>NC_137116.1:13424488-13511988 GCF_949357685.1 Gobio gobio
AATTAAAGCAGTGCTCATGGGGGCATTGACAGAGGCTCTGTCTCTCTCTCTCTCTCTCTCTCTCTCTCTCTCTCCGTCTCATCCCCAAATCAATCCAGTGATCTGACTGCTGGAGATGGGTTTGCAGCTCACTCTTGAATCCAGAGGTCAGCGCCGGTCCAGTGGATAAGACCGCTGAGCAGAGTCCCTTATCGCATCTGCCCAAGGACTTCAGTGTGACCTTCACAAACATCCCGAGCTGATCTAACGCCGCACACACACACACACACGGGCCTCTGAGGTTATTTGTGTTGGACACGGAAGTTCTGACTCGGACCTTTGAATCTCCCGAACAAATCAAGAATCAAAATGAGTGAATCGTTCTTGATCGGCCCATCACTGATACCCGTCTCTGTTTATTCGTTTTGTGTCGTTAAAAGCGTATTCAGAGGCGTATCCGGGTCAGTTTCGGGAAACTGTGATCTGGTACTGAAGCAGGGTTATTATAGTTAGCTCAAACTAAACTCTTTACTTAAAATAATGCATTAACTGAAATAAAATAAAATATGATCAACTTTATATCAATGCATCCATCTGTGACCCTCAGCATGCGCTGACCCCGCTCTGTGATTTTATGAGTTGCGGTTGGTTGCTGCTATATCTATATCCATCCATCATCTATCCATCCATCCATCCATCAATCTATCTAGCCGTCCATCCATCCATCTATGTTCCATCCATCCATCATCTATCCATCCATCCATCCATCAATCTATCTATCTAATATTAATTAACTAATAGTATCTCAGTGACTCAGATAGATGGATGGATGGATGGATGGCTAGATAGATTGATGGATGGATGGAACATAGATGGATGGATGGATAGAACATAGATGGATGGATGGATATATAGATGGATAGAAGATAGATGGATGGATGGATGGATGGATAGAACATAGATGGATAGAAGATAGATGGATGATGGATGGATGGATGGATGGATGGATAGAACATAGATGGATGGATGGATGGATGGATGGATGGATGGATGGATGGATGGATGGATGGATAGATAGATAGATAGATAGATAGATAGATAGATAGATAGATAGATAGATAGATAGATAGATAGATAGATAGATAGATAGATAGATAGATAGATAGATAGATAGATAGATAGAGCAACAACCAACAGCAACTCATAAAATCACAGAGTGGGGTCAGCGCATGCTGAGGGTCATAGAAGTCGCCGACTTTCTGCAGAGTCAATAGAGACCTCGTGTGGCCTTTAGATGAGCTCAAGAACAGTGTGTAGAGCTTCATGGAATGGGTTTCCATGGCCGAGCTGCTCATCCAAGCCTTACATCACCAAGTGCAATGCAAAGCGTGGGATGCAGTGGGGTAAAGCGCGCCGCTACTGGACTCTAGAGCAGTGGAGACGTGTTCTCTGAGTGACCAATCACACTTCTCTGTCTGACAATCTCATGGACGAGTCTGGGTTTGGCGGTTGCCAGGAGAACGGAACTTGCCTGGCTGCATTGTGCCAAGTGTAAAGTTTAGTGGAGGGGGGATTTTGGGGTGGGGTTGTTTTTCAGGGGTTGGCCCCTTAGTTCCAGTGAAAGGAACTCTTAATGCTTCACCAAGACATTTTGTACAATTTCATGCTCCTGAATTTGCGGGAACAGTTTGGGGACGGCCCCTTCCTGTCCCAGTATGACTGACCAGTGCACAAAGCGTCTCCATAAAGACATGGATGAGCGAGTTTGGTGTGGAGGAACTTGAGTCCTGACCTCGACCCGATAGAACAGCTTTGGGATGAATTAGAGCGGAGACTGAGAGCCAGGCCTTCTCGTCCAACATCACAAATGCGCTTCTAGAAGATTCCCCATAAACACACTCCTAAAAGAAGAGCTGAAGCTGTTAGAGCTGCAAAGGCTGGGCCGACTCCATATTAAACCCATAAATAAAACTCATGTGCATGTAAAGGCAGGCGTCCCAAAACTTTTGGCAATATAGTGTGGCTAGTTAGACGGATAGACAGATAGATGGATGGATGGATAGATAGATGGATGTACGGATAGTGGCAAAGAATAGATGAGTCTAAAGTCTTCGCGTGACAAATGATCCATAGATAAATTAGCCCGAGCATTTCAGAGATGAATGAAAGGCAGAAGCTCTTGGCAGCGCGTGGAGCGAGAGCAGAGCAGGCGGACGCACAGACCCGTGTGTTTGCGTGTGTGTGTGTGTGTGTGTGCGTGTGTGTGTGTGTGTGTGTGTGTGTGTGTGTGTGTGTGTTCGCGTGGGTTTGTGCCGCTGTGTGTGTCTGGCGTCAGCAGGTGGATCTGGCCATTTGCATGCCTCTTTTCTTCAGCTCTTGGAGCTCTTTTATTTTTTGATGACAATTACAGACGTGGACTTCATCCCATTTGGATTGTCATGTCAATCCCGTCCACCTGTCCTCCCGCACAAAGAGCTTCACAGCGCCATCCCAGCCGCAGAATGTTGGCCGCGGACGCTGATGGAAACAGCAGGACGACAGCACTATCACCATAAAAACCAATGCCTCTTCATTTCATTACACACACACGTGAACCGCGTCTGTCGCTCTGATGGGGTTTAGGTTTGTGTGCTGTGCGCTTTTGTCTCGGACTGAACTGGTATCATCAGCTGCTTCTTCATTACAGAAGACAACTCGCTTTCTCGAAAGTGGCTTCAGTAATGACTGCCATTTAATCAAGTCGGCTAGCAACATGTTAATTAATTCTAGTAACACACTACTTCATGTTAAAACATTTTAGCAACATGATAATTCATGTTAACCACGTTATAACATGCAAAACCATGCTAATAACTTGCTAGCAACATGATAATTCACAGTAAAACAAACTAACAACATGCTAATTCATGTCAACCACATGTTAACAACATTCAAAATCATGCTAGCAACATGATAATTCACAGTAAAACATACTAACAACATAATTCATGTTAAAACATGTTCATTTGTGTTAAAAATGCTAACAGCGTATTAAATCATGTTAGCAACATGCAAAATCATGGTAAAAACAAATGCTAGCAACATGATAATTCACAGTAAAACATACTAACAACATGCTAATTCATGTTAAAACATGTTAATGTGTGTTAAAAATGCTAACAGCGTATTAAATCATGTTAGCAAAATGTTAACTCATGTTAACCACATGTTAGCAACATGCAAAATCATGCTAATAACATGCTAGCAACATGATAATTCACAGTAAAACATACTAACAACATGCTAATTCATGTTAAAACATGTTAATGTGTGTTTAAAATGCTAACATTGTATTAAATCATGTTAGCAAAAATGCTAATTCATGTTAACCACATGTTACCAAAACATGCTAAATCATGGTAAAAACATGCTAGCAACATGCTAATTCATGTTAAAACATGTTAATTTGTGTTAAAAAAGCTAACAGCGTATTAAATCATGTTAGCAACATTCTAATTCATGTTAACCACGTTAGCAACAAATGCAAAATCATGCTAATAACATGTTAACAACATGATAATTCACAGTAAAACATACTAACAACATGCTAATTCATGTTAAAACATGTTAATGTGTGTTAAAAATGCTAACAGCGTATTAAAATCATGTTAGCAAAATGCTAATTCATGTTAACCACATGTTAGCAAACGTTCAAAATCATGCTAACAACATGATAATTAACGGTAAAACTAACATGTTAATTCATGGTAAAAATGCTAACAATGTATTAAATCATGTTCGCAGCATGCTAATTCATGCTAAGAATATGATCATGCTAACAACTTGTTAAATCATGATAACAATGTGTTAAAACATGGTAGCAACATGCTAGTTCATGTTAGCAACATGTTAAATCATGCTAGCAACACACTACTTCATGTTAAAACATTTTAACAACATGTTAATTCATAGTAGCATGTTAACAACATGCTAATTCATGCCAAAAATGTGTTAAAAATGCAAGCAACATGGTTATTCATGTTAGCAACATGTTAATTAATGATAACAGCATTTTGAAACATGTAAGCAACATGTTAATAAGACTTGCATAATGCTAATTCATGTTAGTAAAACGTGCAAAATAATGTTAGCAACATGTAAATTCATGTTAGTAAAACATGTTAAATAATGCTAACATGCAAATTCATGCTAGCAATGTGTTAAAACATGCTAGCAAAATGTTAAATCATGCTAGCAAAATGTTAATGAATGCTAACAGTTAATGAATGTTCAAACATGTAAGCAACATGTTAATAAGGTTAGCATCATGCTAATTCATGCTAGTAAAACATGCTAAATTATGTTAGCAACATGCAAATTCATGCTAGCAATGTGTTAAAACATGCTAGACTCTTAGCGCTGGACTTGCTTGGTTGGACTTGTTTTTATGTTGTCGTTTGATGCATGTTTGGAAAGCGCTTTGTGCACCTTTTGGCTGCTGTAAGGCGCTATATAAATAAAAATTGATTGATTGATTGATTGATGTTAGCAAAATGTTAACTTATGCTAACAACATGTTAGCATCCTGTTAATTCATGCTAAATCATGCTAGCAACATGTAAAAAAAACGTTATCAAACATGTTTTTTCATTCTAAATAATGCTAAAACATGTTAACAATGCGGTAAATCATGCTACAAATGTGTGTGTTACCTTGCCGTCCCAGTTTCAACAATTCAATTCAAACTTTAAGGCTTTTTCAAGCCAACTTCAAAGTTTGTCTAGTGGCAGTCAATTTTGCAGTTGAAACAAACAAGCACTAATTCAGGTTATACTTTACCGTTCAAAAGTTCAGGATCAGTGTATAATTTTGCATTTAAATCTTAAGTCAAATGAACACTATGAAGTTAAATAATAATTATTACGATTTTGTTCTATTTCTATCGCACAGCTTGCGATGTAATGTGTTATTGATCATGTGACTCTGACTATACAAATGGCCTGATTTTTATTTTCTTTTGTTGCTGCAGTTAAGCATACTTTAAGCAAATAAGACTGAAATAGAATTTATATGCTAATAATAATATAATTTGTAATAAATAATGTAAAATATAAGCATTTCAGATTTTTGGAGTCCAATCTTCCTTTGTTTCCTCACCATTGACTGTCCAGTTTACTAGTCTCTAAATGAGTGAATGGTAAAACAGGCAAATTTCCCATGCTGCACTTCCAACGAAGCGGATCAATGCTGAATGTGCTGCTGCTCTCAGCATGACGTATGTGTTACATATCATCAATATCCAAACAAATCAAATGTTTTCTCCTTATTCTAGTCCTCACTGGAGCCATTTAGCTGTGCCTCATTGTTTGGAGGTGATAAAGAGGTCAGTTTCAAGTTGAATTGTGTTGTTGTAATGCAAATACAGTCAACGAAACAGCCGAACATCTGCTTACTGCAGTTCAGCCCCATAGAGAAGCTGCTTCATGTGTCTTCATCTCAGCGGGAGGATCAATACGGTCATCCTCATTTACTCACCCTCATGTTGTTCCAATCCATATGGATTCATCCAGTAACGAAACAAGTGAAGTCTTTATGAGTGAGTCATTTAATCATTCATTCAAGAGATTCCTTCAAAAACGCTGATTCATTCAGTAATGAAACAAGTGAAGTCTTTATGAGTGAGTTAATGAATCATTCACTCAAAGAGATTCATTCAAAACACTGATTCATCCAGTAATGAAACAAGTGAAGTCTTTATGAGTGAGTCATTTGATCATTCACTCGAGATTCATTCAAAAACACTGATTCATCCAGTAGTGAAGTCTTTATGAGTGAGTCATTGACTCATTCACTGAAGAGATTTGTTCAAAAACACTGATTCATCCAGTAGTGAAGTCTTTATGAGTGAGTCATTGAACCATTCACTGAAGAGATTTGTTCAAAAACACTGATTCATCCAGTAATGAAACAAGTGAAGTCTTTATGAGTGAGTCATTTAATCATTCACTCGAGATTCATTCAAAAACACAGATTCATCCAGTGATGAAACAAGTGAAGTCTTTATGAGTGAGTCATTGAAACATTCATTCGAGAGATTTGTTCAAAAACACTGATTCATCCAGTGATGAAACAAGTGAAGTCTTTATGAGTGAGTCATTTAATCATTCACTCGAGATTTGTTCAAAAACACTGATTCATCCAGTAATGAAACTAGTGAAGTCTTTATGAGTGAGTCATTGAATCATTCACTGAAGAGATTTGTTCATAAACACTGATTCATCCAGTAATGAAACAAGTGAAGTCTTTATGAGTGAGTCATTGAAACATTCATTCGAGAGATTTGTTCAAAAACACTGATTCATCCAGTGATGAAACAAGTGAAGTCTTTATGAGTGAGTCATTTAATCATTCACTCGAGATTTGTTCAAAAACACTGATTCATCCAGTAGTGAAGTCTTTATGAGTGAGTCATTGACTCATTCACTGAAGAGATTTGTTCAAAAACACTGATTCATCCAGTGATGAAACAAGTGAAGTCTTTATGAGTGAGTCATTTAATCATTAACTCGAGATTTGTTCAAAAACACTGATTCATCCAGTAGTGAAGTCTTTATGAGTGAGTCATTGAACCATTCACTGAAGAGATTTGTTCAAAAACACTGATTCATCCAGTAATGAAACAAGTGAAGTCTTTATGAGTGAGTCATTTAATCATTCACTCGAGATTCATTCAAAAACACAGATTCATCCAGTGATGAAACAAGTGAAGTCTTTATGAGTGAGTCATTGAAACATTCATTCGAGAGATTTGTTCAAAAACACTGATTCATCCAGTGATGAAACAAGTGAAGTCTTTATGAGTGAGTCATTTAATCATTCACTCGAGATTCATTCAAAAACACTGATTCATCCAGTAGTGAAGTCTTTATGAGTGAGTCATTGACTCATTCACTGAAGAGATTTGTTCAAAAACACTGATTCATCCAGTAGTGAAGTCTTTATGAGTGAGTCATTGAACCATTCACTGAAGAGATTTGTTCAAAAACACTGATTCATCCAGTAATGAAACAAGTGAAGTCTTTATGAGTGAGTCATTTAATCATTCACTCGAGATTCATTCAAAAACACAGATTCATCCAGTGATGAAACAAGTGAAGTCTTTATGAGTGAGTCATTGAAACATTCATTCGAGAGATTTGTTCAAAAACACTGATTCATCCAGTGATGAAACAAGTGAAGTCTTTATGAGTGAGTCATTTAATCATTCACTCGAGATTTGTTCAAAAACACTGATTCATCCAGTAATGAAACTAGTGAAGTCTTTATGAGTGAGTCATTGAATCATTCACTGAAGAGATTTGTTCATAAACACTGATTCATCCAGTAATGAAACAAGTGAAGTCTTTATGAGTGAGTCATTGAAACATTCATTCGAGAGATTTGTTCAAAAACACTGATTCATCCAGTAATGAAACAAATGAAGTCTTTATGAGTGAGTCATTTAATCATTCACTCGAGATTTGTTCAAAAACACTGATTCATCCAGTAATGAAACAAATTAAGTCTTTATGAGTGAGTCATTGAATCATTCACTGAAGAGATTTGTTCATACACACTGATTCATCCAGTAATGAAACAAGTGAAGTCTTTATGAGTGAGTCATTGAATCATTCACTCAAGAGATTTGTTCAAAAACACTGATTCATCCAGTAATGAAACAAGTGAAGTCTTTATGAGTGAGTCATTGAATCATTCACTCAAGGGATTTGTTCAAAAACACTGATTCATCCAGTAATGAAACAAGTGAAGTCTTTATGAGTGAGTCATTGAATCATTCACTCAAGAGATTTGTTCAAAAACGCTGATTCATCCAGTAATGAAACAAGTGAAGTCTTTATGAGTGAGTCATTGAACCATTAACTGAAGAGATTTGTTCAAAAACGCTGATTCATCTTGTAATGAAACAATTGAAGTCTTCATGAGTGAGTCATTGAATCATTCACTCAAGAGATTTGTTAAAAAACACTGATTCATCCAGTAATGAAACAAGTGAAGTCTTTATGAGTGAGTCATTGAACCATTAACTGAAGAGATTTGTTCAAAAACGCTGATTCATCTTGTAATGAAACAATTGAAGTCTTCATGAGTGAGTCATTGAATCATTCACTCAAGAGATTTGTTAAAAAACACTGATTCATCCAGTAATGAAACAAGTGAAGTCTTTATGAGTGAGTCATTTAATCATTCACTCGAGATTCATTTTCAAAAACACAGATTCATCCAGTAGTGAAACTAGTGAAGTCTTTCTGAGTGAGTCATTGAATCATTCACTGAAGAGATTTGTTCAAAAACACTGATTCATCCAGTAATGAAACAAGTGAAGTCTTTATGAGTGAGTCATTTAATCATTCACTCGAGATTCATTTTCAAAAACACAGATTCATCCAGTAGTGAAACTAGTGAAGTCTTTCTGAGTGAGTTCTTGAATCATTCACTGAAGAGATTTGTTCAAAAACACTGATTCATCCAGTGATGAAACAAGTGAAGTCTTTATGAGTGAGTCATTGAATCATTCACTCAAGAGATTTGTTCAAAAACACTGATTCATCCAGTAATGAAACAAGTGAAGTCTTTATGAGTGAGTCATTTGATCATTCACTCGAGATTCATTCAAAAACACTGATTCATCCAGTAATGAAACAAGTGAAGTCTTTATGAGTGAGTCATTGAATCATTCACTCAAGAGATTTGTTCAAAAACGCTGATTCATCCAGTAATGAAACAAGTGAAGTCTTTATGAGTGAGTCTATGAATCATTCACTCAAGAGATTTGTTCAAAAACGCTGATTCATCCAGTAATGAAACAAGTGAAGTCTTTATGAGAGTCATTGAACCATTAACTGAAGAGATTTGTTCAAAAACGCTGATTCATCTTGTAATGAAACAATTGAAGTCTTCATGAGTGAGTCATTGAATCATTCACTCAAGAGATTTGTTAAAAAACACTGATTCATCCAGTAATGAAACAAGAGAAATCTTAATGAGTGAGTCATTGAATCATTCTCTCGAGATTCATTCAAAAACACTGATTCATCCAGTAATGAAACAAGAGAAATCTTAATGAGTGAGTCATTGAATCATTCACTCGAGATTCATTCAAAAACACTGATTCATCCTGTAATGAAACAAGTGAAGTCTTTGAGTGAGTCATTTAATCATTCATTCAGGAGATTCATTCAAAACACTGATTCATCCAGTAATGAAACAAGTGAAGTCTTTATGAGTGAGTCATTTAATCATTCACTCGAGATTCGTTCAAAAACACTGATTCATCCAGTAGTGAAGTCTTTATGAGTGAGTCATTGAATCATTCACTGAAGAGATTTGTTCAAAAATACTGATTCATCCAGTAGGGAAGTCTTTATGAGTGAGTCATTAAACCATTCACTGAAGAGATTTGTTCAAAAACACTGATTCATCCAGTAGTGAAGTCTTTATGAGTGAGTCATTGAATCTTTCACTGAAGAGATTTGTTCAAAAACACTGATTCATCCAGTAGTGAAGTCTTTATGAGTGAGTCATTTAATCATTCACTCGAGATTCATTCAAAAACACAGATTCATCCAGTAGTGAAGTCTTTATGAGTGAGTCATTGAATCATTCACTGAAGAGATTTGTTCAAAAACACTGATTCATCCAGTAGTGAAGTCTTTATGAGTGAGTCATTGAATCATTCACTGAAGAGATTTGTTAAAAAAACACTGATTCATCCAGTAATGAATCAAGATAAATCTTAATGAGTGAGTCATTGAATCATTCACTCGAGATTCATTCAAAAACACTGATTCATCCAGTAATGAAACAAGTGAAGTCTTTATGAGTGAGTCATTGAATCATTCATTCAAGAGATTCATTCAAAAACACTGATTCATCCAGTAATGAAACAAGTGAAGTCTTTATGAGTGAGTCATTTAATAATTCACTCGAGATTCATTCAAAAACACAGATTCATCCAGTAGTGAAGTCTTTATGAGTGAGTCATTGAATCATTCACTGAAGAGATTTGTTCAAAAACACTGATTCATCCAGTAGTGAAGTCTTTATGAGTGAGTCATTGAATCATTCACTGAAGAGATTTGTTAAAAAAACACTGATTCATCCAGTAATGAATCAAGATAAATCTTAATGAGTGAGTCATTGAATCATTCACTCGAGATTTCATTCAAAAACACTGATTCATCCAGTAATGAAACAAGTGAAGTCTTTATGAGTGAGTTATTGAATCATTCATTCAAGAGATTCATTCAAAAACACTGATTCATCCAGTAATGAAACAAGTGAAGTCTTTATGAGTGAGTTATTGAATCATTCATTCAAGAGATTCATTCAAAAACACTGATTCATCCAGTAATGAAACAAGTGAAGTCTTTATTAGTGAGTCCTTTAATCATTCACTCGAGATTCATTCAAAAACACTGATTCATCCAGTAGTGAAGTCTTTATGAGTGAGTCATTGACTCATTCACTGAAGAGATTTGTTCAAAAACACTGATTCATCCAGTAATGAAACAAGTGAAGTCTTTATTAGTGAGTCCTTTAATCATTCACTCGAGATTCATTCAAAAACACTGATTCATCCAGTAGTGAAGTCTTTATGAGTGAGTCATTGACTCATTCACTGAAGAGATTTGTTCAAAAACGCTGATTCATCCAGTAATGAAACAAGTCTTTATGAGTGAGTCATTTTTATTCAGCAAGGATGCATGAAATGTATCAAAAGTGACATTAAAAACATTTATAATGTTCATATAATATTCCTGAAAAATAAAATGTATCCCCGTTTTCATAAAAATACTGTTTTCAACTGATAATAATCAGAAATGTTTCTTAAGCATCAAATCCTCACATCAGAATGATTAGTGAAGGATCAGGAAGACTGGAGTAATGATGATAAATTCAGCTTTGATCACAGGATATATATATTCACATAGAGAACAGTGATTTTACATATGAATAATATTTCACAATATTAAAGTTTTTACTGTATACTTTTCAAATAAATGCAGCCTCGGTGACTTCTTCCAATTGAACATTTGGACAGTATAGTGTAAAAGAAATCGCAATACAACCCCTCCACCAGAACACAACACACAGAGCTAAGCGCTGTATGAAAGTGAGCCGTCTCACATTACAGCATTAGAAAGCGCTCAGCTCCCGGGTTTGGCTGAATCATCTGCTGGTCGTTTATCACCTCGGCGGGACCCTCTCCTGGCCCCGATTCACATCTAAATCACCACGGCCCACTGCTCTCATCACACACGCTAAACCCGCCAGCATATGTGAGCCCAGTCCTCCCTGACTGGCAAATTCAGCTGTGATTGAGGAGATTTGCTTTACCCCTGGTGTGTTAAGTAGTTCTCTGCGGCGATATGACACCTGACTGACCCTGAACCAACATTAGAACGACCTTGAAGAGCTTCTCAGCACTGAGGAGATAAGGCCTTAGATTGAAGTATGAAAGTGACAAATAAGACCCTGAGCATCAGCACAAAATGGCGACTGCAGACTTTTTACAGATGTCTCTCAGTGTGTATTTATTTGTTTCATTTTAAACTAAGTGACTAAAGATGACTCGCTCGCATTTATCTGACAGAACAATTGATTTATAAATTCAAGGATTCACTGCTGTGAGTTAGTTTTAACCCACTCAAAAGCCCAATGCAGAATAATGCTGAGGCAGGAGTTTTAGAAACTATATTGTTAAAAGTAAACTCAGAGTGCATTGTGTGTGTCCTTCACCGTGAAGAAAGCACAGAAGGCATTGCAATGAAAAAATTAAATCAAATGTTGATCATAAAATATTCAATTCAGTACTAAAACATGTTAATAATAAATGATTACATCTTGTAAAAAATGACATATTATGGGGTCAGATTTGATCTTACAAAAAAGACTAAAATTATAATTTAATGTTTGATGTTTTTTGTCAATATATATTTCTCTCTATATATATTGTTTTATGTATCTGTTTTAGTGTTGTCAAAAATCGATAAATCGCACTCAGAATTCAAACTGGTCTGGATCACATGATCCACTCTGTGCTATCGTGTCTGTGTCTGATCGTTCCCCATCCCCTATATAGTGCACTGTCTGATCGTTCCCTATCCCCTATATAGTGCACTGTCTGATCGTTCCCTATCCCCTATATAGTGCACTGTCTGATCGTTCCCTATCCCCTATATAGTGCACTGTCTGATCGTACCCTATCCCCTATATAGTGCACTGTCTGATCATTCCCTATCCCCTATATAGTGCACTGTCTGATCGTTCCCTATACCCTATATAGTGCACTGTCTGATCGTTCCCTATCCCCTATATAGTGCGCTGTCTGATCGTTCCCTATCCCCTATATAGCACACTGTCTGATCGTTCCCTATCCCCTATATAGCGCACTGTCTGATAGTTCCCTATACCCTATATAGCACACTGTCGATCGTTCCCTATACCCTATATAGTGCACTGTCTGATCGTTCCCTATCCCCTATATAGTGCACTGTCTGATCGTTCCCTATACCCTATATAGCACACTGTCTGATCATTCCCTATCCCCTATATAGTGCACTGTCTGATCGTTCCCTATACCCTATATAGCACACTGTCTGATCGTTCCCTATACCCTATATAGTGCACTGTCTGATCGTTCCCTATCCCCTATATAGTGCACTGTCTGATCGTTCCCTATCCCCTATATAGCACACTGTCTGATCGTTCCCTCTACCCTATATAGTGCACTGTCTGATCGTTCCCTATCCCCTATATAGCACACTGTCTGATCGTTCCCTATACCCTATATAGTGCACTGTCTGATCGTTCCCTATCCCCTATATAGTGCACTGTCTGATCGTTCCCCATCCCCTATATAGTGCACTGTCTGATCGTTCCCTATCCCCTATATAGCACACTGTCTGATCGTTCTCTATCCCCTTTATAGCGCACTGTCTGATCATTCCCTATCCCCTATATAGCGCACTGTCTGATCGTTCCCTGTCCCCTATATAGTGCACTGTCTGATCGTTCCCTATCCACTATATAGTGCACTGTCTGATCGTTCCCTGTCCCCTATATAGTGCTCTGTCTGATCGTTCCCTGTCCCCTATATAGTGCACTGTCTGATCGTCCCCTATCCCCTATATAGTGCACTGTCTGATCGTTCCCTGTCCCCTATATAGTGCACTGTCTGATCGTTCCCTGTCCCCTATATAGCGCACTGTCTGATCGTCCCCTTTCCCCTATATAGTGCACTGTCTGATTGTCCCCTATCCCCTATATAGTGCACTGTCTGATCGTTCCCTATCCCCTATATAGTGCACTGTCTGATCGTTCCCTATCCCCTATATAGTGCACTGTCTGATTGTCCCCTATCCCCTATATAGTGCACTGTCTGATCGTTCCCTGTCCCCTATATAGTGCACTGTCTGATCGTTCCCTGTCCCCTATATAGCGCACTGTCTGATCGTCCCCTTTCCCCTATATAGTGCACTGTCTGATCGTTCCCTGTCCCCTATATAGTGCACTGTCTGATCATTCCCTGTCCCCTATATAGTGCACTGTCTCATCATTCCCTATCCCCTATATATAGTACACTGTCTGATCGTTCCCTATCCCCTATATAGTGCACTGTCTGATCGTCCCCTTTCCCCTATATAGTGCACTGTCTGATTGTTCCCTATCCCTTATATAATGTACTGCCTGATCGTTCCCTATCCCCTATATAGTGCACTGTCTGATTGTCCCCTATCCCCTATATAGTGCACTGTCTGATCGTTCCCTATCCCCTATATAGTGCACTGTCTGATCGTCCCCTATCCCCTATATAGTGCACTGTCTGATCATCCCCTATATAGTGCACTGTCTGATCATCCCCTATATAGTGCACTGTCTGATCGTCCCCTATCCCCTATATAGTGCACTGTCTGATCGTTCCCTGTCCCCTATATAGTGCACTGTCTGATCGTTCCCTGTCCCCTATATAGCGCACTGTCTGATCGTCCCCTTTCCCCTATATAGTGCACTGTCTGATTGTCCCCTATCCCCTATATAGTGCACTGTCTGATCGTTCCCTATCCCCTATATAGTGCACTGTCTGATCGTTCCCTATCCCCTATATAGTGCACTGTCTGATCGTTCCCTGTCCCCTATATAGTGCACTGTCTGATCGTTCCCTGTCCCCTATATAGCGCACTGTCTGATCGTCCCCTATCCCCTATATAGTGCACTGTCTGATCGTTCCCTGTCCCCTATATAGTGCACTGTCTGATCGTTCCCTGTCCCCTATATAGCGCACTGTCTGATCGTCCCCTTTCCCCTATATAGTGCACTGTCTGATTGTCCCCTATCCCCTATATAGTGCACTGTCTGATCGTTCCCTGTCCCCTATATAGTGCACTGTCTGATCGTTCCCTGTCCCCTATATAGCGCACTGTCTGATCGTCCCCTTTCCCCTATATAGTGCACTGTCTGATCGTTCCCTATCCCCTATATAGTGCACTGTCTGATCGTTCCCTATCCCCTATATAGTGCACTGTCTGATCGTTCCCTGTCCCCTATATAGTGCACTGTCTGATCGTTCCCTGTCCCCTATATAGCGCACTGTCTGATCGTCCCCTTTCCCCTATATAGTGCACTGTCTGATTGTCCCCTATCCCCTATATAGTGCACTGTCTGATCGTTCCCTATCCCCTATATAGTGCACTGTCTGATCGTCCCCTATCCCCTATATAGTGCACTGTCTGATCATCCCCTATATAGTGCACTGTCTGATCATCCCCTATATAGTGCACTGTCTGATCGTCCCCTATCCCCTATATAGTGCACTGTCTGATCGTTCCCTGTCCCCTATATAGTGCACTGTCTGATCGTTCCCTGTCCCCTATATAGCGCACTGTCTGATCGTCCCCTTTCCCCTATATAGTGCACTGTCTGATTGTCCCCTATCCCCTATATAGTGCACTGTCTGATCGTTCCCTATCCCCTATATAGTGCACTGTCTGATCGTTCCCTATCCCCTATATAGTGCACTGTCTGATCGTTCCCTGTCCCCTATATAGTGCACTGTCTGATCGTTCCCTGTCCCCTATATAGCGCACTGTCTGATCGTCCCCTATCCCCTATATAGTGCACTGTCTGATCGTTCCCTGTCCCCTATATAGTGCACTGTCTGATCGTTCCCTGTCCCCTATATAGCGCACTGTCTGATCGTCCCCTTTCCCCTATATAGTGCACTGTCTGATCGTACCCTATCCCCTATATAGTGCACTGTCTGATCATTCCCTATCCCCTATATAGTGCACTGTCTGATCGTTCCCTATACCCTATATAGTGCACTGTCTGATCGTTCCCTATCCCCTATATAGTGCGCTGTCTGATCGTTCCCTATCCCCTATATAGCACACTGTCTGATCGTTCCCTATCCCCTATATAGCGCACTGTCTGATAGTTCCCTATACCCTATATAGCACACTGTCGATCGTTCCCTATACCCTATATAGTGCACTGTCTGATCGTTCCCTATCCCCTATATAGTGCACTGTCTGATCGTTCCCTATACCCTATATAGCACACTGTCTGATCATTCCCTATCCCCTATATAGTGCACTGTCTGATCGTTCCCTATACCCTATATAGCACACTGTCTGATCGTTCCCTATACCCTATATAGTGCACTGTCTGATCGTTCCCTATCCCCTATATAGTGCACTGTCTGATCGTTCCCTATCCCCTATATAGCACACTGTCTGATCGTTCCCTCTACCCTATATAGTGCACTGTCTGATCGTTCCCTATCCCCTATATAGCACACTGTCTGATCGTTCCCTATACCCTATATAGTGCACTGTCTGATCGTTCCCTATCCCCTATATAGTGCACTGTCTGATCGTTCCCCATCCCCTATATAGTGCACTGTCTGATCGTTCCCTATCCCCTATATAGCACACTGTCTGATCGTTCTCTATCCCCTTTATAGCGCACTGTCTGATCATTCCCTATCCCCTATATAGCGCACTGTCTGATCGTTCCCTGTCCCCTATATAGTGCACTGTCTGATCGTTCCCTATCCACTATATAGTGCACTGTCTGATCGTTCCCTGTCCCCTATATAGTGCTCTGTCTGATCGTTCCCTGTCCCCTATATAGTGCACTGTCTGATCGTCCCCTATCCCCTATATAGTGCACTGTCTGATCGTTCCCTGTCCCCTATATAGTGCACTGTCTGATCGTTCCCTGTCCCCTATATAGCGCACTGTCTGATCGTCCCCTTTCCCCTATATAGTGCACTGTCTGATTGTCCCCTATCCCCTATATAGTGCACTGTCTGATCGTTCCCTATCCCCTATATAGTGCACTGTCTGATCGTTCCCTATCCCCTATATAGTGCACTGTCTGATTGTCCCCTATCCCCTATATAGTGCACTGTCTGATCGTTCCCTGTCCCCTATATAGTGCACTGTCTGATCGTTCCCTGTCCCCTATATAGCGCACTGTCTGATCGTCCCCTTTCCCCTATATAGTGCACTGTCTGATCGTTCCCTGTCCCCTATATAGTGCACTGTCTGATCATTCCCTGTCCCCTATATAGTGCACTGTCTCATCATTCCCTATCCCCTATATATAGTACACTGTCTGATCGTTCCCTATCCCCTATATAGTGCACTGTCTGATCGTCCCCTTTCCCCTATATAGTGCACTGTCTGATTGTTCCC
Organism: Gobio gobio; assembly: GCF_949357685.1. NCBI lineage: Eukaryota > Metazoa > Chordata > Actinopteri > Cypriniformes > Gobionidae > Gobio > Gobio gobio. The sequence continues at coordinate 13,441,207 of NC_137116.1, forward strand.
TATCCCTTATATAATGTACTGCCTGATCGTTCCCTATCCCCTATATAGTGCACTGTCTGATTGTCCCCTATCCCCTATATAGTGCACTGTCTGATCGTTCCCTATCCCCTATATAGTGCACTGTCTGATCGTCCCCTATCCCCTATATAGTGCACTGTCTGATCATCCCCTATATAGTGCACTGTCTGATCATCCCCTATATAGTGCACTGTCTGATCGTCCCCTATCCCCTATATAGTGCACTGTCTGATCGTTCCCTGTCCCCTATATAGTGCACTGTCTGATCGTTCCCTGTCCCCTATATAGCGCACTGTCTGATCGTCCCCTTTCCCCTATATAGTGCACTGTCTGATTGTCCCCTATCCCCTATATAGTGCACTGTCTGATCGTTCCCTATCCCCTATATAGTGCACTGTCTGATCGTTCCCTATCCCCTATATAGTGCACTGTCTGATCGTTCCCTGTCCCCTATATAGTGCACTGTCTGATCGTTCCCTGTCCCCTATATAGCGCACTGTCTGATCGTCCCCTATCCCCTATATAGTGCACTGTCTGATCGTTCCCTGTCCCCTATATAGTGCACTGTCTGATCGTTCCCTGTCCCCTATATAGCGCACTGTCTGATCGTCCCCTTTCCCCTATATAGTGCACTGTCTGATTGTCCCCTATCCCCTATATAGTGCACTGTCTGATCGTTCCCTGTCCCCTATATAGTGCACTGTCTGATCGTTCCCTGTCCCCTATATAGCGCACTGTCTGATCGTCCCCTTTCCCCTATATAGTGCACTGTCTGATCGTTCCCTATCCCCTATATAGTGCACTGTCTGATCGTTCCCTATCCCCTATATAGTGCACTGTCTGATCGTTCCCTGTCCCCTATATAGTGCACTGTCTGATCGTTCCCTGTCCCCTATATAGCGCACTGTCTGATCGTCCCCTTTCCCCTATATAGTGCACTGTCTGATTGTCCCCTATCCCCTATATAGTGCACTGTCTGATCGTTCCCTATCCCCTATATAGTGCACTGTCTGATCGTCCCCTATCCCCTATATAGTGCACTGTCTGATCATCCCCTATATAGTGCACTGTCTGATCATCCCCTATATAGTGCACTGTCTGATCGTCCCCTATCCCCTATATAGTGCACTGTCTGATCGTTCCCTGTCCCCTATATAGTGCACTGTCTGATCGTTCCCTGTCCCCTATATAGCGCACTGTCTGATCGTCCCCTTTCCCCTATATAGTGCACTGTCTGATTGTCCCCTATCCCCTATATAGTGCACTGTCTGATCGTTCCCTATCCCCTATATAGTGCACTGTCTGATCGTTCCCTATCCCCTATATAGTGCACTGTCTGATCGTTCCCTGTCCCCTATATAGTGCACTGTCTGATCGTTCCCTGTCCCCTATATAGCGCACTGTCTGATCGTCCCCTATCCCCTATATAGTGCACTGTCTGATCGTTCCCTGTCCCCTATATAGTGCACTGTCTGATCGTTCCCTGTCCCCTATATAGCGCACTGTCTGATCGTCCCCTTTCCCCTATATAGTGCACTGTCTGATTGTCCCCTATCCCCTATATAGTGCACTGTCTGATCGTTCCCTGTCCCCTATATAGTGCACTGTCTGATCGTTCCCTGTCCCCTATATAGTGCACTGTCTGATCGTTCCCTGTCCCCTATATAGTGCACTGTCTGATCGTTCCCTGTCCCCTATATAGCGCACTGTCTGATCGTCCCCTTTCCCCTATATAGTGCACTGTCTGATTGTCCCCTATCCCCTATATAGTGCACTGTCTGATCGTTCCCTATCCCCTATATAGTGCACTGTCTGATCGTCCCCTATCCCCTATATAGTGCACTGTCTGATCGTCCCCTTTCCCCTATATAGTGCACTGTCTGATCGTTCCCTGTCCCCTATATAGTGCACTGTCTGATCATTCCCTGTCCCCTATATAGTGCACTGTCTCATCATTCCCTATCCCCTATATAGTACACTGTCTGATCGTTCCCTATCCCCTATATAGTGCACTGTCTGATCGTCCCCTTTCCCCTATATAGTGCACTGTCTGATTGTTCCCTATCCCTTATATAATGTACTGTGCACTGTCTGATTGTTCCCTATCCCTTATATAATGTACTGCCTGATCGTTCCCTATCCCCTATATAGTGCACTGTCTGATTGTCCCCTATCCCCTATATAGTGCACTGTCTGATCGTTCCCTATCCCCTATATAGTGCACTGTCTGATCGTCCCCTATCCCCTATATAGTGCACTGTCTGATCATCCCCTATATAGTGCACTGTCTGATCATCCCCTATATAGTGCACTGTCTGATCGTCCCCTATCCCCTATATAGTGCACTGTCTGATCGTTCCCTGTCCCCTATATAGTGCACTGTCTGATCGTTCCCTTTCCCCTATATAGCGCACTGTCTGATCGTCCCCTTTCCCCTATATAGTGCACTGTCTGATCGTTCCCTGTCCCCTATATAGTGCACTGTCTGATCGTCCCCTTTCCCCTATATAGTGCACTGTCTGATCGTTCCCTGTCCCCTATATAGTGCACTGTCTGATCGTCCCCTTTCCCCTATATAGTGCACTGTCTGATTGTTCCCTATCCCTTATATAATGTACTGCCTGATCGTTCCCTATCCCCTATATAGTGCACTGTCTGATTGTCCCCTATCCCCTATATAGTGCACTGTCTGATCGTTCCCTATCCCCTATATAGTGCACTGTCTGATCATCCCCTATCCCCTATATAGTGCACTGTCTGATCATCCCCTATATAGTGCACTGTCTGATCGTCCCCTATCCCCTATATAGTGCACTGTCTGATCATCCCCTATATAGTGCACTGTCTGATCGTCCCCTATCCCCTATATAGTGCACTGTCTGATCATCCCCTATATAGTGTACTGTCTGATCGTCCCCTATCCCCTATATAGTGCACTGTCTGATCATCCCCTATATAGTGTACTGTCTGATCGTCCCCTATCCCCTATATAGTGCACTATGTGCCATTCACCATGTAGAAAAGAGTAAATGTATGAACAAGTGACCGATTTCAGTCACAGCTTCAGTCTCTATTTATATTGTAGGGGGTGGGACTTCAGTGTCTAGAGAGCATTTGATTGGACAGAAAATCTGAAAAGCAGAGTGATGTCATCAAAATCACTGATTCTTATTGGTGGAAGTGAGAGACTGTAAGTTTTGAATGCTTATATGCTCTAAATGTGAATTCTGTCAACACTAGCTTATAGATAACAGTAACATATTCACACTAAAAGCCCAAAAGGATGATTTCATGGGGACTTTAATCCAGATAAAACAAAGTTTTCACTCATACCCCTTTTCCACCAAAGCAGAGCCAGAGCTAGATCGGAGCCAGAGCCTAGTTTCTAATCGGTTCTTTGTGTTTCCACACCCAAAGCCCTAGCTCCGAGCCAGGAAAAGTGGTTCTTAAGTAGCACCAAAACATTGCTGGGCTAGAACAGGGCTAGAAGTAAGAACCGATTACGTCAGGCGCTGGGGGCGGGGTCAACAAGACCAACACACACTTGAGATCCGCCATTGTGAAATAGCAGCTAATGGAGCTAACAGCTACTGTTCGTTTGTAATCTCCGTCTATACAAATTACGGCGAACTACATGAATGCGTTGGATTCGCTGTGTTTGCGTTGTGTTTTGATGCCGATGTAGGATCGTAAAGCCATGTGAATCAATAGTAACGCAACGTTTGCATTGTTGATGGAAGGCTTGTTCGCAGCGGTGCTGTGCAGAGACCGATCGCCGTATGATAACGAGTCCAGCGAGAGCACATGACTCCTTATGCTTTTGATTCACTCATGCGTTTTTATATCATATGTGGATCGGTCTGGCAAGCGCTGATGCGTCTCGAACAAGCCTGGTGTGTGTGTGTGTGTGTGTGTTTCCCGGCAGGGTTGCTAGGTTTTCACAACAAACCCGCCCAATTGCTACTCAAAACAAGCCCAATCGCGTTCCAGGGGGGATTCCCCAGTAAAAATCACATTTGGGGGTAAAATATGTGTTTTTTGGCATGGTTGCCTACTAAAATTCGCAATATGGGGCTAAATATCACATAATTGGGGTCGCTTCATCCCGTGGACATGAAAAAACAGCCCGCGGCAAAACCACGGACTTGGCAACATTGCCGCTGCCTCGCTAGCTTTGCTGAGAGAGATGAGACGTATACAGTGACGTAAGACATGGCTCTGTTGTGGCTCTCAGCCCGTGGAAAAGCAAACGGTTCTTAGAAAGCTCCACAGTCGAACCAACTATGAACTGGGACTAGCTCTGGCTCTGAATTAGCTCTAGCACTGCCTTGGTGGAAAAGGGGTATCATAGGGCCTGAGTGTAGTGTGTGTTATGGCTAGTTACCCTGAAGGTGTGGATTGGTCCCTCATCTGTTGTCAGGGAAACGTCCCGTGGACGGCACACGTGCTTCACACTGACTCACGTCTGTGAGGAGATGAGCGGCTCAGATCTGGGACCAGAGGACTGGAACAAATTCAATGACAGTCCCGCCTCGTCTCCATGGAGGCCATGCTTGAGCTGATCAAATCCTTCCTGCTGGACACTGACTCGCTTTAAAGCCACCATGAAATCAAAATGGACTACTGCAGTATTTATTCCAAATGATTTATCCGTGCACATCATTATTGTTTTAAATTCATGTGCCTGGTAATCAGAATAACAGCTCATCTCTTCTCTGATGGCGAGGGCGGGGCCACCTGTCACTCACATCAGAGCAGCCAATAGCAAACCACAACCATCAGTTCCCCACGGACAAGATCAAGTCAACAAATTACACCTTATTGTAATTTTTATGTTTTATTTTTGTTTCAGAACCAAAGCAGCTCTGAATAATCATAACATTGCAACTTTTAATTTTTTTTATTGTTCACATTTTTTCTCTCAAAATAATGCTCTGGGAAATCATAATTCTGACATGAAAAGGCAATATTATGACATACAAAGTCGAAGTTATGACTGACAAACAAAATCAAAATTATTAAAAAGTCAAAATTATTAAAAAGTTGAAATTATGACATTAAAATGAAATTATGACAAAAAAATTTAATTAAGAGATTAAAAAACAAAACGACATGATTGATATAAGTGATAATTGCAACATACTAAGTTATGAATTAGTATGTCAGTTAATTATGAGATAAAAATGTATTATTAAGTTTGTCACAATTATGATTTTATTTTCTTACATGGCAGAAATGAGCAGAAAAGTGTCACCTGATTACATCTTTCACTGCAGACACACTATATTGCCAAAAGTTTTGTGACGCCTGCCTTTACATGCACATGAGCTTTAATCCCATTCTTAATCTGTAGGGTTTAATATGGAGTCGCACAGCCTTTACAGCTCTAACAGCTTCAGCTCTTCTGGACTCCCAGTCAAGTTCCTCCACACCAAACTCGCTCATCCATGTCTTTATGGAGACGCTTTGTGCACTGGTCAGTCATACTGGGACAGGAAGGGGCCGTCCACAAACTTCCCACAAATTCAGGAGCATGAAATTGTCCAAAATGTCTTGGTGAAGCATTAAGAGTTCCTTTCACTGGAACTAAGGGGCCAACCCCTGAAAAACAACCCCACCCCATAATCCCCCCTCCACCAAACTTTACACTTAGCACAATGCAGCCAGGCAAGTCCCGTTCTCCTGGCAACCGCCAAACTCAGACTCGTCCATGGGATTGTCAGACAGAGAAGCGTGATTGGTCACTCAGAGAACACGTCCAGTAGCGGCGCGCTTTACCCCACTGCATCCCACGCTTTGCATTGCACTTGGTGATGTAAGGCTTGGATGAGCTGCTCGGCCATGGAAACCCATTCCATGAAGCTCTACACACTGATCTTGAGCTCATCTGAAGGCCACACGAGGTCTCCATTGACTCTATTGGCGACTTCTGTGACCCTCAGCATGCGCTGACCCCACTCTTTGTGGCTGAGTTGCTGTTGTTCCCAATGGCTTCCACTATGTTATAACACCACTAACAGTTGAGCGTGGAATATTTAGTATAATATTTGGACTTATTGCACAGGCTTGAGTTCTCTGAGCTCCTGAGAGCGGCCCATTCTCTCACTAATGTGTGTAGAAGCGAACACACACACACACACACACACACACACACACACACACACACACACACACACACACACACACACACACGCTCCTGAGAGCGGCCCATTCTCTCACTAATGTGTGTAGAAGCGTCTGCAGGCCTAAAGCTTGATTTATACACCTGTGGCCATGAAGAGATTGAACACCTGAACTCAGGGATCTGGAGGGGCGGCCCAATACTTGTGCCGATATAATGACGTTTAGAGTTGTAGTTGTACTGCACTATAATAACCCTGATTCTCAGCTGTTTTCTTCAGCATATTTTCTGTTAGGATATGAGGTTATTCTCTCTGCCTACTTCACTCTCATGGCCGGAAACTCCCGTGAATTGACCGTCAAGGGTCATCAGAGTGAATTGAAACAGCCGTGCCATTGTCGCGTCTGACCGCTGGCATTATATTCCCAGGAACAAAGACCTCCTGGAGGGCCGTGCCGTGTTTTTGTACAGTAAATTAATTGATTGGACATTCCCACATCGCCGGCTCCACTGCAAACAAAAGCTGGTCCTGTTGGAGCCGGTATTACCTCTGCTCTCGTCGCTGAAGTAGTTCCTGCAGGCCGTCCTGCTCAGCATTCATGTGAAGCGGCGCAGCTTTACGGCTGACGCTGACCTGCTCAACAGGGCAATTAGAGCAGATGGGGATGGAGATTGTGTTCAACACTAGACTGTACATTCACTAAAGCTCCAGGAGTCTCTACCTCCAGTCTATACTGAGACAAATACTGCATTCTACTCTCTCTGTCTCTCTCTCACACGCACACACGCACACACACACCCACACACACGCACACACACAAACACACACACACACACACACACACACATGCACACACACACACACACACACACACACACACACACACACACACACACACACAAACACACGCACAAACACACACACACACGCACAACGCAGAATGCAGTAAATCCAATGTGTGCATTTACACACTGCATACAAACTCCGCTCTTCATTTATTTGGCACAGGACTGGTTTAGCACGTCATTCTCAACTCGTTCTGATATGATTTCGATTTATCTCATAATTTAAGACTTTTTAAGTAATAATACTTTTCATGTCATAATTTCAACTTTTTATATCATCCTTTAATGAAATTACAACATACTAGATCCAAATTATGAGATTAAAAGTCACAATTTTACTGAAAAAATTAAATTATGACACTAAATTTATTTTCAACTCATATTTCAATTTAATTTTTAACAAGTTATATACGATTTAATTGTCAGTTTAATGTAATTTAAATTGAATAACTTAAACATCTAAGTTGATTTTACTTAAAAAATTGAAGGCAGCCAAAGAGATTCATAATCTGCAATATTTCATTAGACAACTGGATGATTGTACACAACTTTTGAACACAACAAAAGTGTTTCTCCTCACATAGTTTCTCCTCACACAGTTTATTGCATTTTATTATTTGCTTTGGACTGCAGTCAGAAGAGTTGAGAACTGCTGGTCTGATATTTGCATTTATATATCAGATGTTTTCATCAGTTGATTATAATATCAGTTGTCTATCGCGTTATGATTGTAGTGTAAACGTTCATGTTAGTCCATAAGACAGTCAGTACTGTAAACAGGGAGGATGAGCAGGCGAACAGCCGTGAATCAGTCACTGCAGATCTCAAACCACAATTAAACTAATTACAGGCCAGCAAGCAGCAGAATATTAACTCTATTTTTAGGACACTATCGAATTATTCATTAGACGCCTCCAAAGAGCACAGGAGTTGATTCTGTTAATGCAGTGATGCTCCAGAAAATAACATCAACCGGGCGACTCCATCCAGAACAAATCATAGCAGTACAACCTGAACATTATGAATTATTTTTGTTATATTTTTCTCAAAATCATGCACTGGTAAATCATAATTCGGCCCCACTTTATATTAGACGGCCTTAACTACTATGTACTTACATCAAAAATAAGTACAATGTACCTACTGTGTTCAAATTGTATTGCAAAACACCTTTGCTGATATTGAGGTGGGATATGGGTATAGGGTTAGGGACAGGTGTGGTGGTATGAGTAAGTTTAAGGGTAGGGTTAGGGACAGGTGTGGTGGTATGAGTAAGTTTAAGGGTAGGGTTAGGGACAGGTGTGGTGGTATGAGTAAGTTTAAGGGTAGGGTTAGGGACAGGTGTGGTGGTATGAGTAAGTTTAAGGGTAAGGTTAGGGACAGGTGTGGTGGTATGGGTAAGTTTAAGGGTAGGGTAAGGGACAGGTGTGGTGGTATGAGTAAGTTTAAGGGTAGGGTTAGGGACAGGTGTGGTGGTATGGGTAAGTTTAAGGGTAGGGTAAGGGACAGGTGTGGTGGTATGAGTAAGTTTAAGGGTAGGGTTAGGGACAGGTGTGGTGGTATGGGTAAGTTTAAGGGTAGGGTTAGGGACAGGTGTGGTGGTATGGGTAAGTTTAAGGGTAGGGTAAGGGACAGGTGTGGTGGTATGAGTAAGTTTAAGGGTAGGGTTAGGGACAGGTGTGGTGGTATGGGTAAGTTTAAGGGTAGGGTTAGGGACAGGTGTGGTGGTATGAGTAAGTTTAAGGGTAGGGTAAGGGACAGGTGTGGTGGTATGAGTAAGTTTAAGGGTAGGGTTAGGGACAGGTGTGGTGGTATGAGTAAGTTTAAGGGTAGGGTTAGGGACAGGTGTGGTGGTATGAGTAAGTTTAAGGGTAGGGTTAGAGACAGGTGTGGTGGTATGGGTAAGTTTAAGGGTAGGGTTAGGGACAGGTGTGGTGGTATGGGTAAGTTTAAGGGTAGGGTAAGGGACAGGTGTGGTGGTATGAGTAAGTTTAAGGGTAGGGTTAGGGACAGGTGTGGTGGTATGGGTAAGTTTAAGGGTAGGGTAAGGGACAGGTGTGGTGGTATGAGTAAGTTTAAGGGTAGGGTTAGGGACAGGTGTGGTGGTATGGGTAAGTTTAAGGGTAGGGTTAGGGACAGGTGTGGTGGTATGAGTAAGTTTAAGGGTAGGGTAAGGGACAGGTGTGGTGGTATGAGTAAGTTTAAGGGTAGGGTTAGGGACAGGTGTGGTGGTATGAGTAAGTTTAAGGGTAGGGTTAGGGACAGGTGTGGTGGTATGAGTAAGTTTAAGGGTAGGGTTAGAGACAGGTGTGGTGGTATGGGTAAGTTTAAGGGTAGGGTTAGGGACAGGTGTGGTGGTATGGGTAAGTTTAAGGGTAGGGTTAGGGACAGGTGTGGTGGTATGGGTAAGTTTAAGGGTAGGGTTAGGGACAGGTGTGGTGGTATGGGTAAGTTTAAGGGTAGGGTTAGGGACAGGTGTGGTATGAGTAAGTTTAAGGGTAGGGTAAGGGACAGGTGTGGTGGTATGAGTAAGTTTAAGGGTAGGGTTAGGGACAGGTGTGGTGGTATGGGTAAGTTTAAGGGTAGGGTTAGGGACAGGTGTGGTGGTATGAGTAAGTTTAAGGGTAGGGTAAGGGACAGGTGTGGTGGTATGAGTAAGTTTAAGGGTAGGGTTAGGGACAGGTGTGGTGGTATGAGTAAGTTTAAGGGTAGGGTTAGGGACAGGTGTGGTGCACAGGTGTATAGTGCACTGTCTGATCGTTCCCTATCCCCTATATAGTGCACTGTCTGATCATCCCCTATCCCCTATATAGTGCACTGTCTGATCATCCCCTATATAGTGCACTGTCTGATCGTCCCCTATCCCCTATATAGTGCACTGTCTGATCATCCCCTATATAGTGCACTGTCTGATCGTCCCCTATCCCCTATATAGTGCACTGTCTGATCATCCCCTATATAGTGTACTGTCTGATCGTCCCCTATCCCCTATATAGTGCACTGTCTGATCATCCCCTATATAGTGTACTGTCTGATCGTCCCCTATCCCCTATATAGTGCACTATGTGCCATTCACCATGTAGAAAAGAGTAAATGTATGAACAAGTGACCGATTTCAGTCACAGCTTCAGTCTCTATTTATATTGTAGGGGGTGGGACTTCAGTGTCTAGAGAGCATTTGATTGGACAGAAAATCTGAAAAGCAGAGTGATGTCATCAAAATCACTGATTCTTATTGGTGGAAGTGAGAGACTGTAAGTTTTGAATGCTTATATGCTCTAAATGTGAATTCTGTCAACACTAGCTTATAGATAACAGTAACATATTCACACTAAAAGCCCAAAAGGATGATTTCATGGGGACTTTAATCCAGATAAAACAAAGTTTTCACTCATACCCCTTTTCCACCAAAGCAGAGCCAGAGCTAGATCGGAGCCAGAGCCTAGTTTCTAATCGGTTCTTTGTGTTTCCACACCCAAAGCCCTAGCTCCGAGCCAGGAAAAGTGGTTCTTAAGTAGCACCAAAACATTGCTGGGCTAGAACAGGGCTAGAAGTAAGAACCGATTACGTCAGGCGCTGGGGGCGGGGTCAACAAGACCAACACACACTTGAGATCCGCCATTGTGAAATAGCAGCTAATGGAGCTAACAGCTACTGTTCGTTTGTAATCTCCGTCTATACAAATTACGGCGAACTACATGAATGCGTTGGATTCGCTGTGTTTGCGTTGTGTTTTGATGCCGATGTAGGATCGTAAAGCCATGTGAATCAATAGTAACGCAACGTTTGCATTGTTGATGGAAGGCTTGTTCGCAGCGGTGCTGTGCAGAGACCGATCGCCGTATGATAACGAGTCCAGCGAGAGCACATGACTCCTTATGCTTTTGATTCACTCATGCGTTTTTATATCATATGTGGATCGGTCTGGCAAGCGCTGATGCGTCTCGAACAAGCCTGGTGTGTGTGTGTGTGTGTGTGTTTCCCGGCAGGGTTGCTAGGTTTTCACAACAAACCCGCCCAATTGCTACTCAAAACAAGCCCAATCGCGTTCCAGGGGGGATTCCCCAGTAAAAATCACATTTGGGGGTAAAATATGTGTTTTTTGGCATGGTTGCCTACTAAAATTCGCAATATGGGGCTAAATATCACATAATTGGGGTCGCTTCATCCCGTGGACATGAAAAAACAGCCCGCGGCAAAACCACGGACTTGGCAACATTGCCGCTGCCTCGCTAGCTTTGCTGAGAGAGATGAGACGTATACAGTGACGTAAGACATGGCTCTGTTGTGGCTCTCAGCCCGTGGAAAAGCAAACGGTTCTTAGAAAGCTCCACAGTCGAACCAACTATGAACTGGGACTAGCTCTGGCTCTGAATTAGCTCTAGCACTGCCTTGGTGGAAAAGGGGTATCATAGGGCCTGAGTGTAGTGTGTGTTATGGCTAGTTACCCTGAAGGTGTGGATTGGTCCCTCATCTGTTGTCAGGGAAACGTCCCGTGGACGGCACACGTGCTTCACACTGACTCACGTCTGTGAGGAGATGAGCGGCTCAGATCTGGGACCAGAGGACTGGAACAAATTCAATGACAGTCCCGCCTCGTCTCCATGGAGGCCATGCTTGAGCTGATCAAATCCTTCCTGCTGGACACTGACTCGCTTTAAAGCCACCATGAAATCAAAATGGACTACTGCAGTATTTATTCCAAATGATTTATCCGTGCACATCATTATTGTTTTAAATTCATGTGCCTGGTAATCAGAATAACAGCTCATCTCTTCTCTGATGGCGAGGGCGGGGCCACCTGTCACTCACATCAGAGCAGCCAATAGCAAACCACAACCATCAGTTCCCCACGGACAAGATCAAGTCAACAAATTACACCTTATTGTAATTTTTATGTTTTATTTTTGTTTCAGAACCAAAGCAGCTCTGAATAATCATAACATTGCAACTTTTAATTTTTTTTATTGTTCACATTTTTTCTCTCAAAATAATGCTCTGGGAAATCATAATTCTGACATGAAAAGGCAATATTATGACATACAAAGTCGAAGTTATGACTGACAAACAAAATCAAAATTATTAAAAAGTCAAAATTATTAAAAAGTTGAAATTATGACATTAAAATGAAATTATGACAAAAAAATTTAATTAAGAGATTAAAAAACAAAACGACATGATTGATATAAGTGATAATTGCAACATACTAAGTTATGAATTAGTATGTCAGTTAATTATGAGATAAAAATGTATTATTAAGTTTGTCACAATTATGATTTTATTTTCTTACATGGCAGAAATGAGCAGAAAAGTGTCACCTGATTACATCTTTCACTGCAGACACACTATATTGCCAAAAGTTTTGTGACGCCTGCCTTTACATGCACATGAGCTTTAATCCCATTCTTAATCTGTAGGGTTTAATATGGAGTCGCACAGCCTTTACAGCTCTAACAGCTTCAGCTCTTCTGGACTCCCAGTCAAGTTCCTCCACACCAAACTCGCTCATCCATGTCTTTATGGAGACGCTTTGTGCACTGGTCAGTCATACTGGGACAGGAAGGGGCCGTCCACAAACTTCCCACAAATTCAGGAGCATGAAATTGTCCAAAATGTCTTGGTGAAGCATTAAGAGTTCCTTTCACTGGAACTAAGGGGCCAACCCCTGAAAAACAACCCCACCCCATAATCCCCCCTCCACCAAACTTTACACTTAGCACAATGCAGCCAGGCAAGTCCCGTTCTCCTGGCAACCGCCAAACTCAGACTCGTCCATGGGATTGTCAGACAGAGAAGCGTGATTGGTCACTCAGAGAACACGTCCAGTAGCGGCGCGCTTTACCCCACTGCATCCCACGCTTTGCATTGCACTTGGTGATGTAAGGCTTGGATGAGCTGCTCGGCCATGGAAACCCATTCCATGAAGCTCTACACACTGATCTTGAGCTCATCTGAAGGCCACACGAGGTCTCCATTGACTCTATTGGCGACTTCTGTGACCCTCAGCATGCGCTGACCCCACTCTTTGTGGCTGAGTTGCTGTTGTTCCCAATGGCTTCCACTATGTTATAACACCACTAACAGTTGAGCGTGGAATATTTAGTATAATATTTGGACTTATTGCACAGGCTTGAGTTCTCTGAGCTCCTGAGAGCGGCCCATTCTCTCACTAATGTGTGTAGAAGCGAACACACACACACACACACACACACACACACACACACACACACACACACACACACACACACACACACACGCTCCTGAGAGCGGCCCATTCTCTCACTAATGTGTGTAGAAGCGTCTGCAGGCCTAAAGCTTGATTTATACACCTGTGGCCATGAAGAGATTGAACACCTGAACTCAGGGATCTGGAGGGGCGGCCCAATACTTGTGCCGATATAATGACGTTTAGAGTTGTAGTTGTACTGCACTATAATAACCCTGATTCTCAGCTGTTTTCTTCAGCATATTTTCTGTTAGGATATGAGGTTATTCTCTCTGCCTACTTCACTCTCATGGCCGGAAACTCCCGTGAATTGACCGTCAAGGGTCATCAGAGTGAATTGAAACAGCCGTGCCATTGTCGCGTCTGACCGCTGGCATTATATTCCCAGGAACAAAGACCTCCTGGAGGGCCGTGCCGTGTTTTTGTACAGTAAATTAATTGATTGGACATTCCCACATCGCCGGCTCCACTGCAAACAAAAGCTGGTCCTGTTGGAGCCGGTATTACCTCTGCTCTCGTCGCTGAAGTAGTTCCTGCAGGCCGTCCTGCTCAGCATTCATGTGAAGCGGCGCAGCTTTACGGCTGACGCTGACCTGCTCAACAGGGCAATTAGAGCAGATGGGGATGGAGATTGTGTTCAACACTAGACTGTACATTCACTAAAGCTCCAGGAGTCTCTACCTCCAGTCTATACTGAGACAAATACTGCATTCTACTCTCTCTGTCTCTCTCTCACACGCACACACGCACACACACACCCACACACACGCACACACACAAACACACACACACACACACACACACACATGCACACACACACACACACACACACACACACACACACACACACACACACACACACAAACACACGCACAAACACACACACACACGCACAACGCAGAATGCAGTAAATCCAATGTGTGCATTTACACACTGCATACAAACTCCGCTCTTCATTTATTTGGCACAGGACTGGTTTAGCACGTCATTCTCAACTCGTTCTGATATGATTTCGATTTATCTCATAATTTAAGACTTTTTAAGTAATAATACTTTTCATGTCATAATTTCAACTTTTTATATCATCCTTTAATGAAATTACAACATACTAGATCCAAATTATGAGATTAAAAGTCACAATTTTACTGAAAAAATTAAATTATGACACTAAATTTATTTTCAACTCATATTTCAATTTAATTTTTAACAAGTTATATACGATTTAATTGTCAGTTTAATGTAATTTAAATTGAATAACTTAAACATCTAAGTTGATTTTACTTAAAAAATTGAAGGCAGCCAAAGAGATTCATAATCTGCAATATTTCATTAGACAACTGGATGATTGTACACAACTTTTGAACACAACAAAAGTGTTTCTCCTCACATAGTTTCTCCTCACACAGTTTATTGCATTTTATTATTTGCTTTGGACTGCAGTCAGAAGAGTTGAGAACTGCTGGTCTGATATTTGCATTTATATATCAGATGTTTTCATCAGTTGATTATAATATCAGTTGTCTATCGCGTTATGATTGTAGTGTAAACGTTCATGTTAGTCCATAAGACAGTCAGTACTGTAAACAGGGAGGATGAGCAGGCGAACAGCCGTGAATCAGTCACTGCAGATCTCAAACCACAATTAAACTAATTACAGGCCAGCAAGCAGCAGAATATTAACTCTATTTTTAGGACACTATCGAATTATTCATTAGACGCCTCCAAAGAGCACAGGAGTTGATTCTGTTAATGCAGTGATGCTCCAGAAAATAACATCAACCGGGCGACTCCATCCAGAACAAATCATAGCAGTACAACCTGAACATTATGAATTATTTTTGTTATATTTTTCTCAAAATCATGCACTGGTAAATCATAATTCGGCCCCACTTTATATTAGACGGCCTTAACTACTATGTACTTACATCAAAAATAAGTACAATGTACCTACTGTGTTCAAATTGTATTGCAAAACACCTTTGCTGATATTGAGGTGGGATATGGGTATAGGGTTAGGGACAGGTGTGGTGGTATGAGTAAGTTTAAGGGTAGGGTTAGGGACAGGTGTGGTGGTATGAGTAAGTTTAAGGGTAGGGTTAGGGACAGGTGTGGTGGTATGAGTAAGTTTAAGGGTAGGGTTAGGGACAGGTGTGGTGGTATGAGTAAGTTTAAGGGTAAGGTTAGGGACAGGTGTGGTGGTATGGGTAAGTTTAAGGGTAGGGTAAGGGACAGGTGTGGTGGTATGAGTAAGTTTAAGGGTAGGGTTAGGGACAGGTGTGGTGGTATGGGTAAGTTTAAGGGTAGGGTTAGGGACAGGTGTGGTGGTATGGGTAAGTTTAAGGGTAGGGTTAGGGACAGGTGTGGTGGTGTGGGTAAGTTTAAGGGTAGGGTAAGGGACAGGTGTGGTGGTATGAGTAAGTTTAAGGGTAGGGTTAGGGACAGGTGTGGTGGTATGGGTAAGTTTAAGGGTAGGGTTAGGGACAGGTGTGGTGGTATGGGTAAGTTTAAGGGTAGGGTTAGGGACAGGTGTGGTGGTATGAGTAAGTTTAAGGGTAGGGTAAGGGACAGGTGTGGTGGTATGAGTAAGTTTAAGGGTAGGGTTAGGGACAGTTGTGGTGGTATGAGTAAGTTTAAGGGTAGGGTAAGGGACAGGTGTGGTGGTATGAGTAAGTTTAAGGGTAGGGTTAGGGACAGGTGTGGTGTGAGTAAGTTTAAGGGTAGGGTTAGGGACAGGTGTGGGGGTGTGAGTAAGTTTAAGGGTAGGGTTAGGGACAGGTGTGGTGGTATGGGTAAGTTTAAGGGTAGGCTTAGGGACAGGTGTGGTGGTGTGGGTAAGTTTAAGGGTAGGGTAAGGGACAGGTGTGGTGGTATGAGTAAGTTTAAGGGTAAAGTTAGGGACAGGTGTGGTGGTATGAGTAAGTTTAAGGGTAAAGTTAGGGACAGGTGTGGTGGTATGAGTAAGTTTAAGGGTAGGGTTAGGGACAGGTGTGGTGGTATGAGTAAGTTTAAGGGTAGGGTTAGGGACAGGTGTGGTGGTATGGGTAAGTTTAAGGGTAGGGTTAGGGACAGGTGTGGTGGTATGGGTAAGTTTAAGGGTAGGGTTAGGGACAGGTGTGGTGGTATGAGTAAGTTTAAGGGTAGGGTTAGGGACAGGTGTGGTGGTATGGGTAAGTTTAAGGGTAGGGTTAGGGACAGGTGTGGTGGTATGGGTAAGTTTAAGGGTAGGGTAAGGGACAGGTGTGGTGGTATGAGTAAGTTTAAGGGTAGGGTTAGGGACAGGTGTGGTGGTATGGGTAAGTTTAAGGGTAGGGTTAGGGACAGGTGTGGTGGTATGGGTAAGTTTAAGGGTAGGGTAAGGGACAGGTGTGGTGGTATGAGTAAGTTTAAGGGTAGGGTTAGGGACAGGTGTGGTGGTATGGGTAAGTTTAAGGGTAGGGTTAGGGACAGGTGTGGTGGTATGAGTAAGTTTAAGGGTAGGGTAAGGGACAGGTGTGGTGGTATGAGTAAGTTTAAGGGTAGGGTTAGGGACAGGTGTGGTGGTATGAGTAAGTTTAAGGGTAGGGTTAGGGACAGGTGTGGTGGTATGAGTAAGTTTAAGGGTAGGGTTAGAGACAGGTGTGGTGGTATGGGTAAGTTTAAGGGTAGGGTTAGGGACAGGTGTGGTGGTATGGGTAAGTTTAAGGGTAGGGTAAGGGACAGGTGTGGTGGTATGAGTAAGTTTAAGGGTAGGGTTAGGGACAGGTGTGGTGGTATGGGTAAGTTTAAGGGTAGGGTAAGGGACAGGTGTGGTGGTATGAGTAAGTTTAAGGGTAGGGTTAGGGACAGGTGTGGTGGTATGGGTAAGTTTAAGGGTAGGGTTAGGGACAGGTGTGGTGGTATGAGTAAGTTTAAGGGTAGGGTAAGGGACAGGTGTGGTGGTATGAGTAAGTTTAAGGGTAGGGTTAGGGACAGGTGTGGTGGTATGAGTAAGTTTAAGGGTAGGGTTAGGGACAGGTGTGGTGGTATGAGTAAGTTTAAGGGTAGGGTTAGAGACAGGTGTGGTGGTATGGGTAAGTTTAAGGGTAGGGTTAGGGACAGGTGTGGTGGTATGGGTAAGTTTAAGGGTAGGGTTAGGGACAGGTGTGGTGGTATGGGTAAGTTTAAGGGTAGGGTTAGGGACAGGTGTGGTGGTATGGGTAAGTTTAAGGGTAGGGTTAGGGACAGGTGTGGTATGAGTAAGTTTAAGGGTAGGGTAAGGGACAGGTGTGGTGGTATGAGTAAGTTTAAGGGTAGGGTTAGGGACAGGTGTGGTGGTATGGGTAAGTTTAAGGGTAGGGTTAGGGACAGGTGTGGTGGTATGAGTAAGTTTAAGGGTAGGGTAAGGGACAGGTGTGGTGGTATGAGTAAGTTTAAGGGTAGGGTTAGGGACAGGTGTGGTGGTATGAGTAAGTTTAAGGGTAGGGTTAGGGACAGGTGTGGTGCACAGGTGTATAGTGCACTGTCTGATCGTTCCCTATCCCCTATATAGTGCACTGTCTGATCATCCCCTATCCCCTATATAGTGCACTGTCTGATCATCCCCTATATAGTGCACTGTCTGATCGTCCCCTATCCCCTATATAGTGCACTGTCTGATCATCCCCTATATAGTGCACTGTCTGATCGTCCCCTATCCCCTATATAGTGCACTGTCTGATCATCCCCTATATAGTGTACTGTCTGATCGTCCCCTATCCCCTATATAGTGCACTGTCTGATCATCCCCTATATAGTGTACTGTCTGATCGTCCCCTATCCCCTATATAGTGCACTATGTGCCATTCACCATGTAGAAAAGAGTAAATGTATGAACAAGTGACCGATTTCAGTCACAGCTTCAGTCTCTATTTATATTGTAGGGGGTGGGACTTCAGTGTCTAGAGAGCATTTGATTGGACAGAAAATCTGAAAAGCAGAGTGATGTCATCAAAATCACTGATTCTTATTGGTGGAAGTGAGAGACTGTAAGTTTTGAATGCTTATATGCTCTAAATGTGAATTCTGTCAACACTAGCTTATAGATAACAGTAACATATTCACACTAAAAGCCCAAAAGGATGATTTCATGGGGACTTTAATCCAGATAAAACAAAGTTTTCACTCATACCCCTTTTCCACCAAAGCAGAGCCAGAGCTAGATCGGAGCCAGAGCCTAGTTTCTAATCGGTTCTTTGTGTTTCCACACCCAAAGCCCTAGCTCCGAGCCAGGAAAAGTGGTTCTTAAGTAGCACCAAAACATTGCTGGGCTAGAACAGGGCTAGAAGTAAGAACCGATTACGTCAGGCGCTGGGGGCGGGGTCAACAAGACCAACACACACTTGAGATCCGCCATTGTGAAATAGCAGCTAATGGAGCTAACAGCTACTGTTCGTTTGTAATCTCCGTCTATACAAATTACGGCGAACTACATGAATGCGTTGGATTCGCTGTGTTTGCGTTGTGTTTTGATGCCGATGTAGGATCGTAAAGCCATGTGAATCAATAGTAACGCAACGTTTGCATTGTTGATGGAAGGCTTGTTCGCAGCGGTGCTGTGCAGAGACCGATCGCCGTATGATAACGAGTCCAGCGAGAGCACATGACTCCTTATGCTTTTGATTCACTCATGCGTTTTTATATCATATGTGGATCGGTCTGGCAAGCGCTGATGCGTCTCGAACAAGCCTGGTGTGTGTGTGTGTGTGTGTGTTTCCCGGCAGGGTTGCTAGGTTTTCACAACAAACCCGCCCAATTGCTACTCAAAACAAGCCCAATCGCGTTCCAGGGGGGATTCCCCAGTAAAAATCACATTTGGGGGTAAAATATGTGTTTTTTGGCATGGTTGCCTACTAAAATTCGCAATATGGGGCTAAATATCACATAATTGGGGTCGCTTCATCCCGTGGACATGAAAAAACAGCCCGCGGCAAAACCACGGACTTGGCAACATTGCCGCTGCCTCGCTAGCTTTGCTGAGAGAGATGAGACGTATACAGTGACGTAAGACATGGCTCTGTTGTGGCTCTCAGCCCGTGGAAAAGCAAACGGTTCTTAGAAAGCTCCACAGTCGAACCAACTATGAACTGGGACTAGCTCTGGCTCTGAATTAGCTCTAGCACTGCCTTGGTGGAAAAGGGGTATCATAGGGCCTGAGTGTAGTGTGTGTTATGGCTAGTTACCCTGAAGGTGTGGATTGGTCCCTCATCTGTTGTCAGGGAAACGTCCCGTGGACGGCACACGTGCTTCACACTGACTCACGTCTGTGAGGAGATGAGCGGCTCAGATCTGGGACCAGAGGACTGGAACAAATTCAATGACAGTCCCGCCTCGTCTCCATGGAGGCCATGCTTGAGCTGATCAAATCCTTCCTGCTGGACACTGACTCGCTTTAAAGCCACCATGAAATCAAAATGGACTACTGCAGTATTTATTCCAAATGATTTATCCGTGCACATCATTATTGTTTTAAATTCATGTGCCTGGTAATCAGAATAACAGCTCATCTCTTCTCTGATGGCGAGGGCGGGGCCACCTGTCACTCACATCAGAGCAGCCAATAGCAAACCACAACCATCAGTTCCCCACGGACAAGATCAAGTCAACAAATTACACCTTATTGTAATTTTTATGTTTTATTTTTGTTTCAGAACCAAAGCAGCTCTGAATAATCATAACATTGCAACTTTTAATTTTTTTTATTGTTCACATTTTTTCTCTCAAAATAATGCTCTGGGAAATCATAATTCTGACATGAAAAGGCAATATTATGACATACAAAGTCGAAGTTATGACTGACAAACAAAATCAAAATTATTAAAAAGTCAAAATTATTAAAAAGTTGAAATTATGACATTAAAATGAAATTATGACAAAAAAATTTAATTAAGAGATTAAAAAACAAAACGACATGATTGATATAAGTGATAATTGCAACATACTAAGTTATGAATTAGTATGTCAGTTAATTATGAGATAAAAATGTATTATTAAGTTTGTCACAATTATGATTTTATTTTCTTACATGGCAGAAATGAGCAGAAAAGTGTCACCTGATTACATCTTTCACTGCAGACACACTATATTGCCAAAAGTTTTGTGACGCCTGCCTTTACATGCACATGAGCTTTAATCCCATTCTTAATCTGTAGGGTTTAATATGGAGTCGCACAGCCTTTACAGCTCTAACAGCTTCAGCTCTTCTGGACTCCCAGTCAAGTTCCTCCACACCAAACTCGCTCATCCATGTCTTTATGGAGACGCTTTGTGCACTGGTCAGTCATACTGGGACAGGAAGGGGCCGTCCACAAACTTCCCACAAATTCAGGAGCATGAAATTGTCCAAAATGTCTTGGTGAAGCATTAAGAGTTCCTTTCACTGGAACTAAGGGGCCAACCCCTGAAAAACAACCCCACCCCATAATCCCCCCTCCACCAAACTTTACACTTAGCACAATGCAGCCAGGCAAGTCCCGTTCTCCTGGCAACCGCCAAACTCAGACTCGTCCATGGGATTGTCAGACAGAGAAGCGTGATTGGTCACTCAGAGAACACGTCCAGTAGCGGCGCGCTTTACCCCACTGCATCCCACGCTTTGCATTGCACTTGGTGATGTAAGGCTTGGATGAGCTGCTCGGCCATGGAAACCCATTCCATGAAGCTCTACACACTGATCTTGAGCTCATCTGAAGGCCACACGAGGTCTCCATTGACTCTATTGGCGACTTCTGTGACCCTCAGCATGCGCTGACCCCACTCTTTGTGGCTGAGTTGCTGTTGTTCCCAATGGCTTCCACTATGTTATAACACCACTAACAGTTGAGCGTGGAATATTTAGTATAATATTTGGACTTATTGCACAGGCTTGAGTTCTCTGAGCTCCTGAGAGCGGCCCATTCTCTCACTAATGTGTGTAGAAGCGAACACACACACACACACACACACACACACACACACACACACACACACACACACACACACACACACACACGCTCCTGAGAGCGGCCCATTCTCTCACTAATGTGTGTAGAAGCGTCTGCAGGCCTAAAGCTTGATTTATACACCTGTGGCCATGAAGAGATTGAACACCTGAACTCAGGGATCTGGAGGGGCGGCCCAATACTTGTGCCGATATAATGACGTTTAGAGTTGTAGTTGTACTGCACTATAATAACCCTGATTCTCAGCTGTTTTCTTCAGCATATTTTCTGTTAGGATATGAGGTTATTCTCTCTGCCTACTTCACTCTCATGGCCGGAAACTCCCGTGAATTGACCGTCAAGGGTCATCAGAGTGAATTGAAACAGCCGTGCCATTGTCGCGTCTGACCGCTGGCATTATATTCCCAGGAACAAAGACCTCCTGGAGGGCCGTGCCGTGTTTTTGTACAGTAAATTAATTGATTGGACATTCCCACATCGCCGGCTCCACTGCAAACAAAAGCTGGTCCTGTTGGAGCCGGTATTACCTCTGCTCTCGTCGCTGAAGTAGTTCCTGCAGGCCGTCCTGCTCAGCATTCATGTGAAGCGGCGCAGCTTTACGGCTGACGCTGACCTGCTCAACAGGGCAATTAGAGCAGATGGGGATGGAGATTGTGTTCAACACTAGACTGTACATTCACTAAAGCTCCAGGAGTCTCTACCTCCAGTCTATACTGAGACAAATACTGCATTCTACTCTCTCTGTCTCTCTCTCACACGCACACACGCACACACACACCCACACACACGCACACACACAAACACACACACACACACACACACACACATGCACACACACACACACACACACACACACACACACACACACACACACACAAACACACGCACAAACACACACACACACGCACAACGCAGAATGCAGTAAATCCAATGTGTGCATTTACACACTGCATACAAACTCCGCTCTTCATTTATTTGGCACAGGACTGGTTTAGCACGTCATTCTCAACTCGTTCTGATATGATTTCGATTTATCTCATAATTTAAGACTTTTTAAGTAATAATACTTTTCATGTCATAATTTCAACTTTTTATATCATCCTTTAATGAAATTACAACATACTAGATCCAAATTATGAGATTAAAAGTCACAATTTTACTGAAAAAATTAAATTATGACACTAAATTTATTTTCAACTCATATTTCAATTTAATTTTTAACAAGTTATATACGATTTAATTGTCAGTTTAATGTAATTTAAATTGAATAACTTAAACATCTAAGTTGATTTTACTTAAAAAATTGAAGGCAGCCAAAGAGATTCATAATCTGCAATATTTCATTAGACAACTGGATGATTGTACACAACTTTTGAACACAACAAAAGTGTTTCTCCTCACATAGTTTCTCCTCACACAGTTTATTGCATTTTATTATTTGCTTTGGACTGCAGTCAGAAGAGTTGAGAACTGCTGGTCTGATATTTGCATTTATATATCAGATGTTTTCATCAGTTGATTATAATATCAGTTGTCTATCGCGTTATGATTGTAGTGTAAACGTTCATGTTAGTCCATAAGACAGTCAGTACTGTAAACAGGGAGGATGAGCAGGCGAACAGCCGTGAATCAGTCACTGCAGATCTCAAACCACAATTAAACTAATTACAGGCCAGCAAGCAGCAGAATATTAACTCTATTTTTAGGACACTATCGAATTATTCATTAGACGCCTCCAAAGAGCACAGGAGTTGATTCTGTTAATGCAGTGATGCTCCAGAAAATAACATCAACCGGGCGACTCCATCCAGAACAAATCATAGCAGTACAACCTGAACATTATGAATTATTTTTGTTATATTTTTCTCAAAATCATGCACTGGTAAATCATAATTCGGCCCCACTTTATATTAGACGGCCTTAACTACTATGTACTTACATCAAAAATAAGTACAATGTACCTACTGTGTTCAAATTGTATTGCAAAACACCTTTGCTGATATTGAGGTGGGATATGGGTATAGGGTTAGGGACAGGTGTGGTGGTATGAGTAAGTTTAAGGGTAGGGTTAGGGACAGGTGTGGTGGTATGAGTAAGTTTAAGGGTAGGGTTAGGGACAGGTGTGGTGGTATGAGTAAGTTTAAGGGTAGGGTTAGGGACAGGTGTGGTGGTATGAGTAAGTTTAAGGGTAAGGTTAGGGACAGGTGTGGTGGTATGGGTAAGTTTAAGGGTAGGGTAAGGGACAGGTGTGGTGGTATGAGTAAGTTTAAGGGTAGGGTTAGGGACAGGTGTGGTGGTATGGGTAAGTTTAAGGGTAGGGTTAGGGACAGGTGTGGTGGTATGGGTAAGTTTAAGGGTAGGGTTAGGGACAGGTGTGGTGGTGTGGGTAAGTTTAAGGGTAGGGTAAGGGACAGGTGTGGTGGTATGAGTAAGTTTAAGGGTAGGGTTAGGGACAGGTGTGGTGGTATGGGTAAGTTTAAGGGTAGGGTTAGGGACAGGTGTGGTGGTATGGGTAAGTTTAAGGGTAGGGTTAGGGACAGGTGTGGTGGTATGAGTAAGTTTAAGGGTAGGGTAAGGGACAGGTGTGGTGGTATGAGTAAGTTTAAGGGTAGGGTTAGGGACAGTTGTGGTGGTATGAGTAAGTTTAAGGGTAGGGTAAGGGACAGGTGTGGTGGTATGAGTAAGTTTAAGGGTAGGGTTAGGGACAGGTGTGGTGTGAGTAAGTTTAAGGGTAGGGTTAGGGACAGGTGTGGGGGTGTGAGTAAGTTTAAGGGTAGGGTTAGGGACAGGTGTGGTGGTATGGGTAAGTTTAAGGGTAGGCTTAGGGACAGGTGTGGTGGTGTGGGTAAGTTTAAGGGTAGGGTAAGGGACAGGTGTGGTGGTATGAGTAAGTTTAAGGGTAAAGTTAGGGACAGGTGTGGTGGTATGAGTAAGTTTAAGGGTAAAGTTAGGGACAGGTGTGGTGGTATGAGTAAGTTTAAGGGTAGGGTTAGGGACAGGTGTGGTGGTATGAGTAAGTTTAAGGGTAGGGTTAGGGACAGGTGTGGTGGTATGGGTAAGTTTAAGGGTAGGGTTAGGGACAGGTGTGGTGGTATGGGTAAGTTTAAGGGTAGGGTTAGGGACAGGTGTGGTGGTATGAGTAAGTTTAAGGGTAGGGTTAGGGACAGGTGTGGTGGTATGGGTAAGTTTAAGGGTAGGGTTAGGGACAGGTGTGGTGGTATGGGTAAGTTTAAGGGTAGGGTAAGGGACAGGTGTGGTGGTATGAGTAAGTTTAAGGGTAGGGTTAGGGACAGGTGTGGTGGTATGGGTAAGTTTAAGGGTAGGGTTAGGGACAGGTGTGGTGGTATGGGTAAGTTTAAGGGTAGGGTAAGGGACAGGTGTGGTGGTATGAGTAAGTTTAAGGGTAGGGTTAGGGACAGGTGTGGTGGTATGGGTAAGTTTAAGGGTAGGGTTAGGGACAGGTGTGGTGGTATGAGTAAGTTTAAGGGTAGGGTAAGGGACAGGTGTGGTGGTATGAGTAAGTTTAAGGGTAGGGTTAGGGACAGGTGTGGTGGTATGAGTAAGTTTAAGGGTAGGGTTAGGGACAGGTGTGGTGGTATGAGTAAGTTTAAGGGTAGGGTTAGAGACAGGTGTGGTGGTATGGGTAAGTTTAAGGGTAGGGTTAGGGACAGGTGTGGTGGTATGGGTAAGTTTAAGGGTAGGGTAAGGGACAGGTGTGGTGGTATGAGTAAGTTTAAGGGTAGGGTTAGGGACAGGTGTGGTGGTATGGGTAAGTTTAAGGGTAGGGTAAGGGACAGGTGTGGTGGTATGAGTAAGTTTAAGGGTAGGGTTAGGGACAGGTGTGGTGGTATGGGTAAGTTTAAGGGTAGGGTTAGGGACAGGTGTGGTGGTATGAGTAAGTTTAAGGGTAGGGTAAGGGACAGGTGTGGTGGTATGAGTAAGTTTAAGGGTAGGGTTAGGGACAGGTGTGGTGGTATGAGTAAGTTTAAGGGTAGGGTTAGGGACAGGTGTGGTGGTATGAGTAAGTTTAAGGGTAGGGTTAGAGACAGGTGTGGTGGTATGGGTAAGTTTAAGGGTAGGGTTAGGGACAGGTGTGGTGGTATGGGTAAGTTTAAGGGTAGGGTTAGGGACAGGTGTGGTGGTATGGGTAAGTTTAAGGGTAGGGTTAGGGACAGGTGTGGTGGTATGGGTAAGTTTAAGGGTAGGGTTAGGGACAGGTGTGGTATGAGTAAGTTTAAGGGTAGGGTAAGGGACAGGTGTGGTGGTATGAGTAAGTTTAAGGGTAGGGTTAGGGACAGGTGTGGTGGTATGGGTAAGTTTAAGGGTAGGGTTAGGGACAGGTGTGGTGGTATGAGTAAGTTTAAGGGTAGGGTAAGGGACAGGTGTGGTGGTATGAGTAAGTTTAAGGGTAGGGTTAGGGACAGGTGTGGTGGTATGAGTAAGTTTAAGGGTAGGGTTAGGGACAGGTGTGGTGGTATGAGTAAGTTTAAGGGTAGGGTTAGGGACAGGTGTGGGGGTATGAGTAAGTTTAAGGGTAGGGTTAGGGACAGGTGTGGTGGTATGAGTAAGTTTAAGGGTAGGGTTAGGGACAGGTGTGGTGGTATGAGTAAATTTAAGGGTAGGGTTAGGGACAGGTGTGGTGGTATGAGTAAGTTTAAGGGTAGGGTTAGGGACAGGTGTGGTGGTATGAGTAAGTTTAAGGGTAGGGTAAGGGACAGGTGTGGTGGTGTGAGTAAGTTTAAGGGTAGGGTTAGGGACAGGTGTGGTGGTATGAGTAAGTTTAAGGGTAGGGTAAGGGACAGGTGTGGTGGTATGAGTAAGTTTAAGGGTAGGGTTAGGGACAGGTGTGGTGGTATGAGTAAGTTTAAGGGTAGGGTTAGGGACAGGTGTGGTGGTATGAGTAAGTTTAAGGGTAGGGTTAGGGACAGGTGTGGTGGTATGAGTAAGTTTAAGGGTAGGGTTAGGGACAGGTGTGGTGGTATGGGTAAGTTTAAGGGTAGGGTAAGGGACAGGTGTGGTGGTATGAGTAAGTTTAAGGGTAGGGTTAGGGACAGGTGTGGTGGTATGGGTAAGTTTAAGGGTAGGGTTAGGGACAGGTGTGGTGGTATGAGTAAGTTTAAGGGTAGGGTAAGGGACAGGTGTGGTGGTATGAGTAAGTTTAAGGGTAGGGTTAGGGACAGGTGTGGTGGTATGAGTAAGTTTAAGGGTAGGGTTAGGGACAGGTGTGGTGGTATGAGTAAGTTTAAGGGTAGGGTTAGAGACAGGTGTGGTGGTATGGGTAAGTTTAAGGGTAGGGTTAGGGACAGGTGTGGTGGTATGGGTAAGTTTAAGGGTAGGGTAAGGGACAGGTGTGGTGGTATGAGTAAGTTTAAGGGTAGGGTTAGGGACAGGTGTGGTGGTATGGGTAAGTTTAAGGGTAGGGTTAGGGACAGGTGTGGTGGTATGGGTAAGTTTAAGGGTAGGGTTAGGGACAGGTGTGGTGGTATGAGTAAGTTTAAGGGTAGGGTAAGGGACAGGTGTGGTGGTATGAGTAAGTTTAAGGGTAGGGTTAGGGACAGGTGTGGTGGTATGAGTAAGTTTAAGGGTAGGGTTAGGGACAGGTGTGGTGGTATGAGTAAGTTTAAGGGTAGGGTTAGAGACAGGTGTGGTGGTATGGGTAAGTTTAAGGGTAGGGTTAGGGACAGGTGTGGTGGTATGGGTAAGTTTAAGGGTAGGGTTAGGGACAGGTGTGGTGGTATGGGTAAGTTTAAGGGTAGGGTTAGGGACAGGTGTGGTGGTATGGGTAAGTTTAAGGGTAGGGTTAGGGACAGGTGTGGTATGAGTAAGTTTAAGGGTAGGGTAAGGGACAGGTGTGGTGGTATGAGTAAGTTTAAGGGTAGGGTTAGGGACAGGTGTGGTGGTATGGGTAAGTTTAAGGGTAGGGTTAGGGACATGTGTGGTGGTATGAGTAAGTTTAAGGGTAGGGTAAGGGACAGGTGTGGTGGTATGAGTAAGTTTAAGGGTAGGGTTAGGGACAGGTGTGGTGGTATGAGTAAGTTTAAGGGTAGGGTTAGGGACAGGTGTGGTGGTATGAGTAAGTTTAAGGGTAGGGTTAGGGACAGGTGTGGGGGTATGAGTAAGTTTAAGGGTAGGGTTAGGGACAGGTGTGGTGGTATGAGTAAGTTTAAGGGTAGGGTTAGGGACAGGTGTGGTGGTATGAGTAAATTTAAGGGTAGGGTTAGGGACAGGTGTGGTGGTATGAGTAAGTTTAAGGGTAGGGTTAGGGACAGGTGTGGTGGTATGAGTAAGTTTAAGGGTAGGGTAAGGGACAGGTGTGGTGGTGTGAGTAAGTTTAAGGGTAGGGTTAGGGACAGGTGTGGTGGTATGAGTAAGTTTAAGGGTAGGGTAAGGGACAGGTGTGGTGGTATGAGTAAGTTTAAGGGTAGGGTTAGGGACAGGTGTGGTGGTATGAGTAAGTTTAAGGGTAGGGTTAGGGACAGGTGTGGTGGTATGAGTAAGTTTAAGGGTAGGGTAAGGGACAGGTGTGGTGGTGTGAGTAAGTTTAAGGGTAGGGTTAGGGACAGGTGTGGTGGTATGAGTAAGTTTAAGGGTAGGGTTAGGGACAGGTGTGGGGGTATGAGTAAGTTTAAGGGTAGGGTTGGGGACAGGTGTGGTGGTATGAGTAAGTTTAAGGGTAGGGTTAGGGACAGGTGTGGTGGTATGAGTAAGTTTAAGGGTAGGGTTAGGGACAGGTGTGGTGGTATGAGTAAGTTTAAGGGTAGGGTTAGGGACAGGTGTGGGGGTATGAGTAAATTTAAGGGTAGGGTTAGGGACAGGTGTGGGGGTATGAGTAAGTTTAAGGGTAGGGTTAGGGACAGGTGTGGTGGTATGAGTAAGTTTAAGGGTAGGGTTAGGGACAGGTGTGGGGGTATGAGTAAGTTTAAGGGTAGGGTTAGGGACAGGTGTGGTGGTATGAGTAAGTTTAAGGGTAGGGTTAGGGACAGGTGTGGGGGTATGAGTAAGTTTAAGGGTAGGGTTAGGGACAGGTGTGGTGGTATGAGTAAGTTTAAGGGTAGGGTTAGGGACAGGTGTGGTGGTATGGGTAAGTTTAAGGGTAGGGTTAGGGACAGGTGTGGTGGTATGGGTAAGTTTAAGGGTAGGGTTAGGGACAGGTGTGGTGGTATGGGTAAGTTTAAGGGTAGGGTTAGGGACAGGTGTGGTGGTATGAGTAAGTTTAAGGGTAGGGTTAGGGACAGGTGTGGTGGTATGGGTAAGTTTAAGGGTAGGGTAAGGGACAGGTGTGGTGGTATGAGTAAGTTTAAGGGTAGGGTAAGGGACAGGTGTGGTGGTATGAGTAAGTTTAAGGGTAGGGTTAGGGACAGGTGTGGTGGTATGGGTAAGTTTAAGGGTAGGGTAAGGGACAGGTGTGGTGGTATGAGTAAGTTTAAGGGTAGGGTTAGGGACAGGTGTGGTGGTATGGGTAAGTTTAAGGGTAGGGTAAGGGACAGGTGTGGTGGTATGAGTAAGTTTAAGGGTAGGGTTAGGGACAGGTGTGGTGGTATGGGTAAGTTTAAGGGTAGGGTTAGGGACAGGTGTGGTGGTATGAGTAAGTTTAAGGGTAGGGTAAGGGACAGGTGTGGTGGTATGAGTAAGTTTAAGGGTAGGGTTAGGGACAGGTGTGGTGGTATGAGTAAGTTTAAGGGTAGGGTTAGAGACAGGTGTGGTGGTATGGGTAAGTTTAAGGGTAGGGTTAGGGACAGGTGTGGTGGTATGGGTAAGTTTAAGGGTAGGGTAAGGGACAGGTGTGGTGGTATGAGTAAGTTTAAGGGTAGGGTTAGGGACAGGTGTGGTGGTATGGGTAAGTTTAAGGGCAGGGTAAGGGACAGGTGTGGTGGTATGAGTAAGTTTAAGGGTAGGGTTAGGGACAGGTGTGGTGGTATGGGTAAGTTTAAGGGTAGGGTTAGGGACAGGTGTGGTGGTATGAGTAAGTTTAAGGGTAGGGTAAGGGACAGGTGTGGTGGTATGAGTAAGTTTAAGGGTAGGGTTAGGGACAGGTGTGGTGGTATGAGTAAGTTTAAGGGTAGGGTTAGGGACAGGTGTGGTGGTATGAGTAAGTTTAAGGGTAGGGTTAGAGACAGGTGTGGTGGTATGGGTAAGTTTAAGGGTAGGGTTAGGGACAGGTGTGGTGGTATGGGTAAGTTTAAGGGTAGGGTTAGGGACAGGTGTGGTGGTATGGGTAAGTTTAAGGGTAGGGTTAGGGACAGGTGTGGTGGTATGGGTAAGTTTAAGGGTAGGGTTAGGGACAGGTGTGGTATGAGTAAGTTTAAGGGTAGGGTAAGGGACAGGTGTGGTGGTATGAGTAAGTTTAAGGGTAGGGTTAGGGACAGGTGTGGTGGTATGGGTAAGTTTAAGGGTAGGGTTAGGGACAGGTGTGGTGGTATGAGTAAGTTTAAGGGTAGGGTAAGGGACAGGTGTGGTGGTATGAGTAAGTTTAAGGGTAGGGTTAGGGACAGGTGTGGTGGTATGAGTAAGTTTAAGGGTAGGGTTAGGGACAGGTGTGGTGGTATGAGTAAGTTTAAGGGTAGGGTTAGGGACAGGTGTGGGGGTATGAGTAAGTTTAAGGGTAGGGTTAGGGACAGGTGTGGTGGTATGAGTAAGTTTAAGGGTAGGGTTAGGGACAGGTGTGGTGGTATGGGTAAGTTTAAGGGTAGGGTTAGGGACAGGTGTGGTGGTATGGGTAAGTTTAAGGGTAGGGTTAGGGACAGGTGTGGTGGTATGGGTAAGTTTAAGGGTAGGGTTAGGGACAGGTGTGGTGGTATGAGTAAGTTTAAGGGTAGGGTTAGGGACAGGTGTGGTGGTATGGGTAAGTTTAAGGGTAGGGTAAGGGACAGGTGTGGTGGTATGAGTAAGTTTAAGGGTAGGGTAAGGGACAGGTGTGGTGGTATGAGTAAGTTTAAGGGTAGGGTTAGGGACAGGTGTGGTGGTATGGGTAAGTTTAAGGGTAGGGTAAGGGACAGGTGTGGTGGTATGAGTAAGTTTAAGGGTAGGGTTAGGGACAGGTGTGGTGGTATGGGTAAGTTTAAGGGTAGGGTAAGGGACAGGTGTGGTGGTATGAGTAAGTTTAAGGGTAGGGTTAGGGACAGGTGTGGTGGTATGGGTAAGTTTAAGGGTAGGGTTAGGGACAGGTGTGGTGGTATGAGTAAGTTTAAGGGTAGGGTAAGGGACAGGTGTGGTGGTATGAGTAAGTTTAAGGGTAGGGTTAGGGACAGGTGTGGTGGTATGAGTAAGTTTAAGGGTAGGGTTAGAGACAGGTGTGGTGGTATGGGTAAGTTTAAGGGTAGGGTTAGGGACAGGTGTGGTGGTATGGGTAAGTTTAAGGGTAGGGTAAGGGACAGGTGTGGTGGTATGAGTAAGTTTAAGGGTAGGGTTAGGGACAGGTGTGGTGGTATGGGTAAGTTTAAGGGCAGGGTAAGGGACAGGTGTGGTGGTATGAGTAAGTTTAAGGGTAGGGTTAGGGACAGGTGTGGTGGTATGGGTAAGTTTAAGGGTAGGATTAGGGACAGGTGTGGTGGTATGAGTAAGTTTAAGGGTAGGGTAAGGGACAGGTGTGGTGGTATGAGTAAGTTTAAGGGTAGGGTTAGGGACAGGTGTGGTGGTATGAGTAAGTTTAAGGGTAGGGTTAGGGACAGGTGTGGTGGTATGAGTAAGTTTAAGGGTAGGGTTAGAGACAGGTGTGGTGGTATGGGTAAGTTTAAGGGTAGGGTTAGGGACAGGTGTGGTGGTATGGGTAAGTTTAAGGGTAGGGTTAGGGACAGGTGTGGTGGTATGGGTAAGTTTAAGGGTAGGGTTAGGGACAGGTGTGGTGGTATGGGTAAGTTTAAGGGTAGGGTTAGGGACAGGTGTGGTATGAGTAAGTTTAAGGGTAGGGTAAGGGACAGGTGTGGTGGTATGAGTAAGTTTAAGGGTAGGGTTAGGGACAGGTGTGGTGGTATGGGTAAGTTTAAGGGTAGGGTTAGGGACAGGTGTGGTGGTATGAGTAAGTTTAAGGGTAGGGTAAGGGACAGGTGTGGTGGTATGAGTAAGTTTAAGGGTAGGGTTAGGGACAGGTGTGGTGGTATGAGTAAGTTTAAGGGTAGGGTTAGGGACAGGTGTGGTGGTATGAGTAAGTTTAAGGGTAGGGTTAGGGACAGGTGTGGGGGTATGAGTAAGTTTAAGGGTAGGGTTAGGGACAGGTGTGGTGGTATGAGTAAGTTTAAGGGTAGGGTTAGGGACAGGTGTGGTGGTATGAGTAAATTTAAGGGTAGGGTTAGGGACAGGTGTGGTGGTATGAGTAAGTTTAAGGGTAGGGTTAGGGACAGGTGTGGTGGTATGAGTAAGTTTAAGGGTAGGGTAAGGGACAGGTGTGGTGGTGTGAGTAAGTTTAAGGGTAGGGTTAGGGACAGGTGTGGTGGTATGAGTAAGTTTAAGGGTAGGGTAAGGGACAGGTGTGGTGGTATGAGTAAGTTTAAGGGTAGGGTTAGGGACAGGTGTGGTGGTATGAGTAAGTTTAAGGGTAGGGTTAGGGACAGGTGTGGTGGTATGAGTAAGTTTAAGGGTAGGGTAAGGGACAGGTGTGGTGGTGTGAGTAAGTTTAAGGGTAGGGTTAGGGACAGGTGTGGTGGTATGAGTAAGTTTAAGGGTAGGGTTAGGGACAGGTGTGGGGGTATGAGTAAGTTTAAGGGTAGGGTTGGGGACAGGTGTGGTGGTATGAGTAAGTTTAAGGGTAGGGTTAGGGACAGGTGTGGTGGTATGAGTAAGTTTAAGGGTAGGGTTAGGGACAGGTGTGGTGGTATGAGTAAGTTTAAGGGTAGGGTTAGGGACAGGTGTGGGGGTATGAGTAAGTTTAAGGGTAGGGTTAGGGACAAGTGTGGTGGTATGAGTAAGTTTAAGGGTAGGGTTAGGGACAGGTGTGGTGGTATGAGTAAGTTTAAGGGTAGGGTTAGGGACAGGTGTGGGGGTATGAGTAAGTTTAAGGGTAGGGTTAGGGACAGGTGTGGTGGTATGAGTAAGTTTAAGGGTAGGGTTAGGGACAGGTGTGGTGGTATGAGTAAGTTTAAGGGTAGGGTTAGGGACAGGTGTGGTGGTATGAGTAAG
This sequence comes from Gobio gobio, assembly GCF_949357685.1. Classification (NCBI taxonomy): domain Eukaryota; kingdom Metazoa; phylum Chordata; class Actinopteri; order Cypriniformes; family Gobionidae; genus Gobio; species Gobio gobio. Next base: position 13,473,464 of record NC_137116.1, read on the forward strand.
TTTAAGGGTAGGGTTAGGGACAGGTGTGGGGGTATGAGTAAGTTTAAGGGTAGGGTTAGGGACAGGTGTGGGGGTATGAGTAAGTTTAAGGGTAGGGTTAGGGACAGGTGTGGTGGTATGAGTAAGTTTAAGGGTAGGGTTAGGGACAGGTGTGGGGGTATGAGTAAGTTTAAGGGTAGGGTTAGGGACAGGTGTGGTGGTATGAGTAAGTTTAAGGGTAGGGTTAGGGACAGGTGTGGGGGTATGAGTAAGTTTAAGGGTAGGGTTAGGGACAGGTGTGGTGGTATGAGTAAGTTTAAGGGTAGGGTTAGGGACAGGTGTGGTGGTATGGGTAAGTTTAAGGGTAGGGTTAGGGACAGGTGTGGTGGTATGGGTAAGTTTAAGGGTAGGGTTAGGGACAGGTGTGGTGGTATGGGTAAGTTTAAGGGTAGGGTTAGGGACAGGTGTGGTGGTATGAGTAAGTTTAAGGGTAGGGTTAGGGACAGGTGTGGTGGTATGAGTAAGTTTAAGGGTAAGGTTAGTGACAGGTGTGGTGGTATGCGTAAGTTTAAGGGTAGGGTAAGGGACAGGTGTGGTGGTATGAGTAAGTTTAAGGGTAGGGTTAGGGACAGGTGTGGTGGTATGGGTAAGTTTAAGGGTAGGGTTAGGGACAGGTGTGGTGGTATGGGTAAGTTTAAGGGTAGGGTTAGGGACAGGTGTGGTGGTATGAGTAAGTTTAAGGGTAGGGTTAGGGACAGTTGTGGTGGTATGGGTAAGTTTAAGGGTAGGGTTAGGGACAGGTGTGGTGGTATGAGTAAGTTTAAGGGTAGGGTTAGGGACAGGTGTGGTGGTATGAGTAAGTTTAAGGGTAGGGTTAGGGACAGGTGTGGTGGTATGAGTAAGTTTAAGGGTAGGGTTAGGGACAGGTGTGGTGGTATGAGTAAGTTTAAGGGTAGGGTTAGGGACAGGTGTGGTGGTATGGGTAAGTTTAAGGGTAGGGTTAGGGACAGGTGTGGTGGTATGAGTAAGTTTAAGGGTAGGGTTAGGGACAGGTGTGGGGGTATGAGTAAGTTTAAGGGTAGGGTTAGGGACAGGTGTGGTGGTATGAGTAAGTTTAATGGTAGGGTTAGGGACAGGTGTGGTGGTATGAGTAAGTTTAAGGGTAGGGTTAGGGACAGGTGTGGTGGTATGGGTAAGTTTAAGGGTAGGCTTAGGGACAGGTGTGGTGGTATGAGTAAGTTTAAGGGTAGGGTTAGGGACAGGTGTGGTGGTGTGGGTCAGTTTAAGGGTAGGGTTAGAGACAGGTGTGGTGGTATGGGTAAGTTTAAGGGTAGGGTTAGGGACAGGTGTGGTGGTATGAGTAAGTTTAAGGGTAGGGTTAGGGACAGGTGTGGTGGTATGGGTAAGTTTAAGGGTAGGGTTAGGGACAGGTGTGGTGGTATGGGTAAGTTTAAGGGTAAAGTTAGGGACAGGTGTGGTGGTATGAGTAAGTTTAAGGGTAGGGTTAGGGACAGGTGTGGTGGTATGGGTAAGTTTAAGGGTAGGGTTAGGGACAGGTGTGGTGGGATGGGTAAGTTTAAGGGTAGGGTTTGGTGTAAGGGAAGTGTCAACTGTGTAATTATAAATGTAACTACAGAAATGAATTACAGATGTAATTGTAACAGGTATTTTTTAAAATGTAAGTACAATGTAAAAACATGTATGTACACAATAAGTGCATTGTATCAAATTATTAATTTGGCCAATCGTAGAATATGGGTTTGGTCAATCGTAGGATATGGGTTTGGTCAATCGTAGGATATGGGTTTGGTCAATCGTAGGATATGGGTTTGGTCAATCGTAGGATATGGGTTTGGTCAATCGTAGGATATGGGTTTGGCCAATCGTAGGATATGGGTTTGGTCAATCGTAGGATATGGGTTTGGCCAATCGTAGGATATGGGTTTGGCCAATCGTAGGACATGGGTTTGGTCAATCGTAGGATATGGGTTTGGCCAATCCTGGGATATGGGTTTGGTCAATCGTAGGATATGGGTTTGGCCAATCGTAGGATATGGGTTTGGCCAATCGTAGGACATGGGTTTGGTCAATCGTAGGATATGGGTTTGGTCAATCGTAGGATATGGGTTTGGCCAATCGTAGGATATGGGTTTGGTCAATCGTAGGATATGGGTTTGGTTAATCGTAGGATATGGGTTTGGTTAATCGTAGGATATGGGTTTGGTCAATCGTAGGATATGGGTTTGGTCAATCGTAAGATATGGGTTTGGTCAATCGTAAGATATGGGTTTGATCAATCGTAGGATATGGGTTTGATCAATCGTAGGATATGGGTTTGGCCAATCGTAGGATATGGGTTTGGTCAATCGTAGGATATGGGTTTGGCCAATCGTAGGATATGGGTTTGGTCAATCGTAGGATATGGGTTTGGCCAATCGTAGGATATGGGTTTGGTCAATCGTAGGATATGGGTTTGGTCAATCGTAGGATATGGGTTTGGCCAATCGTAGGATATGGGTTTGGTCAATCGTAGGATATGGGTTTGGTCAATCGTAGGATATGGGTTTGATCAATCGTAGGATATGGGTTTGATCAATCGTAGGATATGGGTTTGGTCAATCGTAGGATATGGGTTTGGCCAATCGTAGGATATGGGTTTGATCAATCGTAGGATATGGGTTTGGTCAATCGTAGGATATGGGTTTGGTCAATCGTAGGATATGGGTTTGGTCAATCGTAGGATATGGGTTTGGCCAATCGTAGGATATGGGTTTGGTCAATCGTAGGATATGGGTTTGGTCAATCGTAGGATATGGGTTTGATCAATCGTAGGATATGGGTTTGGTCAATCGTAGGATATGGGTTTGGCCAATCGTAGGATATGGGTTTGGTCAATCGTAGGATATGGGTTTGGTCAATCGTAGGATATGGGTTTGGTCAATCGTAGGATATGGGTTTGGTCAATCGTAGGATATGGGTTTGGCCAATCGTAGGATATGGGTTTGGCCAATCGTAGGATATGGGTTTGGCCAATCGTAGGATATGGGTTTGGTCAATCGTAGGATATGAGTTTGGTCAATCGTAGGATATGGGTTTGGTCAATCGTAGGATATGGGTTTGGCCAATCGTAGGATATGGGTTTGGTCAATCGTAGGATATGGGTTTGGCCAATCGTAGGATATGGGTTTGGCCAATCGTAGGATATGGGTTTGGTCAATCGTAGGATATGGGTTTGGCCAATCGTAGGATATGGGTTTGGTCAATCGTAGGATATGGGTTTGGCCAATCGTAGGATATGGGTTTGGCCAATCGTAGGATATGGGTTTGGTCAATCGTAGGATATGGGTTTGGTCAATCGTAGAATATGGGTTTGGCCAATCGTAGGATATGGGTTTGGTCAATCGTAGGATATGGGTTTGGCCAATTGTAGGATATGGGTTTGGTCAATCGTAGGATATGGGTTTGGTCAATCGTAGGATATGGGTTTGGCCAATCGTAGGATATGGGTTTGGCCAATCGTAGGATATGGGTTTGGCCAATCGTAGGATATGGGTTTGGTCAATCGTAGGATATGGGTTTGGCCAATCGTAGGATATGGGTTTGGCCAATCGTAGGATATGGGTTTGGTCAATCGTAGGATATGGGTTTGGTCAATCGTAGGATATGGGTTTGGTCAATCGTAGGATATGGGTTTGGCCAATCGTAGGATATGGGTTTGGTCAATCGTAGGATATGGGTTTGGTCAATCGTAGGATATGGGTTTGATCAATCGTAGGATATGGGTTTGGTCAATCGTAGGATATGGGTTTGGCCAATCGTAGGATATGGGTTTGGTCAATCGTAGGATATGGGTTTGGTCAATCGTAGGATATGGGTTTGGTCAATCGTAGGATATGGGTTTGGTCAATCGTAGGATATGGGTTTGGCCAATCGTAGGATATGGGTTTGGCCAATCGTAGGATATGGGTTTGGCCAATCGTAGGATATGGGTTTGGTCAATCGTAGGATATGAGTTTGGTCAATCGTAGGATATGGGTTTGGTCAATCGTAGGATATGGGTTTGGCCAATCGTAGGATATGGGTTTGGTCAATCGTAGGATATGGGTTTGGTCAATCGTAGGATATGGGTTTGGTCAATCGTAGGATATGGGTTTGGTCAATCGTAGGATATGGGTTTGGCCAATCGTAGGATATGGGTTTGGTCAATCGTAGGATATGGGTTTGGCCAATCGTAGGATATGGGTTTGGTCAATCGTAGGATATGGGTTTGGCCAATCGTAGGATATGGGTTTGGCCAATCGTAGGATATGGGTTTGGTCAATCGTAGGATATGGGTTTGGTCAATCGTAGAATATGGGTTTGGCCAATCGTAGGATATGGGTTTGGCCAATTGTAGGATATGGGTTTGGTCAATCGTAGGATATGGGTTTGGTCAATCGTAGGATATGGGTTTGGCCAATCGTAGGATATGGGTTTGGCCAATCGTAGGATATGGGTTTGGCCAATCGTAGGATATGGGTTTGGTCAATCGTAGGATATGGGTTTGGCCAATCGTAGGATATGGGTTTGGCCAATCGTAGGATATGGGTTTGGTCAATCGTAGGATATGGGTTTGGTCAATCGTAGGATATGGGTTTGGTCAATCGTAGGATATGGGTTTGGCCAATCGTAGGATATGGGTTTGGTCAATCGTAGGATATGGGTTTGGTCAATCGTAGGATATGGGTCCACCAAATGCATTGGACTGGTCCTGTGACTGTGAGGTCACTTCATCTCATAAACTGCATCTCTTGAGTTTCTCCCATGCATCGTAATCCAGAGGTTTGAGATCAAGTGCTCAGACCAGCTGTTTGCAGGTCTGTAGTTTTACGGCACACTTTTAATGACCTGTTAAATTCTCGCTCCATCTGTCCTCTGATGGTATACACACTGTCATTTCATACAGATCTGCTCCTCTCAAGTGAGGTCAGCTTTGGGGTCCCGAGAAATAAATTGCTTTTGAAAGCTGCGTTTGCAGATGGTGGTCATCTTGCTCAGCATCACAGGGGCTAGTTTTCTGGCTCTGAAAACGCCGGTGCTCCGTCTGATTGACCGCAGGTGCTCTGCTCCAGCTACAGTCTCGCTGGCCCACATTACCCCACAGATCTGCACTGAAATAGTTATCACTGATGACACCCAATGTAATTGCTAATTACACGCCTCGGCAAACACATTTTCTCCCTCTCCTCCCTCTTCTCTCCTGTTTTCTGAGGCGAAATCTTGAGAGTTATTTATTTTCCCACTTTGGATTCAGAGACTCGTGTCATTGGGAACTTCTCTGAATGTGAAACTCGCTTTGAGTAAATTAAATTTACAATTTGATAAATGTGGGAATGCACTTCTCCTCATGGAAATATGAATTCATTGCAGCTGCTGGGAGAAAATATTGCGTTAGTGGAGTTTTGGCAGGATTGTGATTGTAATTTTGGCATTTCAAAACAAATGTATCATATTATATTTGGGGGTTTGTATCTCATTATGAGATTATAAAAAGATCCTCACATAAACATGCTTTTTTATTTATTTAGCAAGAAAATTAATGTGTAATAAGTGGAAAAAAAACAAATAGTAGTGCGTATATATGTGTTAAAGCAACTTTACTTGGTTTATTTAAAGATTATTTAAATTAAAAGTCGTTAAGAGTAATCATGTACTTGCTAATAATTGATAATCAAAAACAGCATGATAATGTGCTGATTACAGGTATTAAATGTAAGAAATACTGACTTGATATTTTAAACCTTCCACTTAATAGATCCTTGATTGAATTGGATCGAACAGAAAATGAGTGTTATTGTCCATCCCATGAAAAGTAAGAAAGCCTGCTTTTTAAAGTAATTATTATAAGTGGAGTTTTTATTAATTGGGATTTTTTTTTTGCAAATCATCATATGAGAATGTTTTGTGAAGGATCGTGTGACACTGAAGACTGGAGTAATGATGATAAATTCAGCTTTGATCACAGGATATAAATGACACTTTACTATATATTCACATAGAGAACAGATGATTTACTCTGGAATAATATTTCACTATTTTTACCGTATTTTTGATCAAATAAATGCAGCCTTGGTGAGCAGACGAGACTTTAAAACATTTAAAAACTTACCAACCCCTACCTTTTAAATGGTGTAAAAAGAAAAAAAATGTTTTTATTTAATTTGATATATATTTATATCATAGTAGATTCTTTCATTCTTTTTTTGGAGTCTCTTAAAAAGTTGAAATTATGACATCCTAAATCAAAATTATGACATAAAAAGGTAAAATTATGACATTTTAAAATTAAATTGTCAAAAAGTTGAAATTATGACATACTAAATCAAAATTATGACATAAAAAGTTGAAATTATGACATACTAAATCAAAATTATGACATCAAAAGTTGAAAATATGACATACTAAATCAAAATTATGACATAAAAGGTGAAATTATGACATTAAATCAAAATTATGACATAAAAAGTTGAAATTATGACATACTAAATCAAAATTGTAACATACAAATTTGAAATTGACATTATAAATCAAAATTATAACAAGTTTTAATTGACATACTAAATAAAAATGTTCAGACTAAATCAAAATTATGACAAAAAATTGAAATTATGACATACTAGATCTAAATTGACATAAAAATGTAAAATTATGACATTCTAAAATGAAATTGACAAAAAATTGAAATTGACATACTAAATCTAAATTGACATAAAAATGTAAAATTATGACATTCTAAAATGAAATTGACAAAAAAATTAAATTATGACATACTAAATCTAAATTATGACATAAAAAGTTGAAATTATGACATACTACATCAAAATTATAACATAAGTTTAAATTATGACATACTAAATCAAAATTGTCAGACTAAACCAAAATTATGACAAAATTGAAATTATGACATACTAAATCTAAATTGACATAAAAATGTAAAATTATGACATTCTAAAATGAAATTGACAAAAAGTTGAAAATTATGACATACTAAATCTAAATTATGACAAAAGTTGAAAATATGACATACTTAATCAAAATTATGACATACTGAGGGGACACCCTAAACTGAGGGGTGAACAGAAACCGACGGATGGCTTACATGAAAAACTCCATTTGAATGATTTAACCGCGGCTCATTATTGCAAAGTCTGTAACAAATCTTAGAGGTGCAGCTCTAAAAAAGATGACAGTAGCCATTGTTTTGTTGTTTCAAGCTTAAACCTCACAAAATCTTGTCATAAAACCCATCATGACTGCTGCCCGTCACAGAACCCTTGAGAAAGAGCAGAAATGGAGTGGAACTGTAATCCTATAAACTCTTAAATAAACGAGAGAACAGCATCCTGCTCTTCCAGATGAAATGACAGTGTGTTCACCGAGCGGAAAAACTCTCCATGTGTAAACCGACAGACAGACTAAATCAAAGTTATGACAAAAAGTTTAAATTATAACAGACTAAATCTAAATTATGACATAAAAAGTTTAAATTATGACAGACTAAATCAAAATTATGACATAAAAAGTTGAGATTATGACATACTAAATCTAAATAATGACAGACTAAATCAAAATTATGACATTCTAAAATGAAATTATGACAAAAAGTTGAAATTATGACATACTAAATGTAAAATTATGACATTCTAAAATGAAATTATGACAAAAAGTTCAAATTATGACACTAAATCAAAATTATGACAAAAAAGTAGAAATTATGACATACTAAATGTAAATTATGACAGATTAAATAAAAATTGACATAAAAATTTAAATTGACATACTAAATCAAAATTATGACAAAAAGTTTAAATTATGACATACTAACTGTAAATTATGACAGACTAAATCAAAATTATGACATTCTAAAATTATGACATTCTAAAATAAAAATTATGACAAAAAGTTCAAATTATGACACTACTAAATGTACTAAAATAAAATGTACTAAATGTAAATTATGACAGACTCAATCAAAATTATGACAGACAAAATCAAAATTATGACATCAAAAGTTGAAATTAAGACAGACAAAATAAAAAATTATGACAGACAAAATCAAAATTATGACAAAAAGTTTAAATTATAACAGACTAAATCTAAATTATGACATAAAAAATTTAAATTATAACAGACTAAATCTAAATTATGACATAAAAAATTTAAATTATAACAGACTAAATCTAAATTATGACATAAATTTTTTTTATTATGACAGACAAAATCAAAATTATGACAAAAAGTTTAAATTATAACAGACTAAATCTAAATTATGACAAAAAATTGAAATTATGACAGACTAAATCAAAATTATGACAAAAAAAATTGAAATTATGACAGACTAAATCAAAATTATGACATAAAAAGTTGAAATAAAACCCATCATGACTGCTGCCCGTCACAGAACCCTTGAGAAAGAGCAGAAATGGAGTGGAACTGTAATCTCATAAACTCTTAAATAAACGAGAGAACAGCATCCTGCTCTTCCAGATGAAATGACAGTGTGTTCACCGAGCGGAAAAACTCCTCTCCATGTGTAAACCGAAACCAAACATTTGTGCGTTTCAGACGCCCGTCCGCTTCCCTTCCAGCCTCAAGATTAATTGCCATATTCTCAGTTTTTCTCGGGGAGATGTGGTCTGTCCGTCGGCACGTCGTTATGTTCTCATCCATCAGTGTCGGCAAACATTGGAAGGTATTCAGTCGCCGCACGTGAACCGAATACGCTCCATCCGATCTGGATGATCTGCCGCGCCAAGGCCTTCCCAAGATGCATCTCCCTTTCTTCCCACCTGAACGCCATCGCCAGCTCGCTTTTCCCTCTTGATCAAGACCTATCCGTGTGGGATATTCCCTGGGAAAATAAGAGCATGCGAAGGCGGACTTCTGCTTGACGAGATGATGAAGCGCGATGCCGTCCAGCAGCACAAACCCAGCGCACAGAGAGGCCTGATGGTCTGACGGCCCGATGAAAGAGTGAAGCGAATGCGTCCGTGTCAGAGGGAGAACGCATGGCTCCCTGCAGCTGTGTAAATAGGATAATGGACCTCCAAGATTTGTAACAATTGAAATTAATACATTTTAAATCAAAATGATGACATAAAAAGTTGAAATTATGACATACTAAATCAAAATGATGACATAAAAAGTTGAAATTATGACATGCTAAATCTAAGTTTTATGACATAAAAAGTTGAAGTTATGACATACTAAATCTAAATTATGACTAAATCAAAATTATGACAAAAAGTTGAAATTATGACATACTAAATCAAAATTCCGACAAAAAGTTGAAACTATGACATATTAAATCAAAATTATAACATAAAAAGTTGAAATTATGACATACTAAATCAAAATTCTGACAAAAAGTTGAAATTATGACATGCTAAATCTAAATTATGACCGACTAAATCAAAATTATGACATAAAAAGTTGAAATTATGACAAAAAGTTGAAGTTATGACATGCTAAATCTAAATTATGACTGACTAAATCAAAATTATGACAAAAAGTTGAAATTAGGACATACTAAATCTAAATTATGACAAAAAGTTGAAATTATAACATACTAAATCTAAATTATGACATTGAAATTATGACAGAAAGTTGAAATTATAACATACTAAATCAAAATGATGTCAAAAAGTTGAAATTATAACATACTAAATCAAAATTATGACAAAAAGTTGAAATTATGACATATTAAATCTTAAAGGTCCCGTTCTTCGTGTTTTTTTGAAGCTTTGATTGTGTTTACAGTGTGCAATATAACATGTGTTCATGTTTCGCGTGTAAAAAAACACAGTATTTTTCACACAATTTACTTATCTGTGTACCGCTGTTTCCACTGTCCTAAAAACGGCTGGTGATTTCCTTGTGCTATGAAGTCCCTCCTTCAGAAACACGTAACGAGTTCTGATTGTGCAAGCGGTTCCTGTGCTGTGATTCGACCACAGCTTAGCGCATGTGAAAGCGGTTCCTGTGTTGTAATTTGACAGCAGTTTAGCGCACGTTGGAAAGGTCACGCCTCTTAACGGAGCGATGTATGCGTTCAATAATCTCTACAGCGTCCCTGGGAAAGCCAAACAAAGGTGATTTGACTCCTGGATGAAAATAACAGCGTCTCGATGACATGGCCATAAACACACTCAACGCAACAGTTCCTTTTCTCCACGCGACCGTCCGCTTCTCCACGTGGGACAGCAACAAGACCGCGCCCCCTTTTTCGCGTTTCTTTGTGGGCGGAGGTTAGTCTGTTCTACTGCTCTACTGACGTAATTAAAGAAGGAAGTACCAGGATGTAGTCCAAGCCAGCCGTTCGCTGTAGGCTTTGAAAGGGAACTTCTGTTAAATAAAATATCTCGCTTGGCATTGAACTTTGAGCTTTATAATTTTACAGGTATTATTTATGCTCTAACAGCAACATTACACACTAACTAAAGTTTGAACAATGGAATCGTGAAGAAGGGGACCTTTAATTATGACACATTGAAATTATGACAAAAAAGTTGAAATTATAACATACTAAATCTAAATATGACAAATTGAAATCATGACAAAAAATTTAATTTAATTTTAAATCTATGACATAGTATATACAGTGAGGAAAATAAGTATTTGAACACCCTGCTATTTTGCAAGTTCTCCCACTTGGAAATCATGGAGGGTCTGAAATTGTCATCGTAGGTGCATGTCCACTGTGAGAGACATAATCTAAAAAAAAAAAAAATCCAGAAATCACAATGTATGCTTTTTTAACTATTTATTTGTATGCTACAGCTGCAAATAAGCATTTGAACACCTGTCTATCAGCTAGAATTCTGACCCTCAAAGACCTGTTAGTCTGCCTTTAAAATGTCCACCTCCACTCCATTTATTATCCTAAATTAGATGGACCTGTTTGAGGTCGTTAGCTGCATAAACACACCTGTCCCATACAATCAGTAAGAATCCAACTACTAACATGGCCAAGACCAAAGAGCTGTCCAAAGACACTAGAGACAAAATTGTACACCTCCACAAGGCTGGAAAGGGCTACAGGGAAATTGCCAAGCAGCTTGGTGAAAAAAGGTCCACTGTTGGAGCAATCATTAGAAAATAGAAGAAGCTAAACATGACTGTCAATCTCTCTCGGACTGGGGCTCCATGCAAGATCTCACCTCGTGGGGTCTCAATGATCTAAGAAAGGTGAGAAATCAGCCCAGAACTACAGGAGCTGGTCAATGACCTGAAAAGAGCTGGGGCCACCGTTTCCAAGGTTACTGTTGGTAATACACTAAGACATGGTCATGGTTTGAAATCATGCAAGGCACGGAAGGTTCCCCTGCTTAAACCAGCACATGTCCAGGCCCGTCTTAAGTTTCCCAATGACCATTTGGATGATCCAGAGGAGTCATGGGAGAAAGTCATGTGGTCAGATGAGACCAAAATATAACTTTTTGGTCATAATTCCACTAAACGTGTTTGTAGGAAGAAGAATGATGAGTACCATCCCAAGAACACCATCATTACTGTGAAGCATGGGGGTGGTAGCATCATGCTGTGGGGGTGTTTTTCTGCACATGGGACAGGGCGACTGCACTGTATTAAGGAGAGGATGACCGGGGCCATGTATTGCAAGATTTTGGGGAACACCCTCCTTCCCTCAGTAGAGCATTGAAGATGGGTCGAGGCTGGGTCAATGATCCGAAGCACACAGCCAGGATAACCAAGGAGTGGCTCTGTAAGAAGCAGATCAAGGTTCTGCCGTGGCCTAGCCCATCTCCAGACCTAAACCCAATAGAGAATCTTTGGAGGACCTCAAACTCTGTGTTTCTCAGCGACAGGCCAGAAACCTGACTGATCTAGAGAAGATTTGTGTGGAGGAGTGGGCGAAAATCCCTCCTGCAGTGCAAACCTGCTGAAAAACTACAGGAAACGTTTGACCTCTGTAATCGCAAACAAAGGCTACTGTACCAAATATTAAAGGGGTGGTAAAACACATTGTTTTGAAGGCTTGATTGTGTTTGTGGGGTGCACTGTAACATGTGTTCATGCTTCGTTTAAAAAAAAAAAAATCATTATTTTTCATATATTTGACCTTTATTCTACACTGCTCAGTCCCTCCTTGTAAAACGGTCTGATGCTTTCCGGGTTGTATGAAGCCAGTCCCTCAAAAATACGCAATGGGCTCTGATTGGTTAGCTGGCCCAGTGTGTTGTGATTCGCTAACCGTAGTGCACGTTTGTCGGAAACGTCACGCCCTTCACCGGTAGACTGTGCTTTGGTCAGTGTTAGAAATGATGGCGTCAATAAAACCACACCAATCTGAGCCCGAATCAGACCCAGAACTTTTTAGTGAAGATGATCGAGCAGAACCTGTTCCATCCTCAAGAGTAAAGACTGCGGATCTATAGTGATCGCTACTGAATGGCACTGTTACTTTTGTATTTTTAGAACGATTATAGCCAAATATCTGTCGCAAGAACTATTAACCCAAAACACTAAGCACTGGCTTTACTAGTAAGTTAGCCAAATCACACACAGAACCATGTTTAGCATGCCTGTAGATACACAATACATAAAAGCTCTAATCAAAGAATCATTTACACTAATGTCAGGTTCGCTGTTGAGATTTTAACGTTAGTGTTTGTAACTTTAGGTGTTCGTCGGATAACGTTAAGTATGAATGAGCATTTAACAGACTGGTTTGCAGAACAGTGTTGTCATTTGTTTACTTCCTTGCTACAACCTATTACAGGAAAACACATCGATGAAAAATAAATCAGACTTACAGCTTGTGGCCCGTGAACAGCTTCTGTTTGTAAATCCAGCTTTCAGGACAAGCCGTTGTGCATATCCTGTATTGAACTCGCGAAGATTGTGGAAGTTTTCCTCCGTGAGATGTGCTGCGGGAGCCCCGCACGCGTCGTGCATTCACACACTGGCCGCGTTTGTCTCACGCAGCTGACGTTGTGCAAATCCGGTATTGAACTCGCGAATCACATTGTGAAAGTTTTCCTCCGTGAGATGTGCTGCGGGAGCCCCGCACGCGCCTGTTCCCTTCAGTCTCAAACACACGTGCATAAAACATGCTGTATGTTAAACGCTCTGCAACGCACCCCCGTCCCTATGAAGGCTGAACAGAGCAAGTACCCCAGACCTGCAATCCGGATGAAAATAACAGCGTTTCCTCGGCATCGCGGCAACAACACTCCAGCCTACTATACCACAACAGCGCCGCGATACAAAATGGCCTCACCCCCCCTTATTTAATATTCTCAGAGGAGGGGTTTATGTAAATATTGAGCCTGGTGATGTCAGCAAGCCCTGGAGGAATGTGTGTAGTCGCCTACTGGCCGTTTGCTGTAGTTCTTAGAAACTGATTTCTTTAAAAGCAAATATCTCCCTTTGCTTTAAACTTTGAACGTTGTAACTTTGCAGATGTTGTTTATGCTCAAGCAGCAACATTACACGTTAGCTAAAGTTAAAATAGTGAAATCGTGGTTTACCACCCCTTTAACATTGTTTTTCTCAGGTGTTCAAATACTTATTTGCAGCTGTATCATACAAATAAATAGTTAAAAAATCATACATTGTGATTTCTGGATTTTTTTTTTAGATTATGTCTCTCACAGTGGACATGCACCTACGATGACAATTTCAGACCCTCCATGATTTCCAACTGGGAGAACTTGCAAAATAGCAGGGTGTTCAAATACTTATTTTCCTCACTGTAAATGATGACATTCTAAAATGAAATTATGACAATTTCATTGAGATGCCGTCCAGCAGCACAAACCCAGGGCACAGAGAGGTCTGATGGTCTGACGGCCCGATGAAAGAGTGAAGCGAATGTGTCCGTGTCAGAGGGAGAACGCATGGCTCCCTGCAGCTGTGTAAATAGGATAATGGCTACTGTCATCTTTTTTAGAGCTGCACCTCTAAGATTTGTTACAGACTTTGCAATAATGAGCCGCGGTTAAATAATTCAAATGGAGTTTTTCATGTAAGCCATCCGTCGGTTTCTGTTCACCCCTCAGTTTAATGGCACGCGTGTATCGGACGGCTTTAATACATCACTGCATTCTCACGGCATATGCATTATTGAGCCGCACGTAATGACCAGACTGGGATCCAATCCCTCATGTGCAAACATCAACATCGAGCTGTTCTAATGACGAGAGAAATATGCATATTTAAAACCTGTTTAATCCAACCGTCCTCCTCTCATTGCTAATGCACATTGAAGTTCTGCTGTAGATCATTCATATCCAGGCATTGGTGTCAGTGCAAGAGTGTGTGTTTGCCCACAGATTAAGACGATCTGGGTTCGACTGATAAATGACAAAGTGCAACGTTGAACAATCGCATGCAAAACCCAGAAACTTTGAGACACGCAATCGCTTCATATCACTGAAGGATATTTAGAGTTTCACTGCAAATCTGACACTACCCTGAGGTTAAAATAAATCATATCGATAGGATTGGATGAGCTAATCTTGATTAAATGTTAAATGTTGAACTGATAATATTTTTACTGGAAAAAAGGCATAACAAAATTTAAATTGATGCATTTTGTAATCTTTTGATGGATTGATGGACAGAACGTTGGATGTATAGATGGATGGAGGGATGGATGTAGAGATGAAGGGATGGACGGATGGATGGATGGACGAATGGATGAAAGGATGGATAGATGGATGGATGGATGGATAGCTGGATGGATGGACAGACGGTTGGTTGGTTGGTTAGATGTAGGGATGAATGGATGGACGGACGAACGGATGAAAGGATGGATGGATAGATGAAAGGATGGATGGACGGACGGATGAAAAGATGAATGGGTGGATGTAGGGATGAATGGATGGATAGATGAAAGGATGGATGGACGGACGATGAAAAGATGAATGGGTGGATGTAGGGATGAATGGATGGATAGATGAAAGGATGGATGGATGGATGGATGGACGGACAGATGAAAGGATGGATGGATGAAAGGATGGATGGATGGACAGGTGGTTGGTTGGTTGGTTGGATGGATGGACGGACGGACGGATGAAAGGATGGATGGATGGATGGAAGGATGAATGAAAGGATGGATGGGTGGATGTAGGGATGGATGGATGGACAGACAGACGGTTGGATGGATGGATGGATGGATGGACAGATGGATGAAAGCATGGATGGATGGATGGATAGATGGACAGATGGATGAAAGCATAGATGGATATATGTAGGGATGGATGGACGGATGGATCTATGGATGGACAGACGGATGGATGGATGGATGGATGGATGGACAGATGGATGAAAGCATGGATGGATGGATCGATGGACAGATGGATGAAAGCATAGATGGATATATGTAGGGATGGATGGACGGATGGATCTATGGATGGACAGACAGATGGATGGATGGATTGATGTATAGCTGGATGGATGGACGGATGGATGAAAGGATGATGGATGGATGAAAGGATGGATGGATGTATAGATGGATGAAAGGATGGATGGATGGATCAACGGATGGATCAACGGATGAAAGGGTGGATGGATGGGTGGATGTAGGGATGGATGGATGGATGAATGGACAGACAGATGAATGTATGGACAGATGGATGGATGGACGGATGAAAGGATGGTTGGGTGGATGGACAGACAGATAAATGGATGGACAGATGGATGGATGGACGGATGAAAGGATGGATGGGTGGATGGACAGACAGATGAATGTATGGACAGATGGATGGATGGATGAACGGATGAATGGGTGGATGGACAGACAGATAAATGGATGGACAGATGGATGGATGGATGGACGGACGGACGGATGAAAGGATGGATGGGTGGATGGATGGAGGGAGGGATGGACAGATGTATAGATGAAAGGATGGATGGGTTTGCTTTAGTTTGTCCATATTGACCCAGCATGTTCAGAGTGTCCTGATGTATATTCACTCTTTGAGCTTGTGAAGTTTAACTGAACACTTACTTTGAACAATGACTTTTATAATTGTTTTAATATTCAAGATATTAATATCGTAATATCTCCCACATTGCCGAGCTGAAATGAGAGATAATTAAAATGAAAGTGAAAATGCCACTGGTTAATTAAGCACAAAGAGACGTGAGAAAGGAAACACGTATCCGTAAACAAACCCTGATAAACGCCACGCTCCCTCAAGCTCCACCGTTGATTAATCGGCTGGAAAATGACTTCAAGATGCGGATCTCGTTCCCGCTCCAGACGGATATGAAGGTGACATCTGCCCCGCGGTCCGATCCCGTTTGGGCTGGAAGGAAAGGCCTATATGTTGATTGTTTTGGCGTTGAAAACATCATACACTCACCTAAAGGATTATTAGGAATAGGGTTGTGCCGATGGACGATATCATCGCGACCATCGTGATGCCACGCCCCCGTTGCGAGTGCGACACACACTAATCCTCTTCTATAGTATTAGTTAAACTAAAAACTTAGCAGGAATTGCTCTGTAAATTAAATTGAGAATGTAACTAATGCATATAGCCTATGCTATTTTAAATACTGTAGTCTATGCCAGATATATGCATAGCCTACATTTTGAAATCATTTGAGGCTGAAACATCCATATGCATGCGTGTTTATTTTAGCACTTCCGTCAGTGAAACAACACAGCCTATAAAACATTTAAACGATTTTCAGTAAATAATCGTTACCTCAAGAATATAAGAAAATTAAATATTAGTTAGAAAAATATTTTATTCATACTATTTCCCTGCAAAGATGCGTCATATACCGCTCTGCGCTTTGAGAGGAATGTGGGACTCAAGCTGGATAGACCTTCTCGAATATCTTCAAGTTTTCTCCTGATGTTGCAAGGCAACACTTTGTAAAAGTTCTGAAGAGCGGATTTTATCTTCCACAAGGGCAAGACATTTAGGCAATGTTTGATTATTCACTGCCAGAGAAAACGAAACTAAAATCACCGCGGCGTGTGTGTGAAATGCGCTATTCAAATAGACCGCTTATTCTTGACGCGCCTAACCAAGTTTAATAACAAGAACAAACTGTGTTAAATACAATATGAAGTAAAAAGGTATTCGTCCTTCAGTGTTTTTTATACTTTACCGCTGTAAAGGATGTGAATAGTTAATAGACTTAATTATAAGCAAACGAAAGGAAGAAACGATTATAATCCCCTGCGAACATGGCGACGTGAGTGAAGATTTAGGAAAAGAAACGAGATGTCCATGTCCATTGGGATAAAATGGACTGGGCCTATTGTTAAAATTCACGGAAAATCGAGTGACCAGATCCAGATTGCAAAGCAGAATGAAAAAGTGCTCTCTGACCATTATTTCCTTTCTAGGCTAAAAGCTTTGTGCTTCACTCCTGTGGTAATATTCACGTGGAAGTTGCAACAGCATTCACATACAAAACACTGGGTTAGTAAAATAACGAAATTCTTTTTTTAAGAGTAGAAAATAGTATTTATGTAAAGAGATGTATTTTTTTTAAAAAGAGCTCAACTCTTAGTGGAAGGAACCTATTTTTTTCCCCTCACGTGCAACCTAGCGGATGATTCATTATTTGGGTTAGTAAAAATAACGAAATTATTTTTTTAAGAGTAGAAAATAGTATTTATGTAAAGAGATATAGTATATTATCTACCTATTTACATAATTACCCCCCCCCCCCCAAACGACGATATCATCGACCATCACGATGTTTTACTGTAAACATCGTCAACTGCCAATTTAGGGGACATCGCCCAACCCTAATTAGGAACACCTGTTCAATTTCTCATTAATGCAATTATCTAATCAACCAATCACATGGCAGTTGCTTCAATGCATTTAGGGGTGTGGTCCTGGTCAAGACAATCTCCTGAACTCCAAACTGAATGTCGGAATGGGAAAGAAAGCTGATTTAAGTAATTTTGAGCGTGGCATGGTTGTTGGTGCCAGACGGGCCGATCTTCACAATCTGCTCAGTTACTGGGATTTTCACGCACAACCATTTCCAGGGTTTACAAAGAATGGTGTGAAAAGGGAAAAACATCCAGAATGCGGCAGTCCTGTGGGCGAAAATGCCTTGTTGATGCTAGAGGTCAGAGGAGAATGGGCCGACTGATTCAAGCTGATAGAAGAGCAACTTTGACTGAAATAACCACTCGTTACAACCGAGGTCTGCAGCAAAGCATTTGTGAAGCCACAACACACACAACCTTGAGGCGGATGGGCTACAACAGCAGAAGACCCCACCGGGTACCACTCATCTCCACTACAAATAGGAAAAAGAGGCTACAATTTGCACGATCTCACCAAAATTGGACAGTTGAAGACTGGAAAAATGTTGCCTGGTCTAATGAGTCTCGATTTCTGTTGAGACATTCAGATGGTAGAGTCAGAATTTGGCGTAAACAGAATGAGAACATGGATCCATCATGCCTTGTTACCACTGTGCAGGCTGGTGGTGGTGGTGTAATGGTGTGGGGGATGTTTTCTTGGCACACTTTAGGCCCCTTAGTGCCAATTGGGCATCGTTTAAATGCCACGGCCTACCTGAGCATTGTTTCTGACCATGTCCATCCCTTTATGACGATCCTCTGATGGCTACTTCCAGCAGGATAATGCTCCGTCACACAGCTCCAATCATTTCAAATTGGTTTCTTGAACATGAAAATGAGTTCACTGGACTAAAATGGCCCCCACAGTCACCAGATCTCAACCCAATAGAGCATCTTTGGGATGTGGTGGAACGGGAGCTTCGTGCCCTGGATGTGCATCCCACAAATCTCCATCAACTGCAAGATGCTCTCCTATCAATATGGGCCAACATTTCTAAAGAATGCTTTCAGCACCTTGTTGAATCAATGCCACGTAGAATTAAGGCAGTTCTGGAGGCGAAAGGGGGTCAAACACAGTATTAGTATGTGTTCCTAATAATCCTTTAGGTGAGTGTAAATGTGTGTTTAATGACACAAACGGGCTTTGTTTTACAGATAGCGTTACATCTATAACTTTTCAACACATCTGGAGGAGAAAGAACGTCTCAATGCTCTATTTACGGGAAGTCTGGATGGGTGTGTTTGCTATTATCTTTACGCTTGGCTTCAGTCTGCAGGGCGTCACGGGTGGGTCACTCTCGGGGTCAGAGGTCGCCGGCAGACGAACTTGTCACGGTGGCAGCGAGAGGGTGAACGCGAGGTCTTTTCCCGTGGATTCTTCAGCGTGCTGATGGACGGTTGGGTCCTCGGGGGGCTTCGTGCGGATGTGTCTGGCAGATGTTGTGCTCTTCTGGGTCAGCCGTGACCCGTGACGCGCCTCCTGGACCACCATCACAGCCTTGTGTTGAGGACCAGACACATTATAGTTTAATACAGCTCTGGGAACGGCATGCATTTTCATTTGAATGCAAAGGCAAGTGAAAGTGACTCTCTTTGTCTTTCCCATGACAGTTTTTGTTGGAAAAGCGTTTTATAAGAATTAATGGGTGTGTTTTTGTGCAAAGATTACATTCTTGCATTGTTGATCTATGATCACTTGATAGAAGAGTTCTGTTCAATATCACACGTACTGAAAAACACCAGCGAATCATTTAGAGGATTCCTGTCACGGAAATGGATGAGACGCTGAGAATCATTATGTTCACTTGCCAACGTACTGTAATGTTTCTGTTATAAATCTATCCATCTGCATTACCGTTGGTAGGATTTTTTCATGTTTTTGAAAGTGCTGCGTTCGTTTAATCTAAAATACAGTAAAAAAAAAGTGAAATATTTTACAATGTAAAATCACTTCTGTGTGAATATATAGTAAAGTGTCATTTATATCCTGTGATCAAAGCTGAATTTATCATCATCACTCCAGTCTTCAGTGTCACATGATCCTTCAGAAATCATTCTAATGTCATGATTTGATGCTCAAGACACATTTATGTTTATTATCAATGTTAAAAACGGTTCATATGTTTGTGGAATTCATGATATATTTTATTTTTCAGGATTTGTGGATGAATAGAGTTCAAAGGAACAGCAACATTATGTCTTTACTGTCACTTTTTTCGGATGGATGGACGGATGAATGTATAGATGGACGGACGGACGGATGGATAGACAGATGAATAGATAGAAAGAGGAATGTATGGATGTATGGATGGAGAGAGGGATGGATGGATGCATGGACAGACAGACGGATGGATGTATGGATGGACAGAGGGATGGATGAATGTATAGATGGACGGACGGACGGATGGATGGATGGATGTACAGATGAATAGATAGATGGAGGGATGTATGGATGGAGAGAGGGATGGATGGATGCATGGATAGACGGATGGATGTATGGATGGACAGAGGGATGGATGAATATATAGATGGACGGACGGACGGATGGATGAATGGATGTACAGATGAATAGATAGATGGAGGAATGTATGGATGGACAGATGAATAGATAGAAAGAGGGATGTATGGATGGAGAGAGGGATGGATGGATGCATGGACAGACAGATGTACGTATGGATGGACAGAGGGATGGATGAATGTATAGATGGACGGACGGACGGATGGATGGATGTACAGATGAATAGATAGATGGAGAAATGTATGGATGTATGGATGGACAGATTAATAGATAGAAAGAGGAATGTATGGATGGAGAGAGGGATGGATGGATGCATGGACAGACAGATGGATGTATGGATGGACAGAGGGATGGATGAACAGATGGATGGATGTATGGACGGATGACAGAATGATAGATGAATGGATGGACGGACAGACAGATGGACGGATGGATGTATGGATGGACAGAGGTATGGATGGATAGATGGATGGACTGATGGACAGACAGATGGATGGACGGATGGATGTATAGATGTATGGATGGGCGGTCGGGTGGATGGATGGATGTATGGACGGAGGGATGGTTAGATGTATGGACAGACAGAGGGATGGATGGACAGATGGATGGATGGACAGATGAAAGGATGGATAGATGGATGGATGGACTGACAGATGTATGGATGGATGGATGGACAGAGGGATGGATGGATTGATGGATGGACAGATGGACGGATGGATGGATAGACGGACAGATGTATGGATGGATGGATAGACGGACAGATGTATGGATGGATGGATAGACGGACAGATGTATGGATGGATGGGCAGACAGATATATGGATGGATGGACAGATGTATGGATGGATGGATGAATGTTTGGATGGATGTATGGATGGATGGACGGACAGACGGATAGATGGACAGAGGGATGGATGGATGGACAGATTACATTTTTCAGGATTCGTGGATGAATAGAGAGTTCAAAAGAACTGCAATATTATGTCTTTCCTGGCACTTTTGATCAATTCCATGCGTCCTCGCTGAATAAAAATGCGCGACCCCTGAAAACAGCTCAAGTTCATCTGGAGGAAGATCCATGAAGGTCTGAGATCTCACCATCTGAAACAAAACCTCACGCTGACAAATCTGTGTGTCTTCATGAGCTCACGGCTGTTTGACGGCACGTCCAGTTGATTTACACTGATTATCACAGTGAATATGCTGCGCTCAGATCAGCGGAGCAGAGCCGTAATGTATGTGTGTATGTAGAGGAGCTGGCAGACTCATGAATCACGGCTGAGCAGAGATGAGTCTGACTGAGACCTTATTTACACCAACTGCACCAATCATTAAATGTTCACCGCTTCCCTTCTGAGCTATTGTAGGAATCATTTGTTTAACTGGAATACTGAACTCAGATCAGTGATCTCTGTGACCGTTACTGAAGACGACGCCGCGCTTGTCTCTGTCATCACTTCAGTTTATTTCTGCTGCTACTAATGCTGGGCAAATTGGATTAATTTCTGTTTGGAACTAATTATGAACATTACAGATGGCCTGTAATGGTTTTCCCAGAATATGCTGTGTGCGTTTGCCAGTGCACAGTTTTAATGTGTTATTGTTTTCTTTGGGCTGTAAACAGCAGAACTCAAGCAGCGTAACGCTTGAACTCGTGATGCTTCTGCCAGTAGAGCAAGAGAGACCATCGCAAATTCATTTATTTTAATTAAAATAAAATTATAATTAGACATGTTAAATGTTGTGCTGATAATATTTTTAATGGAAAAATGCTATTAGAAAAAATGTGAAATTGATGCATTCCATTTGTAATCTTTGGATGGATGAATAAATAGATGGACGGATGGATGGATATATAGATGGATGGACGTACGGAAAGATGGATGGATGGACAGATGAAAGATGGATGAAAGAATGTATGTATGTATGGATGGATGGATGGATGAAAGGACAGACAGACGGATGGATGGATGGATTGACGGATGAAAGGACGGACAGACAGATGGATGGTTGATGGACGTATGGATGAATGAGAGGAATGGATGGATGGACAGACGGATGGTTGGATAAAAAGACAGATGGATGGATGAAAGGACAGACAGGCAGATTGATGGATGCTGAATGTATAGATGGATGAGAGGAATGGATGGATGGACAGACGGATGGATGGAAGGATGGATAAAAAGATGGATGGATGGATGATGGATGTATGGACGGATGAAAGGATGGACAGACGGATGGATGGATGGATGGATGGATGGATTGATGGATGTATGGACGGACAAAAGGATGGACGTAAGGATGGATGGATAGATGGTCGGATGGATGTAAGAATGCAGACGGATGGACTGACAGATGGATGATGGATGACGGATGGACTGACAGATGGATGATGGATGACGGATGGACTGACAGATGGATGAAAGGACAGACGGATGGATGGACGGATGGATGAATTTATGGATGTATGGATGGATGGACGGATGGATGAATTTATGGATGTACGGATGGATGAAAGGACAGACGGATGGATGGACGGATGGATGAATTTATGGATGTATGGATGGATGGACGGATGGATGAATTTATGGATGTACGGATGGATAAAAGGACAGACGGATGGATGGACGGATGGATGAATTTATGGATGTATGGATGGATGGACAGATGGATGAATTTATGGATGTACGGATGGATGAAAGGACAGACGGATGGATGGACGGATGGATGAATGTATGGACAGATGAAAGGATGGATGAACAGACAGATGGATGGATAGACGTATGGATGGATGAAGGGACAGACGGACGGACATATGTATGGATGGATGGATGTGTGGATGGATGAATGGATGGATGGATGTGTGGACGGATGAATGGATGGATGAATGGACGGATGTGTTGGTGGATGAAAGGATGGATGGATGAACAGACAGATGGATGTATCGATGGATCGATGGATGGACAGATAAAAGGACGGTCGGATGGATGGACGGACGAAAGGATGGATGAACAGATAGATGGATGGATAGACGTATGGATGGATGGATGAAAGGACAGATGGATGGACATATGGATGGATGGATGGATAGAGGAGTGGAGGGATGGATGGATGGACAGACAGATAAAAGGACGGTCGGATGAAAGGATGGATGAATGGACAGACAGATCTATGTATGGACGGATTAAAGGACGGTCGGATGAATGGATGGAAGGATGGATGGACAGAGAAATGGATGGATGGATGGATGGAATACTGATCCCAGCTAACAGAGATATAAAATATAAATATTTTAGTTGGTCATTTTCCTGCTGAGAACATTCAAGAGTAACATTATTATAATGTAATTCCTTTAACATTTGCATAACAAAAACTTTAAACGTTCAGAGAACACGTTTTCAGATCCTAATTGGGACGTTAGCGAAGCGCTCGTAGAATATCTTTCTGTCCGCTGGGATCCTCTTGTTTCTGCTCTTTGACTCTGAAGGGGAATCGCATGAAAAAGCATTTTCTCACTCCCGAGGAAAAACATTACACGGAAAGTTAAGTTACCCTGCGCTGTGAAATGATTCCTGTTCTTACTCTCACACACACACACACACGCTCGTCTGTCAGAGAGAGGCCAATTTCAGCGGAGTGAGATGGAGCCGGCCGAGTGCCGCGTCTGAACTCTGCCAGGTCAATTGAAATTGTGTACTTACCCTTGTGGAGCTGGAGAAATGAACTAGCGCTGCTCGTCTGGGGACGTGAAGGACTCGGGTTAATGGGGAGAGCTGGCTCGCCGTCCACATGAGTGATGCCGCTCTCTCTGACACTGTTGTTTTCCAGTGAAATGTATGACATTATAAAGATGAGGGAGTTGGATGGAGATATTGGAATGTGGCCAGGTCAATTTCAGACATCTCTCTCTCTCTCTCTCTCTCTGCAGACGATCGCTGATGATGATTTCTGTGACATTTCAGCTGGAGAGCCGCACCGCAACATTAAAGTACCGCGCGAGACGGATCTGTGCAACCGCGCGGCCAAATCCCATTCAGTTCAGAGAAAATGACAGTCATTCCCAGCAGACGGATGCTTGAGCTGGACTCGGGTTAGAGGAACTGGCGGGAGTGTTGTCAAAAGAACTGATTTCAGAAGTGTGTGTTCGTCTCAGACGCGTCCAGACCGCTTCTGTTCCCCGTCCTGAGGCCGTTAGGAAAAGCAGGGAATTAAAGGGGTTTTGGTTGCTGAATGTTGTCTGTTATCAGAGCAGGACGGCCTGAGGAACCGGAGAGGCGTTTCTGAGCTTTAACTGTTCAGCCCAGGGCCGTGCAGAGAGTTCTTCAGAGGCAGGGGCTCAAATGTAAAAAAGGGGCAATATGTAAATATATATATTTTAAGGGTGTAACGGTACACAAAACTGACGGTTCGGTACGTACCTCGGTTTTGAAGTCACGGTTCGGTACGGATTCGGTACAGCAGTTTTACAAAATTGCTTTTTATTAATTTTTATTCAACAGTGGTTTAATGAAAAAAAAATTGTCTGTCCTTAAATGAATTCAGTTATAACTAAAAGTTTCTTAAAGGGGGGGTGAAATGCTGTTTCATGCATACTGATCTTTTTGCACTGTTAAAGACTTGGATTCCCATGCTAAACATGGACACAGTTTCAAAAGCTAAGGTGGACGTTTGATGGGAGTATTTCTTTTCCAAAATTAGTACTTCCTGTTAGTCATAAGTTTCGGAAAGTTTTTTTCGATCATGGGTCCGCTTGACGTCAACAGGGCGGAATTTCCTTGTATGGGCCGTACGGACAATTCTACCGGAAGAGCGCGCGTGCGCGAGAGAGAGAGAGAGAACGCGTGAAAGCAATAGGCTACGCCCATCAAAGCGCTGGCTCGTAGCCAAATAACCCCGCGTTAAGGCAAAAGTGGATGGAATTTGCTTTTCCGGATTTTCAAATCGCCTAATACTGAAGGATGGAGCGGTCCCAACGATAAAGGTCCCAACGTTGGAACCGCAGGCAGTGAGTAAGACTGCTTCAAATGTCTGTTTTTGCCTATGCCCATCAAGTAGCCCAAACATGACCACGTATTGATCAATGGAGCATGCGATGTATAGTGTGTGTACATTTGTTTAGCTGGCCACTATATGTGTATGTTTGTGTATTGTAAAAGCACTCCAAACAACAATACACAAAGAATGGGGAAATATGTTGAACTAAATAAGCGCGCTTCTTCATTCAAATGCGCTACTATTCCATGTCTTTCTATGTAAACACTAGCCTGACGCGCAAAACCAGTCCGCTTACTACAAATCATGTCTACACAAACCACGCGTAAACACACACACACACACACACACACAATATAATTAAAGTATAAATGTGTAAATAACACAAGCCGCTAAGCATATTATAGTTAGTGTAACTTATACCACATAGAGATGTCCTGCTCTAGTCGTTTTTGCTGCTGCTCCTGTTCAACTTCAGCCTCTGGGTCTGATTCCGGATCATAGATGTATGGCTGTATCTGATTAAAAGCCATTTTTTATGTTGAATAAAGTTTTTTCCCGCTTTTAGGGATGACGCAGCTTTCAGACGCACTCAACACAGTAACAGCGGCGCGCGCTCAACATTCTTTAGCTCCGCCCACACGATACGCCCCCAGCCGCACGGCTTTTTTCGGAAAGACTCGGAACAGCGCATCTTCCTTTTATAATTATAATAAAAATAAAGACTTTTCGGAGATATGCAGGATGCAATGCTACTCTATAGGTACTCAAGATTGACATGAGACTGACTGAAACTGAGTGTCCCCCCCCCCCCCTTAAAGATAATGCTGTAAACTATATAGGGAGCCCTTACATATTGCTATTAAAGATTAACAACAGAGCCCAAACTATTAGCCTAAATTAATTTGCTATTTATTTTTTAGATATAATTATCAACACTCATAAGCTTCACATAAGGCAGTTTTTGCATTAATATCTAAATCTAATTATTATAATTTTTTCTCCAATTCGTTGTTGAAATATAATAATTTAGTGGCTGTAATTTTCATGACAGGTTTATTTAAACATAGATTAAATAAACAAGACATCACTAACAGGCTAAGTGGTATATAATGAATATATATATAGGCTATAACGAATATATAGGCTAATATAGTGCATGTATTCAGTGAAAGAGTTAATCTCTCTAGTGAACTCACAGCTGTGGACACTGAGTGACTTGAGTTAAATGTGACTCTACATGACATTGTTTACAAGCTGTTTTATTGTCTTTCCACGGTTGAAACACCAATGAAGCGATTACACAATATATGATACGTTTCAGTAAGTTGTAATGTATCCTCAACATACCTTTAGATATTAATTTCTTAAGATCGCGTTCACTCGCGCGCCGCGCGCTGCCGCTTGAAGTTGAACTGATACGCGTCAATCTGTCACGTCACATAATAGAGCGTTAAAACGGCATTTATCGTTTGAATTTCGTGATAAAATGGACTGAATACTTAATATGTTCGTGTGGGAACTCGGATTGAAGTGTGTTCCGCGCTTTAAACAAGCCGACTGTTAACTGTTATAGATTGCATTCATAACCGTTCGGTACACGCGCACCATACGAAAGCCCGAAACGTTAGTTCGTCTGTCCATGTAATTTTCAACCGATTTATGAATAAGAACAGAAAATAACCGCTCCACTTTACATGCCCAATGGAATTTGAACTTGCTTTGCCAGATCACGATTGGTTGGTGTATATAGGCTACATGATGACAAACGGGCATTGGTGAATTGTGTAATACTTTAAAATATATAATATATAGATTTGTAATTCAACGCATTAGCTCTGATTATGGATGGAAAAAAATATTGGTTTACTTTTTTTCCCGTAAGGCCACACACTCTCTGAAAGGACCATATTTGGCTCGAGAGCCGCTTCCGAGCAGAGGAAAATCAGCAGTTTTTTCAATCAATCAGTATTTTTTTACAGTCTATGATCAAAACGCACGCAACCCATAGCAACGCATTATGGCAACGCCTCAACAGAAATTGTCCGACTTTTGAGCCGTTCGTTACTATTGTATACATTGTCATCAATGTCATGTTATAATAATCACATTTATTTCGTTTTATTGACCACGATATTATCATTGTTAGGTCTGAGAGGGGCACTTTTGATTCATTTTGAAAAAGGGCAGGGGCTCGAGCACCCAAAGATCCCACCTGATTATAATGTTGACCAAAAATATCGTTTTAATGCACTGAGATTTAGATAAAAGCTCCATCCATCCGTCCGTCCATACATCCATCTGTCAATCCATCCATTCATCCATACATCCATCTGTCAGTCGATCCGTCCATCCATACATCCATCCGACCATCCATCCTTACGTCCATCCTTTTGTCCGTCCATACATCCATCAATCCATCCATCCCTCCGTCTGTTCATCCTTTCATCCATCCATCCATCCATCCATCCATCCATCCATCCATCCATCCATCCATCCATCCATCCAATCATTCATCCGTCCACCTGTCCATCCATACATCATCCATCCATCTGTTCATCCTTTCATCCATCCATCCATCATCCATCCATCCAATCATTCATCCAAACATTCATTCATCCGTCTGTCTGTCCATCCGTCCTTCAGTCCATCTATACATCATCCATCTATCCGTCCGTCCATCCATCCATCCATCCATCTGTCCATAGATTCATCTGTCCGTCCATACATCCATCCATCCATCCATCCGTCCATCCATCCATCCATATGTCCATCCATTCATCCATCCGTCCATACTTCCATCCATCCGTCCATACATCCTTCCATCTGTTCATCCGTCCGTCTGTCCATCCAACCATTCATCCATCCATCTGTCCATCCATACATCATCCATCCATCCGTTCATCTATTCATCCATCCATCTATACATCCATCCATCCAGCCAACCATTCATCCATCCATCCATCCAAACATTCATTCATCCATCCATCCATCAGTCCGTCCGTCCGTCCGTCCGTCCTTCAGTCCATCTATACATCTTCCATCTATCTGCCCATCCATCCATCCATCCATCCATCCATACATACATATATCCATCCATCCATCAATCCATCCGTCTGTCCATCCATCCATCCATCCATCCATCTATTCGTCCATCCATCCATACACCTGTCCATACATCCGTCCATCTGTCCATCCATACATCATCCATCCATCCATCACCCATCCATCCGTTCCGTTATTCATCCATCCGTTCATCTATCTATCCATCTTTTAAAACTTTTTTTTTGTCTAGTCAACATGTTAAGTTTTTCTTGACAAACGTTGATTTTCTAGTTAAAAATTACAGTTACATTAACTCTTTCAATGCATTTTAATTCTACTTGCATTCGAATAGCATGTCCCCAATTCCTTTAACTGCAGGACTTTAATCTGAACTTAAAAAGCCTTCTCTGATCCTGAATGATGCACAGCTGATGTAAATCCCATGGCACATGCATATGGTTATCATTAGTCGTGTGTGTGTAGCGCTGTGTTCTCCTCTCAGGTGACACCTGATCAGATGGTCTTGTTGAGGTGGATATTGTGGCCGCTGAAGGCTAAACACGATATCTTTATACTCGGCTCTTTCTTCCCGGGGGCCGAATAGTGGATGTCAATCACAAACTCCACCAACCAAATCCTCTGTACCGCACATGTCACCGGGGGCCATTCAGGAGCTCGGGCTCTTATTGGCTTTTCTTATCTCTGCAGTCCAGTGAGGAATCACATTTCATTTGTCATGCGTTTTTTCCCCTCTCTCGAATGCCACGAGCAGCGGTGCTTAAAGCAGATACGGTTTCTGCTTCGTAATGACAGTACAAACACATCACATGTGTTCGGGAAAAAGCACGGGTGGAGGAAATGGAAATAAATGAAATTACGTTGATGAATTCTGACTTACACACAGCTATCAGTCTTCATTTGGTCACCAGATACGAGTTTTCGTGGTTCTCCGGAGTGAAATCTCCATGATGATGATGTGCAGGCGTCCCGGACCGCGGACTCTCCCAAACATCTCCTCATCTCTTATGGATATCAGGGGATCGGATATCCCACATTTGCCAAAGAAGCCTGAACATTGCACATAGGCTCTTTCTTAATTTCCTTAAATTCTTCTTTGTGATAAATGTGGGTCATATTTCGAGCGGTTCATGTCCTCTCTGGACGCATAAACTAGATTTCAGTTGAAACACGATGCTTGCCTCTGAGGAACCCGATAGGAAATTCTCCAGGATATTGATGAGTTCATCCCGACGCTCCCATCCGAACACATCAGTCCTGATTACAGGCTCCAGTCCGCTCATTACGGCTGGTGTGAACGGATGCCGGAGAGCTTCACTGACACAGAGTCGAACCGGACGCGAGTGGCTCGCGATGCAGCGCAACAAAAGCCGGTAGAACAGGAGGGTTTATTTATGAGGACATTTAAAGTGCACACTCTAACTGATCATATTTCCCACAACCCATGGGATTCGATTAGAACTACAGACACAAATAAAAAGTGTTAAAAAACTACAAACTGAGATACTGAGAGACCAGACACATACAGTTCTCATGCTATACTTCTGGTACAATCACTTTAATAGCATAATATTCCATCACTCACACACACGCACACACACTCTCTGTTCCTTCCTTGGAGCACTTTTGATAGAGACTGACCACTGCAGACCGGGAACACCCCACAAGAGCTGCAGTTTTGGAGATGCTCTGACCCAGTCGTCTCGCCGTCAAACTCGCTCAAATCCTTACGCTCCTGCTACTAACACATCAACTCTGAGGACAAAATGTTCACTTGCTGCCTAATATATCCCACCCACTAGCAGGAGATGAAGAGATCATCAGTGTTATTCATTTCACCGGTCAGTGCTCATTATGTTATGTCTGATCGGTGTACACTCACCTAAATGATTATTAGGAACACCTGTTCAATTTCTCATTAATGCAATTATCTAATCAACCAATCACATGGCAGTTGCTTCAATGCATTTAGGGGTGTGGTCCTGGTCAAGACAATCTCCTGAACTCCAAACTGAATGTCAGAATGGGAAAGAAAGGGGATTTAAGCAATTTTGAGCTTGGCATGGTTGTTGGTGCCAGAGTATTTCACAATCTGCTCAGTTACTGGGATTTTCACGCACAACCATTTCTAGGGTTTACAAAGAATGGTGTGAAAAAGGGAGAAACATCCAGTATGCGGCAGTCCTGTGGGAGAAAATGCCTTGTTGATGCTAGAGGTCAGAGGAGAATGGGCCGACTGATTCAAGCTGATAGAAGAGCAACTTTGACTGAAATAACCACGCGTTACAACCGAGGTCTGCAGCAAAGCATTTGTGAAGCCACAACACACACAACCTTGAGGCGGATGGGCAACAACAGCAGAAGACCCCACCGGGTACCACTCATCTCCACTACAAATAGGAAAAAGAGGCTACAATTTGCACGATCTCACTAAAATTGGACAGTTTAAGATTGGAAAAATGTTGCCTGGTCTGATGAGTCTGGATTTCTGTTGAGACATTCAGATGGTAGAGTCAGAATTTGGCGTAAACAGAATGAGAACATGGATCCATCATGCCTTGTTACCACTGTGCAGGCTGGTGGTGGTGGTGTAATGGTGTGGGGGATGTTTTCTTGGCTCACTTTAGGCCTCTTAGTGCCAATTGGGCATGGTTTAAATGCCACGGCCTACCTGAGCATTGTTTCTGACCATGTCCATCCCTTTATGACCACCATGTCCCCATCCTCTGATGGCTACTTCCAGCAGGATAATGCTCCGTCACAAAGCTCCAATCATTTCAAATTGGTTTCTTGAACATGACAATGAGTTCACTGGACTAAAATGGCCGCCACAATCACCAGATCTCAACCCAATAGAGCATCTTTGGGATGTGGTGGAACGGGAGCTTCGTGCCCTGGATGTGCATCCCACAAATCTCCATCAACTGCAAGATGCTATCCTATCAATATGGGCCAACATTTCTAAAGAATGCTTTCAGCACCTTGTTGAATCAATGCCGCGTAGAATTAAGGCAGTTCTGAAGGCCAAAGGGGGTCAAACACAGTATTAGTGATGTGACATAACCTGAGAGAAGCTGCACTAAGAGCCAATTAAAGTTTGTGTCAACATTTACTCACCCTCATGTCTTTCTAAACCTGTATGACTTTTACAAACACTAAATAAAGAGTGTTTTCTTTTCCATACAGTGCAGAACGTGTCCATGCTCATGCCAAATGATAACACTTTTCATTTTTGGCTGATTGTGCAGGAAAATATGTGACAAGCTTCTTAATTATTCCCATGTTCTGAATCGCTCAGCTCTGACGTCTTCAGCGATGGCTCGTTGTTTTCCTGATTTCCACAGTCTGGGAGGTTTCTTTCTGTTATCTCACAGATTGTGTTTTTGGCAGCTTGAACTTTCCCAGTGACTTAAAAACTGTGTTCAGGTCTGTGTTGATTTATAGTTTCAAAGCAGGATGTGTTATCAAAGACGAGAAGGCCGCAGACTGTGTGATATCCGCGTCTGTCCAAGATAAACACTGTAAGATCTAATTAGTGCAATAATATTTGTGCTTTTCTAAGGCAGCCTGTGAACGAGCCGGTCTCAGATGGGGGTCTGCGACCCGGTTTGGGTTCCACGCATAAGATCCATTTATCAGCAAAAACAATGGTCTCCGCTGAGGATGCTCTGTCTCGATCCCCAGAGCATGTTTTACAGCTGTTCTCAAATTGCGTGACCTCGCTCGTCTCCGAGTGCCAAACGCCCGCATCGAGGAACCAGGAAAGTGCCGTGGATTTCAACATTGAACGTGTGCCAAAACCTCGGGGAAACAGATAACGGGAGCCCTGCCGCGATGACATTTGCAAAGTGTTCTTCAACGAGTGTCTAGATGTGATTCTGTCTGTGAGAGAGGGGAATCAAAACAAGCTCGAAATTGTTATCATTTGCACATGGCTTTTCCTGTCAAACTACATGTCAAAATGTTTCTCGAATCTGATGGCAAAATGGATTTGAAAAACATAAAAGATGTTTACATGGTAGTCCACAAGACAAATACATATCTGAATGTCGAAAAATGACCCCGTTCAAAAGTTTACACACCCTTGATTCTTAATATTGTGTCCACGGCTGTGTGTGTGATGGTTGTTCTTGAGTCTCTTGTTTGTCCTGAGCAGTTCAACCGACCAACGTTCTTCAGGAAAATCCTCCAGCTCCTGCAAATCCTTCAGTTTTCCAGCATCTTCTGCATATTTGAACCCTCTCCAGCTGTGACTGGATGATTCTGAGATCCACATTTTCACACTGAGGTTCAATTTTATATGTATTTGTCTTCCGGGAAACATGTGAGTGTCTTCTGTTGCTTTCGAAAGGGAAGTACTAAATTAAAATATATGATATTTAAACAAAATAAGAAACATTTACATCTTTATCCTGTTCAAAGGTTTTCACCCCCAGCTCTTAATGCATTGTGTTAAATAATAATTGATTATATTTATTTAAAATATTTTGATCTATTTACACATGTAATACATATTTTAAATATTGAATAAACATTAAATATATTTTTATGTTTATTACATGTGAATATATATATATATATATATATATATATATATATATATATATATATATATATATATATATATATATATATATATATATATATATATATATATATATATATATATATATATATAATAGATAATACATTATTTTAATATATTTCACATGTAATACATAGTTAAAATATTGAATAAACATATATGTATATAAACAATGTTTATTCAATATCAAAATATGTATTAAGTATATATTTATATATTCTGTATTTATGCATAATGCAAAATATTTTAATATATTTCAGATGTAATATTCATTTTAAATATTGAATAAACACACACACACTCTCTCTCTCACACACACACGCACGCATATAAATAAACAATGTTTATTAAATATTTAAAACGTATATATATATATATATATATATATATATATATATATATATATATATATATATATATATATATATATATATATATATATATATATATATATATATATATATATATATATATATATATATATATATATATATATATATATATATATATATACATACTTATATGATTCTTTGCTGAACACACACACACACACACACACACACAAACAATGTTTATTCAATATTTTATATATATATATATATATATATATATATATATATATATATATATATATATATATATATATATATATATATATATATATATATATATATATATATATATATATATATATATATATATATATATATATATATATATATATATATATATATATATATATATATTTATATTATTCTTTGCTGAACACACACACACACACACACACACACACACGTTCAGCAAAGAATCCTATATATATATATATATATATATGAAGCATATTTTTTATTAATATGCAATGTCATTCAATGTAATAATGGATATTAAATTGTATAAAGTTATTTGTGGTGCTGTATTGGCAAAGAACTGTTTAATGTTCTTAATTGGTTTAAATTCTGAATTGAGTTTAGTGAAGTCTAATCCGAGACTAAATGCAGTCTGCATATCAAGGAAGAAATGAGCATAATTCTCATATTTATACATCAAAGAAAACGTAAAATGAATAATGTAATCATAGTTTTGTCTCAGAACTAATGAAATGATTGTGCTCTATGACGGAATTGAGAAACGATTTTTAAATTCAGAATTTTTCCCAACTCTGCCGTAATTGAATTCTGATGCCATAATTGAATTAAAACGCTGCTCAGTTGCATAAAATGAATCCTCCAGGTCACTGATCAGCGTCTGTGGATTCCAGCTGAACATGTTCTCTCAGTCCCAGCATTTCAGTCGCAGTCCAACATCATAACATGAACAATATCAGATAGCAAACGCAGGAGATTGAAGCAAACAAGCAGCAAAACACCTTAAAGGGTTAGTTCACCCAAAAATGAAAATTAATTAATTACTCACCCTCATGTCGTTCGACACCCGTCAGACCTCCGTTCATCTTCGGAACACAAATGAAGATATTTTAGTGTAAATCTGATGCTCTGAAAGGCCTCCATTGGCTCAATGCACTTTACTCTCTCAAGACCCTTAAAAGACACTAAAGACGTCATTAAGAAGTCCATCTCACTACAGTGGTTCTACAATAACTTTATGAAGCGACGAGAATAGTTTTTGTGCGCAAAAAAACCCTAAATTACGACTTATATAGTGATGACGATTTCAAAACACGGCATCATGAAGCTTTGAAGCGTTATAAATCAGTGAGTCGAATCAGCGGTTCAGAGCGTTATGAATCAGTGAGTCGATTCAGCGGTTTGAAGCGTTATGAATCAGTGAGTCGATTCAGCGGTTCAGAGCGTTATGAATCAGTGAGTCGAATCATGATTCGGATCGCGTGTCAAACCGCCAAACTGCTGAAATTTGGCGATTCAAACTGCTGAATCGACTCACTGATTCATAACGCTTCGAAGCTTCATGAGGCCGTGTTTTGAAATCGTCATCACTATATAAGTCGTTATTTAGGGTTTTTTCATGCACAAAAACTATTCTCGTCACTTCATAAAGTTATTGTAGAGCCACTGTAGTGAGATGGACTTTGTAACGACGTCTTTAGTGTCTTTTAAGGGTCTTGAGAGTGTAAAGTGCATTGT
The DNA here is from genome assembly GCF_949357685.1 of Gobio gobio. NCBI lineage: Eukaryota > Metazoa > Chordata > Actinopteri > Cypriniformes > Gobionidae > Gobio > Gobio gobio. The sequence goes on from NC_137116.1 coordinate 13,508,553, forward strand.
GCCAATGGAGGCCTTTCAGAGCCATCAGATTTACACTAAAATATCTTCATTTGTGTTCTGAAGATGAACGGAGGTCTGACGGGTGTCGAACGACATGAGGGTCAGTAATTAATGACAGAATTTTCATTTTTGGGTGAACTAACCCTTTAATCAGCAAACACGTGTTCCTGTCGCTCTCCTGGAGGAAGCTTTCCGACGGTGGACCACCAACATTGAGGACACGTGAAGTCCTCAGCCAGATGAAGAAGAAACGCTCGCTTCCTCCGAGAGGTCATAAACGATTTCATTTCTTATTTAATTTGGCTTTTTTATACCCACATCCCTTTCAAGATTTTAATGCATTTATCAAAGCAGAACAATCGGCGGCACACATGGGTAGTTTTGAGCCGAAGACGGATGATTGTGAGGGTTTTATTCACCCAACTCTTTGATTTGCTTTTGATTTATTCAGTGCATTTAAATGTTTAACAACTCTTTGCCTTTATTGGTTCAAGGTGAAATATTCTCCCAAAAGAGAGCCAAACCACAAAGGTCATACGGTGCGGTTTTATTGATGTTCCTGCTTGCCTTTCCGATCGCTCCTTATTCATTGAGAAAGTGCTGTTCGTATCTAAAGTGCCACACTGAGCTAAGCTGTGCTAGTGTCTAAGCTGTTTTCAGGCGGACTCGGGCATCTCTGAGGCCGCAGCGGGACGCGGATGAAAGCATCAGCACTGCCGGCGTCCGGGTCAGCAGTCCTGTCACGGCGGGTCATGCGACGGGACGTTCTGGCCTGATTTCAGCGGAAAACTTGCAGCTCTGCATGCGTGTCCTTCTCCAGGGAAAAATCATTGGAGTGAAAATGTCACCAGACACCGAGCGAACACATCAGATATCAGCAAGGTGACTGTGTTTGATAAAAATCATCATTATTATTATTGCAGTCTGTGCGCGTTTGCATGTGGGGGTTCGGGCTCAGTAAGATGTTTAAAATGAAATTAATACTTTCATTCCTTAAAGCGATAGTTCACCCAAAAATGAAAATTAGCCCTCAAGTCATCCGAGGTGTGTATGAAATTCTTCTTTCAGACGAATAAAATCTGAGTTATATTAAAAATGTTCTGGCTAATCCAAGCATTATAATGGCAGTAATAGTTGCTCTGTTTTTGAAGTCCATAAAAATCCATCTGTCCGTCATATAACTGCTTCACGCGGCTCTGGGGTGTTAATAAAGGCCTTCTGAAGCGAATCGATGCGCTTGTGTAAGAAAAATATCCATATTTAAAACTTTATTTCATTTTTTTCTATGGCTCTGCATCAGCCGTCCCCGCGCCATCACATCCGACGAATAAGGTCAAAATACCGGCATGATCATAGATATATACATAGATCCCTCATTAGTGCCTGCGCGGATTGGTCGAATGAGGCATCTACGTATATATATCTTTGATCGCGCCAGTATTTTGACCTTATTCGCCGGAAGTTATGGCGCTGGAAATACTAGATGACATTCGTCTGATAAGAGGTAAAAAAATAACAAAAATACTGTTGGGTTTCTCGCAGAAACCAATCGTTTCGTGTCTTAAAGGGATAGTTCACCCAAAAAAGAAAATTAGCCCATGCTTTACTCACCCTCAAGTCATCTGAGGTGTGTATGACATTCTTCTTTCAGACAAATAAAATCTGAGTTATTTAAAAAATTTTCTGGCTAATCCAAGCATTATAATGGCAGTAATAGTTGCTCTGTTTTTGAAATCCATAAAAATGCAACATACTGTTGGGTTTCTCAAAGAAACCGATCGTTTCGTGTCTTAAGACATCAATGTGTCACCACGAGCCGCATGGTTTAATAAGGATTCGTATGTCTATGTGTTGTTACTCTCATTGCTCTCATACTCTAAAATATCCTCATTGACATGCATTATACGACTATCACACTGCAACGGTTGGAGTTAAACATCTTCATTTGTGTTCTACTGAAGAAACAAACACACCTACATCTCTGATGCCCTGGGGGTCAGCAGATAAACATAAACTTTTCGTTTTTGGGTGAACTATCCCTTTAAAGGGGACCTATTATGCAAAATTCATGTTGTTTGAACATAAATGTGCGTACGCAGTGTGTATTCCAGTATTTTTCTATGAAAACATGCGCTATACGGACGTGTATGACCGTTGCGCTCGCGTCTTGCGCATGACATGGCATTCAAAAAACATGGCGATCAATCAGATCAACATTTAAAGGGCTGATGAACTGAGAAATCAACTTCCCCTTGAGGTTTTGGTATATAAAAGCTCATGGTAATATAAGAATATCCTGTAAGTTTCAGAGCTGAAAACGTCCTCGTTAGTCAAAGAAAAGCTTTTATTGACACCAGGCCCAGAAAACGAGAGATCTCAGAATATGCAGATCTCTTACGTAAGTGTGTGTGTATATGTGTGTGTCCGCGCGAGTGAGTGAGTGAGTGTGTGTGTGTCCGCGTGAGTGAGTGTGTGTGTGTTCGCGAGAGTGAGTGTGTGTGTCCGTGTGAGTGAGTGAGTGTGTGTGTGTGTGTGTGTGTGTGTGTCCGCGCGAGTGAGTGAGTGAGTGAGTGTGTGTGTGTGTCCGCGCGAGTGAGTGTGTGTGTGTGTGTGTCTGCGCGAGTGAGTGTGTGTGTGTGTGTGTCTGCGCGAGTGAGTGAGTGAGAGTGTGTGTGTTTGTGTGTCCGCGCGAGTGAGTGAGTGAGTGTGTGTGTGAGTGTGTGTGTGAGTGTGTGTGTGTGTGTGTGTGTGTGTGTCCGCGTGAGTGAGTGTGTGTGTGTCCGTGTGAGTGAGTGAGTGTGTGTGTGTGTGTGTCCGCACGCGCGAGTGAGTGAGTGTGTGTGTGTGTGTGTGTGTGTCCGCACGCGCGAGTGAGTGAGTGAGTGTGTGTGTGTGTGTGTCCGCGCGAGTGAGTGAGTGAGAGTGTGTGTGTGTGTGTGTGTGTGTCTGCGCGAGTGAGTGAGTGAGTGTGTGTGTGTGTGTGTCCGGGTGAGTGAGTGTGTGTGTGTCCGTGTGAGTGAGTGTGTGTGTGTGTGTGTGTGTGTGTCCGCACGCGCGAGTGAGTGTGTGTGTGTGTCCGCACGCACGCACGCGCGAGTGAGTGAGTGAGTGTGTGTGTGTGTCCGTGCGAGTGAGTGAGTGAGAGTGTGTGTGTGTGTCCCCGCCCGCGCGAGCGAGTGAGTGTGTGTCCGCGTAAATGAGTGTGTGTCCGTGTCTGTGCGAGTGAGTGAGTGTCTTTGTGTGTGTGTGTGTGTGTGTGTGTGTGTGTGTGTGTCTGTCTGTCTGTCTGTCTGTGTCCGTGTCTGCGCGAGCGAGTGAGTGTGTGTCCGCGTAAATGAGTGTGTGTGTCCGTGTCTGTGCGAGTGAGTGAGTGTCTTTGTGTGTGTGTGTGTGTGTGTGTGTCTGTCTGTCTGTCTGTGTCCGTGTCTGCGCGAGT
>NC_137116.1:13516988-13606988 GCF_949357685.1 Gobio gobio
CGTCACAATCTGACCCTTGTCAAACTCGCTCAAATCCTTACGCTCCTGCTTCTAACACATCAACTCTGAGGACAAAATGTTCACTTGCTGCCTAATATATCCCACCCACTAACAGGAGATGAAGAGATCATCAGTGTTATTCACTTCACCGGTCAGTGCTCATAATGTTATGCCTGATCGGTGTATATTTGCATGACAATTAAGCAGATTTTTCCTCATATTCTCATTACTGTGATGCATTCTGACATTTTAATTCTCAGAGGTGATTTTCCTTCGACTCTCAAGACTGTAATTCAATGACCTTTTTTAATTAAATCAGCATACATTAAAGCGAATATTAGCAAAAATTAAAGCTAAAATTGATTTTTTTTTTCTCCCTAATTCATGAAAACACTGTTGCCATGCAAAAAAAATGGTCCTGTTTATAAATATAATTTGATTAAAAAAAATTCTTGGTTGAAATATGACATGTTAATGAGAGTGTGTGAGATTGATCTTTTCTTCTGCTTCCCCTTGGGCTCTGTTTTAAAGGATCTTAAAGGGTGATATTGCCTTACACTCTAAAAAATGCTGGGTTAAAAATAACCCAAGTTGGGTTGAAAATGGACTAACCCAGCAATTGGGTTGTTTTAACCCAGCGAATGGGTTGTTTTAACAACCCAATTGCTTAAACAACCCAATTGCTGGGTTAGTCCATTTTCAACCCAACTTGGGTTATTTTTAACCCAGCATTTTTTAGAGTGTAGGGCTTGGAGCGCACAAGAGTGAGCCTGCATTAGTCAAGCGTCCTAAATCATTCGGCTAACAGCATTACACATCCAACTGTGTGTGTGTGGCCAGATTAATGCTTTTATTTGAGCTCAAATCAGCATGTTTGAGGGTTATGAAAAGCAGGTCTAATGCTGCTTTATTCATTCTGAATGGCCTATTAATGGCTTTTAATGTGCGTGTGTTTATGGCCATGTCTTCACGCAGTCGACTCGTCCTCCATGAATCAGTGCTGTGGCCAATTTCTCCATACATTTAGCGTGAGGATGCTCCTTTAAGACACCGAATTAGAGCTCTAATGTCTTCCTATTGATTTTCTCTCCTTTAATTTGTTTCTTATTTATGGCCTGTGTTTCTTTGCAGTGAGAAAGGCCGACAGAGGGAGGGAAACATGAACTGAAACAACTGTGACTGCTCAGCTTCACGGAGATCTGAGGATTTCAAAACACTGCTCAACAAATAGATCAAATCCATGGACAAAGCCAAGCAAAAGCCCAATCACACACTCAAAAAAAAAAAAAGCTGGGTTAAAAATAACCCAAGTTGGGTTGAAAATGGACTAACCCAGCAATTGGGTTGTTTTAACCCAGCGATTGGGTTCTTTTAACCCAACAATCGGGTTGTTTTAACCCAACAATTGAGTTGTTTTAACCCAGCGATTAAGTTGTTTTAACCCAACAATCGGGTTGTTTTAACCCAACAATTGTGTTGTTTTAACCCAGCGATTGGGTTGTTTTAACCCAGCGATTGGGTTGTTTTGACCCAGCAATTGGGTTGTTTTAACCCAACAATCAGGTTGTTTTAACCCAACAATTGAGTTGTTTTAACCCAGCGATTGGGTTGTTTTAACCCAGCGACTAGGTTGTTTTAACCCAACAATCGGGTTGTTTTAACCCAACAATCGGGTTGTTTTAACCCAACAATTGTGTTGTTTTAACCCAGCGATTGGGTTGTTTTAACCCAGCGATTGGTTTGTTTTAACCCAGCGATTGGGTTGTTTTAACCCAGCAATTGGGTTGTTTTAACCCAACAAGCGGGTTGTTTTAACCCAACAATTGAGTTGTTTTAACCCAGCGATTGGGTTGTTTTAACCCAGCGATTGGGTTGTTTTAACCCAACAATCGGGTTGTTTTAACCCAGCGATTAGGTTGTTTTAAGCAAACATTTAATCCAATAGCTGGGTTAAAACAACCCAATTTCTGGGTTAGTCCATTTTCAACCCAACTTGGGTTATTTAACCCAGCATTTTTTAGAGTGCAAAGTTTGACTTGAAGCAAAAAAAGATTTGAAAATTGTGCAAAAGTGTTACTGAAGGAAAATGCAATGCAAATAATTGAATCAGATTGTGTTTATTTAATGCCTTTTCTTATCGGAAAACGCAAACAACACATTTTAACCCTAAAACGCTACTGTATCACATTATAACACGTTTCTATGCCTCTAAATGATCAACATTCTCTGTAAAACCTGTCACACTCGATCTACTCCAGGCCTTCTGTCGTCTGATTGATATCAAGTAAAAGTCTTTTAATTGTACAAACGTCCTTCAGCTCGTGCTTCACGTGTTTCTCTGCTGTCAAATCTGCTCTGATTTATGTGAAGTAAACCTCAGAATAACTTTGATATTGTTAGTGATATTTCAAGATGAACTCTTGCTGAAGAGACTTCAGTTTACTTGATTATCCATACATCATTTATGAGAAAAACCACGAGGATCAAATATGATCATCAGGCTTTTGAGGAACACTGTTAAAAAACACTGGGTTGAAAACAACCCAACAAGAGCTGGGTAAATATAGGACAGAACACATGATGGATTAATTTAACTACCTAAACACTGGGTAGTTTTTGTGTTACTCAGATCCTGAGTCAGACGTAATAACCCAGTGTTTGGGTAGTTTTTGTGTTACTCAGATCCTGGGTCAGACGTAACAACCCAGTGTTTGGGTAGTTTTTGTGTTACTCAGATCCTGGGTCAGACGTAACAACCCAGTGTTTGGGTAGTTTTTGTGTTACTCAGATCCTGGGTCAGACGTAACAACCCAGTGTTTGAGTAGTTTTTGTGTTACTCAGATCCTGGGTCAGACGTAACAACCCAGTGTTTGGGTAGTTTTTGTGTTACTCAGATCCTGGGTCAGACGTAACAACCCAGTGTTTGGGTAGTTTTTGTGTTACTCAGATCCTGGGTCAGACGTAACAACCCAGTGTTTGGGTAGTTTTTGTGTTACTCAGATCCTGGGTCAGACGTAACAACCCAGTGTTTGGGTAGTTTTTGTGTTACTCAGATCCTGGGTCAGACGTAACAACCCAGTGTTTGGGTAATTTTTGTGTTATCAGGCTTTTGAGGAACACTGTTAAAAAACACTGGGTTGAAAACAACCCAACAAGAGCTGGGTAAATATAGGACAGAACACATGATGGATTAATTTTACCCAGCAAATTGGGTTGTTTATTTAACTACCTAAACACTGGGTAGTTTTTGTGTTACTCAGATCCTGGGTTAGACGTAACAACCCAGTGTTTGGGTCATTTTTGTGTTACCCAGGGGTTGAGTTATTCATCACTGGCTTTTTGCAACCCCTTCAGGATTCAAAGTCAAATTGGTGCATGTCTTCAGTAAAATACAGGTTTGTGTACATCTTATTTTACGGTGGAAACGGGACAACAGAGACCGGACGATCTCGTGTGAATTACTTCTAAATGTTTAATTTTTACTTCTAATATTTGTTAATCGAGCTTAAATGTAGCCAATATGTATTAAAAACGATACACTGTAAAACATAATAAGTTGACTTTACTTAGAAAAAGTGAGGAAACCGATTGCCTTAAAATTTTCAAGTAAAGCAGCGTATTATTTTTTTTGTCGGCTAAACTTAACAAAATTTGTACAGAAAACTTGTTAATGAAGTATACTTAACTCAAAATTATTAATTATGTTAACTTGTTATTAGAGCTCACATTACTAGGAAAATATTAGGAAACCGATTGCCTTAAAATTCTCAAGTAAGCTGAACTTAAAAAAATAAGTGAAGACAAAAAGCAACAACTGAACTCCATTCAACACTTATTTATTACTTATCAATAGTCTACAGGTACTAAAAACAATTAAGTAACCATTACTTAATTGCATTAAGCTGTTCTTACTTAAACCGTTTAAGTTTTGTCAACTTAATTCTATCTGGGATCTGCGGAAGTGTACTCCCAGAGTGCATTGTGGCATGAATAAATGAATTGCTTCGTTTTACTATTTTTAGCTTTATTTTACTATTTGTCTTTTGTCAGTATAACCCGAATAATGACAGCAAGTAAAATAGAAAAGGTTGTATTAATAATAATAAAAAATAAAAAAATAAAAAAAATCCTTGTTACCAGTGTTTTGCATGCTGAATGTTGAAGTGTGTGTGTGACACACTCAAGCATGGTCAAATGATATTGTGACAAATATAGAGGGATTTTATCAACTCAATTAAAAGGTTATGCCATAAATATTAGCAAAAATAATGTTAAAAGATCAGTATTTGACATTAAATATAGTTATGTTATACATCATTAATTGACAAATATTATATATATATATATATTACTTCCCTTCTTTTGAAATCATACAACTATGATTTCTTGTTGCATTGCTGCATTAATAGGAAGTTAATTACTAGAATATGAATGAAGTTCCAAGTGTCCAACCAAAGGGAACACTAATCACAATCATGGTGACCGGAAGTGGAGGAAATGAGTGATAAGTCTATACAAAATTGCACTACCTCAAAAACACTTTGCCCGTCCGCCCGCTTGTTTTTTTGCTTTGGCAAAATGGTGCTCAAACCAGTCAAGTAATGTTTACTTGAGTTTTCTGAGTAACGAAGGCATAGCATGCAAATAGATTACTTCATTGTTTTAAGTAAGTTCAACAACTTATTGGACATTAAGTAAAGTTTACTAAAAAAGTCTTAGTAAGAACAACTGTTGGATTTTACAGTGATAATATGCTATAGTGTAAAATATAGGGATTATTATGCAAACCGGTGGCTGTGTGGAGTATTTCAAAATAATGTTTAGAGGATTTAATTGAATCCGTAAACATGAAGTCAAATAAAAAGCTAGCACTGTATAGTAAAAATGAATCAAACCAACTATGCAGGGTAAAATGAATCCTGTCCTTTATTTTCCCAGTGTGTCTTCATGTCTTGTACTGTTTCACTGTAGCGTTTGCCTTCTGCTGCTTTGCACTGGTCCATCACAGTCACTCATTATTCCGTTAGACACACTTTAATTTGTTCATGGGGCCAAAGAGTTTCAAAGCTCTTAGCGTTTAGTGGCTTATTAACTGTTCTACATGCTCCTTTATCCCCTGATGTAGCCCCCATCCATCAGCGCTATATGAAATTACATTTGTTGCTATCTTTTCTATCAGACATACCTTCCCCGACCACTAACTCCTTCCCCCCCGCAGCTGTGTGACTGTGTTTTTATCTGATGTCTCACCAAAACCATGTTTTCTAAGCAGTTGCTGTGGCAGTATCAAATGTACTTCAGACGTTTGAGTGATTTTATGAAACATAATTCACCTCTGTGACGGTGTTAGTCGATTCGGTTGTTCTTATCGCTCTGTTTTGAAACAAAAGGTATTTTTTCGTGGCTTGTCAACTCAGATTTATACAGTTTCCTCTCTCTATACAGAACGGGAAATATTTTGGCTGAGAAATCTTGGCTGTCATACAGTACAGAAATATGATATTAAAATGCAGTAGTAGATCTCAACACACTTGACCGGACACATCAACCTCGGCTTATGAGCCTGTGAACTGATATATCGGCGTGTCAGCGATCTTCAGCAAGGACGAAAAGTTATGGATTTATGTCAGTATGTGAAAACTAACGTCCTTCCTAAGTAGGGTGCAAACATCTCCCCTCCTCTAGGGGGCACCGGAGTGCTCTGAAAATACAGTTTTAACCCTTAAACGTCCCTTGGGGTCCAGCTGACCCCACTGGACTTTTCCTCCATTTTTAAAAAGTGTTCCCTTCATCTCAGGGCCATGAGACTCTGTGACTTTTCCTAAATAATCTATCTAAACATGCACAAAAAATCTGGGCTTGATTTGGTTTTTCTAAAGGTGTGTGTAAATTTTTTTTTACCGTTTAAGTCCCTCAGGGTCAGATTGACCACACATTGAAAATGAATGGGAAAGTGTAAAAAATACTTTTTTCCCCCACTTTTTTTTGTCAACATTTTTTTAACGAAATCCAGTATAAATCAGAAAATTTCCACATTTATATCATGGTCTGGTCCTAGAGCATCAACACAAAGTAGAACAAACTTTTTATTTCATACACACACACACACACACACACACACACACACACACACACACACACACACACACACACACACACACACACACACACACACACACACACACACACACACACACACACACACACACACACACACACACACACACACACACACACAAACACACACATGTGTGTGACTGCAACATAGAGTATTTTTATTGAAATTGGCAAATAAAATCAACAAAACTGGCATAAAGCTGAAAGATTTTCATACATAAATGAAGGACTAATACTAGATCACAAATGCAATATGGAACAAGCATGTTCACTCACACACACACACACACACACACACACACACTCACACACACACTCACACACACACACACACACACACACACACACACTCACACACACTCACACACACACTCACACACTCACACACACACACACACACACACACACACACACACACACACACACACACACACACACACACACACACACACACACACACACACACACACACACACACACACACACACACACACACACACACTCACACACACACACACACACACACACACTCACACACACACACACACACACACACACACACACACACACACACACACACACACACACACACACACACACACACACACACACACACACACACACACACACACACACACACACACACACACACACACATTTTTATATAAACAGGCAAATAAAATCAACAAAACTGGCATAAATCTGAAAAAATTCCATACATAAATGAAGGACAAATACTAGAGCACAAATGCAACATGGAACAATCATGAAAGAGAGGGAAAAGGGCAAATAAAAGAAAGATGAAAGGCAGCTTAACTTTTGCATAACTTCCCTTTGGACCTCTAGTGGATAATGTGGTCATTGCACTCTTTCTCTTTAACTATAATTCCTAAAGTTTTTCCACAAACCTACAGATGGCGGTATTCTATCCCTAACACATAGAGCAATGTCCAAAAAATATTTATATTTATTTAAGATCATCATTCAAGTGATTTTTTCATTAAAAAATATTTTTAATGAGCCAATTTATGACATAGTTAAGTATTTGTGCAGTAAATAGGTAAACAACTACCAAATACCCACAAAAACACAGCATAAATGTATAGTTGAGAAGTAAATTAAAAAAATGATATATAGTTTTCCATGTAAAAAAATTATATTTCCTTATGCAATCGCTCTGTAACAGTTTGGGGTCTATCTGACCCCAAGGGACTCAAACGTAAAACCCTATTGTGGGACGATTAAGGGTTAACATCATCCGTGTGTTTATGTTCAAACTGTCGGATCCATTGGAAATATACGTGAGCCTGGATTGATCACGCTATCCATGCAAACCTCTGGAAAGATAGTAAGGTGAGCTAAAAAGGAACAAACACTCGTGCCAGTATCAACAGGTGTGCTTTGTTGAGTTGCTCAAAATAATGTCCTTGACTTGGAAGGAGCAAGTTACCAACCACAGCATATATTTCAGTCCCTCAGTGGTCAAAGGCAACAAATCTGATCTTAGAATAATGAATCAGTTTATGTTTTTAGCCTGAGGAACAGCAGGACCCCTGAATGGCTTGGAAACACCTTGAAATAACATATTTCTTCAGTTGTTTTTCTTCTGCTTCCCGTTCACATTTCTCTGGTGTTCATGAGGTGATGTTTATAATGATCGGGCCAGCGGGTCACGGAGGTCAAACTCTCTCGGTGTGATGGATGAAGAGGCCTGTCTCCTGTCTTTGCCGTTATCGCTCTGTAAAGCTCATCCCTCAGCCCTCGCGGTTAGACTCTCTGTATCTGTGTTTTGTGCTCAAATGTGAGGTTGCAGAGAAACAGAGGCGGTAATCTTATGTGGTTTGACGGCGGTTTAAGAGAAAAGCATCATTTTAACCGGTCAACACTTTCAAATGAGCACAGGAAAAAATGCTTTTCAGACTGGATTTACTTTGAAACTATTTTCACTTGTGATTAAACAGCAAAACAAAGTTTCTTACTCCATAAATATCTAAACATTCTTAAATCAAGATATGTTTACTTGAGATAAGCCGAGAAGTTTAAAAGGACAAAAAAAAAAAAAATTAAGCCTTTTTTTTTTAAGATTTATGCATTTATATTAATAGTAAAAGTCCATCAAATTGAATAATCCTTAATCAATTATTCAATGCAATTCAGTTTGATGGAATTTTACTGTTAAGTCTAACTGAAATGCTTAAATCTTAAAAAAAAAAGAAAAAAAAAAGGCTTACATTTGTTGTTAATGCTCAAAAAGCAACATTACACACTTACTAAATTTACACAAGTCAAATCATGATCAAGGACACATTTACATGAAGATACACTTACTTAAGAGAAGCTGAGAAGCAAAATTATTATTATTAGGATGAATGCATTTCAATTAATAGTAAAATTCCATCAAATTAATTGAGTGATCCTTTCACATTTTAATTGAATAATTGAACAATCCTTAATTAATTGTTCAATTCAGTTTGATGGAATTTTACTGTTAAGTCTAACTGAAATGCTTAAATCTTAAATAAAAAAAAAGGTGCACTATGTAAAAATTTTTCAGTTAGGGTTAGGGTTAGGGTTAATTCAAAAGAGAAATCCAGATTATTTTTCTGACCCCATTTTAAACATAAACCTACTTCATTTTATAAAAAAATTTCAGTAAACAAGTCTTAATATCTTCAGTCATTTTGCTTCTCCAGTAAATGTATCTTGATTTAATGGGGTCCTATTATATCTCTTTTTACAAGATGTAAATTAAGTTTCTGATGTCCCCAGATTGTATATGAAGTTTTAGCTCAGAATACCCCACAGATCATGTTTATAGCATGTTAAAATTGTCACTTTTTGAGGTTGAGGTGTGTGTCCCTTTAAATGCAAATGAGCTGATGCTCCCAGCCCCCTTTCAGGAATAGGGCGGAGCTTCAAGAGCTCATGTTAGCAACTCCGATTACCTCACACACACTGAAAATGACAGAAACTATTCAGCCTTTTGTGTTCAAACCGGAGTCTGAAAATGATGGAGAGACTCAAGAAGAAGAGACAACATGTAGAACGAGACGTTTCTGAAGGGATAGTTGATGAATTTATGAGTTAACAATCTTCAAGTCATTAATTAGCATATTCTGTCATGATAATCTATAAAGCGCTGGTGTGGGAACTGTCTGAGCCAGAGAATATCTGCTGATGAAGAGAGAACAGGTATAGTTTAGTGTAATTACGGTTATAACTTATGTTGTCATCTTGCTTTATGACATGTGTCTGCATTTGTGTTCATACTGTATCGCAAAAAATTTGAAATACGGACGACAGCTCGAGCGACTCCCAAATGTGCTACAACAACTGTTCCTCTTCTCAACATGGCCTTTGCTGTGTGTTCCCGGGGGCGGGGTTTATGTAAATGTTAGGGTTAGTGATGTCACTGACTCGTTGTAATCCCTACCAGCCGTTTGTTGTAGTTCTTAAAAAGAGATTTCTGTAAAAGAAAATATCTCCCTTTGCTTTGAACTTTGAAACGGCAACATTACACACTCACTAAAGTTAAACAAGTCAAATCATGATCAAGGACGCATTTACATGAAGATACGCTTACTTAAAGGTAGGGTAGGTAAGATTCGGTTACAAACTTTTTTTCCGAATTTGTTTAAACTTTCTTTATATATCAACACATAATTAAAATGTAAGTACTCTGAAATAGAAAGTATAAAAATTGAGTGTCTGTAGACCTCTCACGACTGTTTTAAAGACAGCTCATTATTTCCATTCACTCCACCTTCTCCCTTCTGGGCTCTTTCCAAAGCCACGCCCCCAAAACACATGAACACGCCCACCGCGATCAGCTCAGCTGAAAGACGCATTATTAACCTGAGGCGAGCGGAGAAGAAGTGCATGTAGTGACTTCATGTCAGAATCACATGTAATAAAAAATCTAACTTTATCATTATGAATATAAACAAATAAGATGTCTTTTAGTACTCACTATCAAGCTAGAATAACGATACTGGTCAAGATTAAAATACACACACAACACAGTGTCTATGACACACACAGATACAAGATAAAAACATCAGTAAACATTGGTTTATAAAAACAAACCAAGGGCCGAAATAAACGTGCAGGTAAAGTTCCCGGTGAACATGGTAGAAGAGTTTAGACAGAGGGTAGCAGCTAAAGCTAACTTAGTTCTAAAAAAAGTTCCTGGATGTGGTGTACCAGCTTTTACACACACATTTTATCTAAAGTTACATTTTGCGAAATTCAACACGACAGCGATCAACTTGAGCTAAGCATATTGAGTATTTATCATCTCTACTAATGGTTCGCTAAGTGTATAACATTGTAACTTTATGCTAAATTAGCTATATTAGCTATATTAGGCAGCTACGTGTGCTAGTGAGACATGCTTCATGAAAACATAAACCAAAAAAATGTATAATCAGAATGAAAGATTACCTGTCCAGCAGAAATACAGCCTCTTGATCTCAAATCAAACGGGTGCGCCAGGGTTGCCAGGTTTTCACAACAAAATCCGCCCAATTGCTACTCAAAACTAGCCCAAAACAAGCCCAATCGTGTTTCTCCGGTAAAAATTGCGTTTGGGGGGTAAAATATGTGTCTTTTTGGTAGGGCTGCCTGCTAAAATTTGCAAATTGCGGGGCGAAATATCACATAATTGGGGTCGCTTCAATCCGCGGACATGAAAAACAGCAACACTGGGGCGCGCGCATGTGGGCAGATCCTGGAGCAAAAGCGGTGGTTGCCATGGTAGCGAGAGAGAGTGACAGGAGCCCAAGCCAATCACTTGTTTCGTCCCGGACGAAAATAATGAGCAGTGTTTATTGCCGATTAAAAAGTCTAGAGTCACTCGATTTTTATACTCTCTTTTTCAGAGTACTTACATTTTAATTATGTATTGACATATAAAGAAAGTTTAAACAAATTTGGACAAAAGTGTTTTAGATCATTCTTACCTACCTTACCTTTAAGAGAAGCTGAGAGGCAAAATTATTATTATTAAGATGAATGCATAGTAAAATTCCATCAAATGAATTGAGTAATCCTTTCACATTTGAATTGAATAATTGAACAATCCCTAATACATTTTTCAACTCCGTTTGATGGAATTTTACTATTAATGGAAATTGATTTTTTTTTGTGTGTGCCAAAAAATTAGAAAATAAACTTAATTCAAAGAGAAAACCAGAAAATGTTTCTGACCCCATTTTAGGCACAAACTTTATTTCATAGCTTCAGTCATTTCACTTCTCCAGTAAATGTGTCTTGATTTAACTTGATAAAACCAATGCAATTTATTTTTCTTCAATAATATTTTTTCTTTTTAATTTTGTATTTTGAGATCATTTGATGGTATTTTTTAATATTTATGCAATAATTATGGTCTATTTTTGCCATTGAAAATTATGCACATTTTTTTTTAATATTTTTTTTTTTTTAATTATTGCAGTATTTCAGGTTAAAATAGAGACTAGGCCTTCAAAATAATTTTTTGAAGGCAGATTAGCACCCTCTTTTGGATTTATTTAATAAATCATGCAACCAGGTCTCTATGGAGAGGCTTGAGAATTCCCTGGTTCTGTTTTGAACACATTTAATGATTTTGTTGATGGATTTGAAATTATATTAAAAAAAATCTCAAAGACTATTTATTATAAAGTTTTAGATTTTTTTGTTTGTTAGAAATATCGATTTTTTCGGTGAATATGTTTTTGCAGATTTCCCATTCATTTCCTATGGTGTAATTTTTGACCGAAGAGCACAAGTGGGAGTTTTTTTTTTACGACCAATTAGCATGCTCGAATTATGACCCCAATTTTTGTGTGTTTACATCCCTAATGCTAGAATAGTCACCAAGTTTCATATCATTCCGATGAATCTGTGATTTTTAAAAATTCAAAATGTAGTTAGGTTCAGTTTTTCATAGGTGTGTGTGTGTGTATAAGTGTGCGTGTGTGTGTGAGTGGATGTGTCAATATCACACTCTTGAAAACAGAACATTTTACGGTCAAAAATGACCGAAGAGCACCAGAGGGTTGAGAATGTTTAGATATTTGTGCTGGAAAAGGCAAGACATAAACACTGAGGAAGAACATCATTTTCCTGCAGAGTAAATACAAAGAAATGGCAAGTAACACACTGACTTGAGCATAACATTTTTAGTGTTTTCTTGTAAACGCACTCCGATAATATTTACATCGTTTTACAGTGTCGAGAGGATTCGGTGCGGTTAAAGTGTTTTCATTTTTCTGTTTGCATGACCTTTTAAATGCATGATTAATTAAGCCGGCCAAGGGGAAACCGAGTTTAATAAACATTAATTATATTTATCATGAAATCACGCACGCTTGGATTTTTTTCAGGCTTTTGGTGAAGAAGAAACAGTACATCTTCTGTCAGATTCTCAGTATAATGATGACATTGTGCTAAATCTTCTGTTGACACACAAAAGTAGCTGATGAACACGGAAGGCTCTCATATTGCATACAGTAATCCGCTCATTATTAAACAGATAAGCGTGATCCTTTAAAACAGGTTCAAGGACACAAACACACACAGTTTCTCCAGCCCAGTTTCAGCTCGGAGACTTTTGGGACGCGCTCTGGATCTGGCGTACGCTGGGATCTGTTGTGTTTAGATCAGGTCTGCTGGACTGTGGTTTTGGACGGTCGATGAGCCGCTCCCGAAGGCACATGGGAGTTTTTTTGTGCAAGCAAATTGCTGGATGGAGCCGATTCAGAGCTCACCGCATGTGTTTGATTAGACGCACAAGCTGTTGTATAAGAGCTCCAGAAATGCACAAATCTCCATTTTTAACGTCAGTGTTGATAATAGTTTTGATGTGTGCTTTCTCATGCTTTACTGTGCATTTTGTTTAATGTTGTGTTTTTTTACTTTCTACATATACAATTTATCAGTCCATGCATTCCCTAGGAATTGAACCTGTGACCTTGGTGTTGTTTACTGTACTGTAAGTACTTGATCTATATTAGGGATGCACGGATAGATTTAGAGGGGCACTATGCAGGATGTATTAATAAATAGCAAAATAATGCCTCTCAATCATTACTTAAGGTCCACTAAAAGTGTGCTGTGATGTTTGTGAGACCCTGCCCTGTGCCTGTATTTTCATATTTAGGGCCCGAGCACCGATGGTGTGAGGAGGACCCTATTGTACGGTGGCCCAGTAGTGCACAACACAACGAAATTTAAAAAGCATACATAAGTTCACAACACAACTAAATAAATACACAACACAACTAAATAAATACACAACACAACACAACGAAATCAAGCCACAACACAACGAAATCAAGCCAAAACACAACGAAATCAAGCCATAACACAAATAAATTAAGCCACAACACAACGAAATCAAGCCACAACACAACGAAATCAAGCCAAAACACAACGAAATCAAGCCACAACACAAATAAATTAAGCCACAACACAACGACATCAAGCCACAACACAAATAAATTAAGCCACAACACAACGACATCAAGCCACAACACAAATAAATTAAGCCACAACACAACGAAATCAAGCCAAAACACAACGAAATCAAGCCACAACACAACAAATCAAGCCACAACACAACGACATCAAGCCACAACACAAATAAATTAAGCCACAACACAACGACATCAAGCCACAACACAACGAAATCAAGCCACAACACAACAAATCAAGCCACAACACAACGAAATCAAGCCACAACACAACGAAATCAAGCCACAACACAACAAATCAAGCCACAACACAACGAAATCAAGCCACAACACAACGAAATCAAGCCACAACACAACAAATCAAGCCACAACACAACGAAATCAAGCCACAACACAACGAAATCAAGCCACAACACAAAGAAATCAAGCCACAGCACAACGAAATCAAGCCACAACACAACAAAAACAAGCCACAACACAACGAAATCAAGCCACAGCACAACAAAATCAAGCCACAACACAACGAAATCAAGCCGCAAAACAACGACATCAAGCCACAACACAACAAATCAAGCCACAACACAACAAATCAAGCCACAACACAACAAATCAAGCCACAACACAACAAAATCAATCAAGCCACAACACAACAAATCAAGCCACAACACAACGAAAAAGCCGCAACACAAAGAAATAAAGCCACAACACAACGAAATAAAGCCACAACACAACGAAAAATCTACAACACAACGAAAAAGCCGCAACACAAAGAAATAAAGCCACAACACAAAGACATCAAGCCACAACACAACAAAATCAAGCCACAACACAACAAATTAAGCCACAACACAACGAAAAAGCTGCAACACAAAGAAATAAAGCCACAACACAACGAAAAATCCACAACACAACAAAGTCAAGCCACAACACAACGAAAACAAGCCACAACACAACGAAAACAAGCCACAACACAACGAAAACAAGCCACAACACATCGAAAAAGCCACAACAACGAAATCAAGCCACAACACAACAAAAAAGCCACAACACAACGAAATCAAGCCACAACACAACGAAAAAGCCGCAACACAAAGAAATAAAGCCACAACACAACGAAATCAAGCCACTACACAAGGAAATCAAGCCACAACACAACGACATCAAGCCACAACACAACAAATCAAGCCACAACACAACAAAATCAAGCCACAACACAACAAATCAAGCCACAACACAACGAAATAAAGCCACAACACAACGAAATCAAGCCACAACACAACGACATCAAGCCACAACACAACGAAAAAGCCACAACACAAAGAAATCAAGCCACAACACAACGAAAACAAGCCACAACACAACGAAAAAGCCACAACACAACGAAAAAGCCACAACAAAAAGAAATAAAGCCACAACACAACGAAAACAAGCCACAACACAACGAAAAAGCCACAACACAACGAAAACAAGCCACAACACAAATAAATAAATCCACAACACAACGAAAAAGCCGCAACATAAAGAAATAAAGCCACAACACAACGAAATCAAGCCACAACACATCGAAAAAGCCACAACAACGAAATCAAGCCACAACACAACAAAAAAGCCACAACACAACGAAATCAAGCCACAACACATCGAAAAAGCCACAACAACGAAATCAAGCCACAACACAACGAAATCAAGCCACTACACAAGGAAATCAAGCCACAACACAACGACATCAAGCCACAACACAACAAATCAAGCCACAACACAACAAAATCAAGCCACAACACAACAAATCAAGCCACAACGAAATAAAGCCACAACACAACGAAATCAAGCCACAGCACAACGAAATCAAGCCACAACACAACACAACGAAATCAAGCCACAACAAAAATAAATCAAGCCACAACACAACGACATCAAGCCACAACACAACGAAATCAAGCCACAACACAACAAATCAAGCCACAACACAACGAAATCAAGCCACAACACAACAAAATCAAGCCACAACACAAATAAATCAAGCCACAACACAACGAAATCAAGCCACAACACAACGAAATCAAGCCACAACACAACAAATCAAGCCACAACACAACGAAATCAAGCCACAACACAACAAAAAAGCCACAACACAACGAAATCAAGCCACAGCACAACAAAATCAAGCCACAACACAACAACATCAAGCCACAACACAACAAATCAAGCCACAACACAACAAATCAAGCCACAACACAACAAATCAAGCCACAACACAACAAATCAAGCCACAACTCAACCAAATCAAGCCACAACACAACAAAATCAAGCCACAACACAACAAATCAAGCCACAACACAACGAAATAAAGCCACAACACAACAAATCAAGCCACAACACAACGAAATCAAGCCACAACACAACGAAATCAAGCCACAACACAAATAAATCAAGCCACAACACAACAAATCAAGCCACAACACAACGAAATCAAGCCACAACACAACGAAAAAGCCACAACACAACGAAATCAAGCCACAGCACAACGAAATCAAGCCACAACACAACGACATCAAGCCACAACACAACACATCAAGCCACAACACAACAAATCAAGCCACAACACAACAAATCAAGCCACAACAAATCAAGCCACAACACAACGAAATCAAGCCACAACACAACAAATCAAGCCACAACACAACGAAAAAGCCGCAACACAAAGAAATAAAGCCACAACACAACGAAATAAAGCCACAACACAACGAAAAATGTACAACACAACGAAAAAGCTGCAACACAAAGAAATAAAGCCACAACACAAAGACATCAAGCCACAACACAACAAAATCAAGCCACAACACAACGAAATCAAGCCACAACACAACAAATCAAGCCACAACACAACGAAAAAGCTGCAACACAAAGAAATAAAGCCACAACACAACAAAAAATCCACAACACAACAAAGTCAAGCCACAACACAAAGGAAACAAGCCACAACACAACAAAAACAAGCCACAACACAACGAAATCAAGCCACAAAACAACGAAATCAAGCCACAACACAACGAAATCAAGCCACAAAATTAAGCCATAACACAACGAAAAGGCCACAACACAAAGAAATCAAGCCACAACACAACGAAAAAGCCACAACACAACGAAAACAAGCCACAACACAACTAAATTAATCCACAACACAATGAAAAAGCCGCAACATAAAGAAATAAAGCCACAACACAACAAAATCAAGCCACAACACAACGAAAACAAGCCACAACACAACGAAAAAGCCACAACACAACAAAAACAAGCCACAACACAACTAAATTAATCCACAACACAATGAAAAAGCCGCAAAGTAAAGAAATAAAGCCACAACACAACGAAAACAAGCCACAACACAACGAAAACAAGCCACAACACAACGAAAAAGCCACAACACAACGAAAACAAGCCACAACACAACGAAAAAGCCACAACACAACGAAAACAAGCCACAACACAACTAAATTAATCCACAACACAATGAAAAAGCCACAACATAAAGAAATAAAGCCACAACACAACGAAATCAAGCCACAACACAACGACATCAAGCCACAACACAACAAATCAAGCCACAACACAACAAATCAAGCCACAACACAACGAAATCAAGCCACAACACAACAAAAAAGCCACAACACAACGAAAAAGCCACAACAACGAAATCAAGCCACAACACAACAAAAAAGCCACAACACAACGAAATCCAGCCACAACACAACAAAAAAGCCACAACACAACGAAATCAAGCCACAACACAACGAAAAAGGCGCAACACAAAGAAATCAAGCCACAACACAACGAAATCAAGCCACAACGCAATGGAAACAAGCCACAACACAACGGAAACAAGCCACAACACTGAGAAATAAAGCCACAACACAACGAAAAAGCCACAACACAGTGAAATATGGTATCGGGAAATATGGTAATGGTATCGGGTCAAAGCATTCTCGAGCATAAATATGCATGTAGGTGATTTTGAATTAATATTTCATGTCGATTAACAATGGTTAGCCTACATACTGTTAAAACGAATTGTTGTATTGATATCTTTGTATGACTGCCAATTCTATAGAACAGTGGCAACTTTACTGCGCTCCGAGTGCCCCAAGTGGTTGGGAGCATTTCCGTTGTGTTGTGGCTTGATTTATTTGTGTTGTGGCTTGTTTTCGTTGTGTTGTGAACTTATTATATGTTAATTTAACACCCAATCACTTAATACATTTTTGACAAATTTGTTAAAAATAACAAAATTATTAAATAAATATGCAAACTTTTAGAGAAAAAACTCATTTATATACGTGTGTGTGTGTGTGTAAAGTTTGCATATTTATTGAATAATTTTGTTATTATTATTATAGTCACAGTTTTACTGGCTTTTCCACATATATTTATTTTAATCTCATTTATTTAAATTTTTATCATATGTTAATTTACCATTCAATCATTCATTTATTTATTTTAATCTCATTTATTTACTTAATTTTATACTTACCTTTCTCTACACCTTTAAGAAAATGTATAAATAAGAAACTAAGCAAATGTATTTATATACTTATTTATTTTTGTGCATGTTTTATATGTTAATTTAACGACACTCATTTATTCATTTTAATAGTTTTTATTTAATAGTTTTTCTCTAGACTTTTCCACGGACCCCCTGTCACTCCTTTGCGGTCCCCTGGGGGTCCCCGGACCCCAGTTTGAAAACCCCTGCTCTAAACTATGTAATGACATGAAAAAATAGAAAATTCAAAAAACTTTTTTTTTCTGGGTCACAGAAAAATCCTATTTATGCATGAGAGACAAAAAATATTCGCAATATAGCTCATCTTGGGTGGGTTAGTCTGCGAGTGCATCTGGTGGGTTGTGTGGGTGCTCCGCCTGAAAGGAGGGCCCGGGTTTGAATGCTGAAAATTTTGCATATAGCGCACCTTTAAACGGTAGATTCTCGACAGGAGATGAAGCGTGATGAAAACATGACCCTGTGGCTGCTGAACTGTATGTGATTTCCCTGTGGATCGTGGGATTCTGCTATTGTCATTACAGCAAGGTAACGTAAATGCCACCGATTGCCAGAGCAACACAAACGAAATACGTCAAACAGCAAATGAATGAATTCACATTTCTGGTTATTTTTAGCTGCCGGCACCGCAGGTCATTGCAGACGTCTTGGCCAATGACCCGAGTCTTCATTAATATGTATGTTGACAATGGACCCAAGAATTTAAAAAAAACCCCTCTCTCCTCTGTTTTTCCTCTCCTGTCCCAGCGGCCCACCGATTACCCACAATCCCTTCCCTCAACCATGTAGCGAATGTGCTGAGTGTTTTAAACAAGCGCATCTCTCCTGCTTTAGTATTCAGAAGTATGATGGACGGATGCAAGCGTTGAAAGATCTTTCTGCGAGCGTAATGTGTAGAGACGGCCCTCTCTCTTCCTGTATCTTACTTGTTAGCCTCTTTAATTAAGAGCGCATTGTTCTGTGGGAAAGAATCGAGCAGGAAAAGCTTCCTGACTCTCTGCCAAGTTAGATTGAGTTTCTCCGTTAAGCTCTGGGCCAGTAATGGAAGCAAGTCAAGCTTGTCAACAGATGCTGTGCTGCAGGATCTCTGTCTTGTCTGTTGGAGCACAAAAGC
Organism: Gobio gobio; assembly: GCF_949357685.1. Lineage (NCBI taxonomy): Eukaryota > Metazoa > Chordata > Actinopteri > Cypriniformes > Gobionidae > Gobio > Gobio gobio. The sequence goes on from NC_137116.1 coordinate 13,536,235, forward strand.
CATTTCCTGGGGCTTACAGAGGATAAGGTAAAGATACAGGCCTTTTTTATAGGAGCATATGCCCGGGTGCACAAATAATCGGGAAATTAGGGATTCATTTGGGGAAATAGAGCACCCTTAGGAATGCACAGACCAAAATCTTAAAAGTAAAACGCTATATCTACTCAACATAATCGTGGGAACAGATTACAAGCAATATTATTGATTAAATTCAACAAATAAGAATTGAGTAAATTCAATTAATTCCTTAAATGTCAACCATTTAAAATGACCCAAACATATCTGATTAACAGACAGACGTCAAAGATGAATGAAGAACTCTATGAAACTCTTGAAAATGCTTGGTCGCCATTATGGTGATTAGTGTTTCATTTAGTTGGGCAGTTTGACTCTTGGCTTTTTATGTCAGTTTGTGGTTTTTGCGTAACTTTTGTTGCAAAGGAAACCAAAGTTTTGTTTTCGTAAAGAAAAATGATTAACTGATCAAAAGTAGTTATTTGATGTATGAAAAAAATATGAATAATGTTTTAATAAAGGGTGATGTCGATTCTCAAAAATGTTCATTGTATTAACTAAAATGTTTAATTTCAATGAACTCAAAATTTTAAGGCAACCAACTTACTTTTTAAATATTTTTTACAGTGTGCTTGTAATCTTTCGCCACAATTTTAAAGAGATATAGCGTATTTTTAGTGTATTCTTGGGATGTTTTAATCAAATTCACATTTAAAATATGTAAAAATCATTGAAATGAGACTTAATAAGCAGCACTACATACGTGTTGATTTAATAGATTGCTTTTATTTTATATGTCACAAGTAAAAGTTGAAAACAAGTGAAAACTCTGTCAGTGTAATAATACACTTACATTCAATTCTTATATTCAGTGTTGCTTCTTGAGTTTAAAAAAAAAATATTTTAACTGGAAACAGCTTAAAAGCGTATTTTAGTATCGTTGATATACTATTATAGTTTTTGTTAATGTATTTGATTTTATTTTATTCTTAGTTTTTCTGTTTTTAGACACATTTTATATATATATATATATATATATATATATATATATATATATATATATATATATATATATATATATATATATATATATATATATATATATATATATATATATATATATATATATATAATATTCATATATTTTTGTTGTGTTTTTGTATTTTTTTCTGTTTATTTTTTAAACAGGTCTATATACATTTATCAAGTTTAATGTTAATTTTATTTTTATTGAACAAAAATGAGAAATGTTGCCTTAGCTACTAGTTTAAATAAAATCACTTTAATTTCCTTTTAGTTTTTTCTTCTCAAGTAATTACATTTTTATGGTTTTAGTTAGTTAATAATCCTATTAAAGCAAAAATAATTAAACAAAGAATAATGAAGATGAAATCTCACACTGGCAGAGGTGCTATCATTCGCTGAGAGAGAACAATAGAACCATGAATGGAGCATCTCTCCACTCCAGACATTACATTCTAAAAATTCTGGGTTAAAAACAACCCAAGTTGGGTTGAAAATGAACTAACCCAGCATTTGGGTTGTTTTAACCCAGTGAATGGCTCGTTTTAACCCAGCGGTTGGGTTTAATGTTTGCTTAAAACAACCCAATTGCTGGGTTAGTTCATTTTCAACCCAACTTGGGTTGTTTTTAACCCAGCATTTTTTAGAGTGTAGAGTGGAGTCATAGGAGCATAAATAATTTCATTAGCAATTTTATTGGCCTTCTCTAAAACACACATGACATGGTCTTAGAAAATGTTTCATAAAATGCATATTTTTAGAGATATCATCCTCAGATTTGAAATGAAGCTTGGCCACACGTGTGGCTTCACCGTAATTGTACATTTTTATTAGGGCTGTCAAAAGATTAATCGCGATTAATCGCATCCAAAATAAAAGTTTGTGTTTACATAATATATGTGTGTGTCCTCTGTTAATTATTATTTATATATAAATACACACACAAGCATGTATATATTCAAGAAAAAAATATAATTTTTATATATAAAACATTTATATTTATATATATTATAGATTATATAAATGCATTTACAGTATATACATGCAAATATTTCTTAAATACATGAATGTGTGTGTATTTATATATACGAGTACACACACATATATTATGTAAACACAAACTTTTATTTTGGATGCGATTAATCGCGATTAATCTTTTGACAGCCCTCATTTTTATACATATATATATATATATATATATATATATATATATATATATATATATATATATATATATATATATATATATATATATATATATATATATATATATATATATTAGAGCTGCAACTAACGATTATTTTTTCTGTCGACTAATCTAACGATTATTTTTTCGATTAGTCGACTAATCTAACGATTATTTTTCCAGATTAATCTTATTCTTCTTTTTTACTGATTATTGTATTTCAAAGAGGGTAGTGAATTTGTATATTATTTTAACATGAAATCAATGAATGATGACAATATTAATTGTATTTCAGGAAGGGTAGTGAACATAGTATGCCATTTTATAATGAAATATATGAACACAAGAAGCTTTTTAAACATAATATATAATGATACTATTCATCATAAAAGGTATACAGAGCGGGCCAAATAAGGAAAAGTTGTTTACTATAGTAGTTGAGTATGATTTACTTATTGATTTGTGTCAAAAGTTAACGAAAATGCACTTGTATTTATCTGCAAAAGGTTCACATACAGGAGCTTTCAGCATAGTTGTAATGTATAACTAGTCGTCTATTTTGAAGATACATGTGCATAAACAACGACTAAAGCTGCCAGAAGTTTTTGCCCAAACTTCAAAGACACATTTAAATTATTAAAGCTAGAGGCATATCTTAACTTTAATGTTACTTTAATCATGCAAACTACCTATACACAGCATGTTATTATGCATATGTGTTTGGGACAGAGGGGAACCGGGTCGCATTAACAGCAGATATATGCAGCCCATAATAAATAAAAGCACGAGACGTACTGGGGTCGGAGAAGAACACCGGAAAATGTGACCGGATGTTGCAATACACGCGCCACGGTTCAGCTGCGCGAGAGAACACTGGCAGCAGGGTTGCCAGGTTTACACAACAAAACCCACCCATTCGTTACTCAAAACTAGCCCAAAACAAGCCCAATCGCGTTTCGGGGAGGTTATCTGGTAAACATCGCGTTCGGGGGGTTAAATATGTGTGTTTTTTTGCTTCAACCCGCGGACATGAGACACAGCACGCGGCAACAGTGTAGAAGTAGCCCAATTCCGCGGGAAAAAAAGCGGACTTGGCAACACTGACTGCAGTGTGAAAGCTCCCGCTCTCCACGCGCACAGCTTCTGCTCTGCCTGCGCGCGCAGTGTGAAACCGGCATTACAGAGCGAACAAAGCACAGTTTTATTCGGCTTCTGTTTAAAGTACTCCCACACTTTTGAATGTCGCGGTCTGGCTTTATATGATAAATGATCATTTTCACTATGCCCGGGGGCAGAAGCTGCCATTATTCTAGATCTTCTGTTCCATTCTAGAACGTAAATAATGTGCCGCCGACGCGTCGACGTATTTTCGTAGTCGACGTCATCGACGACGTCGACGCGTCGTTGCAGCCCTAATATATATATATATATATATATATATATATATATATATATATATATATATATATATATATATATATATATATATATATATATTCTTATATATTACCATATTCTTATATATTACCATATTAATAACAGTAATTCTTAGTCTTGAACTGTAAAAGCTCATTATAAATGGGGTTTTTTTGCAGCGTAGTTCACCGTCAAAACCTGTATTCTGTAATTTATTTCTAGTTTTATGATTATTTTATTTATTTATTTATTTTTGACAGACATGGCATTGGAAAAAGATACATAAAGATTATTCAGAATATCTGATTTCATGGAAAAAAATGCTTTTGTGAAATATCAATTTATGAGTTTTCATTTTTGTAATGGTATTGACCTTTTATTTTTTATTGTTCCTATACCTTTTTGAATTTTTGATTTCCCAGAAATGTTGTAGCTTGTGTTACATCTGTTTTAGTGAATGATGTTATAGAGGAGCTTGGGATGGCAATCCTGCTCTCATGACTCAGCGTTTCCCTTTTTTTATTTCACTCACTGTTCAAAAATGTTCACCCAGCCGCGGTTTCCATGGTCAATTTGCACCATAGAAGCTCTGCGGAAGGTTTTGATGGAGTCAGAATTACCTCACAGCCTGATCCTGAACTCCAGTCCTGCCCTCATTAGATGCAGTGTGTCTTTGCGGCGGGTCCGATGGGAATAGCTCATGTTCGGCATTAAGAGCCACCGAGCCAAAGGTGTTGCCTCCCTTCACCTTTACTCTATTAATCATGGGCCGCATTGAAGCCCACACAGATGTCCAGCAGCCGAGAGGCTCTCGTCATCCTCAGTGTGGGATAAGGGCGTCTGGAGATCCGGTTTCTCCACAGATACGGAACGCCGGCCTGCGCTAATGAAGGTGCGGTGCGAGACCCGTTTTGATGTGTTTCTCAGAATAAATGCCTCAAAAACGTCCCGGCAACAATAGCACCTCGTCGCATGGGAGCTGAACCCCAGCTGCACTTCATTATTTGTGCTCTTTCCATATTTAGATCCGTGTGCATTCCGTCCGGCAGCAGAGAGTCGATCCTAAAAGCAGCTCCCGCATATTTGTGGCTCGGTAGTCATAGTGCACTTCTTAAAGACTTCCTGTGCCATTTTTCAATTGCACTAAAAAATTGGACACAGATCCTGCAGATGGGGGGAAAATCCATTGTATTAAGTAGGTGTCATGAAGCATTTTTCCAGCCGAACGCTGAAAGGGCTTGTTATTTCCTCCACTGTAAGATCAAGCGGTTGAGCGCAGTTTTATGGGAGCTTGTTTCCGCTGCAGAAGAAATGAAAAAAAAAACAAGGTAATTGCTGCTTTTTTTCCCCCTCATAATTTTGTTTACATCTGTTAATTTGGACTTTTTCTCGGAATTCGGATTTTATATCTTGCACTCCTGACTTTCTCTCGCAATTCTGAATTTACATCTTGGAATTCTGACTTTACATCTCAGAATTCTGTCTTTTCTCTCGGAATTCTGACTTTGCATCTCACACTTCAGATTTTTTCTCTCGGAATTCTGATTTTACATCTCGGAATTCTGACTTTACATCTCACACTTCAGATTTGTTCTCAGAATTCTGACTTTGCATCTCGGAATTCTGTCTTTTCTCCCAGAATTCTGACTTTACATCTTGGAATTCTATCTTTACATCTCAGAATTCTGTCTTTTCTCTCGGAATTCTGATTTTACATCTCGGAATTCTGACTTTACATCTCACACTTCAGATTTTTTTCTCAGAATTCTGACTTTACATCTCGGAATTCTGTCTTTTCTCCCAGAATTCTGACTTTACATCTCGGAATTCTGTCTTTTCTCCCAGAATTCTGACTTTACATCTTGGAATTCTATCTTTACATCTCAGAATTCTGACTTTACATCTCACACTTCAGATTTTTTCTTAGAATTCTGACTTTACATCTCTTAATTCTTTTTCTCTCGGAATTCTGTCTTTACATTTCGGAATTCTGTCTTTTTTCTCAGAATTCTGAATTTACATCTCACACTTCTGATTTTTTCTCTCGGAACTCTGTCTTTACATCTCAGAATTCTGACTTTACATCTCGGAATTCTGACTTTACATCTCGGAATTCTGTCTTTTCTCTCGGAATTCTGATTTTACATCTCGGAATTCTGACTTTACATCTCACACTTCAGATTTTTTTCTCAGAATTCTGACTTTACATCTCGGAATTCTGTCTTTTCTCCCAGAATTCTGACTTTACATCTCGGAATTCTGTCTTTTCTCCCAGAATTCTGACTTTACATCTTGGAATTCTATCTTTACATCTCAGAATTCTGACTTTACATCTCACACTTCAGATTTTTTCTTAGAATTCTGACTTTACATCTCTTAATTCTTTTTCTCTCGGAATTCTGTCTTTACATTTCGGAATTCTGTCTTTTTTCTCAGAATTCTGAATTTACATCTCACACTTCTGATTTTTTCTCTCGGAACTCTGTCTTTACATCTCAGAATTCTGACTTTACATCTCGGAATTCTGACTTTACATCTCGGAATTCTGTCTTTTCTCTCGGAATTCTGATTTTACATCTCGGAATTCTGACTTTACATCTCACACTTCAGATTTTTTTCTCAGAATTCTGACTTTACATCTCGGAATTCTGTCTTTTCTCCCAGAATTCTGACTTTACATCTCGGAATTCTGTCTTTTCTCCCAGAATTCTGACTTTACATCTTGGAATTCTATCTTTACATCTCAGAATTCTGACTTTACATCTCACACTTCAGATTTTTTCTTAGAATTCTGACTTTACATCTCTTAATTCTTTTTCTCTCGGAATTCTGTCTTTACATTTCGGAATTCTGTCTTTTTTCTCAGAATTCTGAATTTACATCTCACACTTCTGATTTTTTCTCTCGGAACTCTGTCTTTACATCTCAGAATTCTGACTTTACATCTCGGAATTCTGACTTTACATCTCGGAATTCTGACTTTACATCTTGGAATTCTGACTTTACATCTCACACTTCAGATTTTCTCTCGGAATTCTGATTTTACATCTCTTAATTCTGTCTTTACATCTCAGAATTCTGACTTTAAATCTCAGAATTCTGTCATTACATCTCAGAATTCTGACTTTACATCTTGGAATTCTGACTTTACATCTCGGAATTATGTCTTTTTTCTCTGAATTCTGTCTTTTTTCTCGGAATTCAGATTTTACATTTCGGAATTATGTCTTTTCTCTCAACATTCAGATTTTACAACTCGGAATTCTGTCTTTTCTCTCGGAATTCTGACTTTACATCTCGGAATTATGCCTTTTCTCTCAACATTCAGATTTTACATCTCGGAATTCTGTCTTTTCTCTCAGATTTTACATCTCGGAATTCTGTCTTTTCTCTCAGATTTTACATCTCGGAATTCTGTCTTTTCTCTCAGATTTTACATCTCGGAATTCTGTCTTTTCTCTCTGAATTCTGAGTTTATATCTTGCACTCCTGATTTTTTCCCTCTGAATTCTGTCTTTTCTCTCAGAATGATTTTACATCTCGCACTTTTGACTTTTTCTCTCTCTGAATTCTGAGTTTACATCTCACAATGTAGACTTTTTTGCAGTTAAGTCGCAATTACCTTTTTTTTAATATTCCATGGAGAAAATAAGCTTCCACACTAATGTTAACTGTTCATTATATATATTAGTAACGAGAGACTGAAAAAGGACCGAATATGCTACTTTAATATATTAGGATGCTACCTACTATACCACCAATTGTATGGCCGTGTGAAACTCAACAGTGATTTTCTGTGCTTGAAATGTTAAACATGCTGCCATAAACATGGAAAACTTGGCATTTATCTAGTGAAATATTCTTGAGAGGAATGACATTTATAAGCGCGCTAATGATGTATAAAATATACCATATTTGCAATTTTATAATGCAAATTAAGTTGATCGTTCACACGTTTAAGCGCCTTAATGACAGTTTCGTATGATTCTCTGTGTGTCGGAATGCAAATTACGGGATCAGTGCTTCCAAATCATCAATAAAAGTCATTAGACTAAAATGCATAAAATGGCCATAATTTTGTGAATAAATGCAAAGACACAGGGCTTTGGCTTTTATTTGGGAGCGTACACGTGTCCCTGTCTGGGCTACTGTCCAGAAATTATTAGAAACATGGAAATCAAGGACTAATATTTTTCTTAATGTCCACTTCCAGAAACATGACTAGTTTGTTCCTTTGCATGACCTAATATTCAGCTAATGTAGCAGAAATCAACTAGAATCATTACTGTGATCTCGGGGTCACGTAGTTTGTGTTATTAATGGGGAAACGAACGGAAACACTGGCTTTACTTTAGGCTGCTCTGTTCTTTCTCATTGTTAGAGGAGGTAAATAATCGCCGCTTTGCTCTGTTTCAAAGAGCTGATGGTGTTTTGTGTTCTGCTTGAACCTTGGGCTGGAGAGATGCTCTAATTTGTGAGGAAACGGTCCTGCTGCTTTGGCACTGTTGCCTGGATACCTCATCCACCTGGAGGAGCATATGGCCGCAGCATGTTGTGCTCCATGAGAAATTAGCAGAAAGCCAAAACATCCCGGTGTGGTGATGTAACGCGCCTCAGAAGAGTTTTGCAAGGTGAGATTCAATCTTCTGTGTCTCCTCACAGACGCCACAGGAGGGAGAGCAGCACATGAGCAGCTTCGACCGAGACAAAGACATCATCAGACGCATGTGACAGCAAAGACCAAAACTTGTTTTTTTATATAATTTATGAGTGCACTTTTAGTTATGTAATGCATTGAAGCATATAGTGGCCCCAGAAAAGCCAATTTTTTTCAATGCATCAGATAACAAAATGTCAAAGCCAATGGCATTTATTTGACAGACTCCGCAAACACTCGTTTGAAAAGCGATGCTAAACTTCTCACAAGTTTGTTTGTTCACTGACATCAGTCGCACTGTTATATATTCACGCTTTAACTCCTTTATAACCTTCAGGAATACCTCGTATGGAAACAAACATTCTGTTATCATTTGCTCATCCTTATGTTCTTCCAAACCTGATTAATTTAGTCATATTTCACAGAAAGAGGCAGAATGTTCATGCTGCTCTTTTCTATGAAAGGTGACTACAGGTTTCAAGCCATAAAAACACAATAAAAAAATTAGCAGTCCAAGTTTCTCTTCCTCATTTCATGAAGTTCAGTGAAATTAACTGGAATAATGAGATAAATGAACACCTTTTCATTGAATAAAGTTTAAATATTTGCAAAACTTGCATTTTTCATAATGCATTTTGCAACCTGATTATCAAAGGAGTGTTTGAGGTTTTGTTTTATTGAGGTTGAGATGTATTGAGGTTAAAACATTTGTGGTTAGTGGTTGATAGTTAATGTGATTCTCAGTCGGTTAACTTGGCGAGAACTGGTGTACATCTAATCTCATTTCATTCGAGTCAGCATGAAAGGGATGTTGCGCTCGTCTTTTCTTCCCTATTGTGACGTATGTCCGAAATTTATTGGATGGTTGCACTATTAAAAATCTGGGTTGTTACGCCTGACCCAGGATCTGAGTAACACAAAAACGACCCAAACACTGGGTTGTTACGCCTGACCCAGGATCTGAGTAACACAAAAACGACCCAAACACTGGGTTGTTACGCCTGACCCAGGAACTGAGTAACACAAAATCTACCCAAACACTGGGTTGTTACGCCTGACCCAGGATCTGAGTAACACAAAAACGACCCAAACACTGGGTTGTTACGCCTGACCCAGGATCTGAGTAACACAAAAACGACCCAAACACTGGGTTGTTACGCCTGACCCAGGATCTGAGTAACACAAAAACGACCCAAACACTGGGTTGTTACGCCTGACCCAGGAACTGAGTAACACAAAATCTACCCAAACACTGGGTTGTTACGCCTGACCCAGGATCTGAGTAACACAAAAACTACCCAAACACTGGGTTGTTACGCCTGACCCAGGAACTGAGTAACACAAAATCTACCCAAACACTGGGTTGTTACGCCTGACCCAGGAACTGAGTAACACAAAAAACGACCCAAACACTGGGTTGTTACGCCTGACCCTGGATCTGAGTAACACAAAAACTACCCAAACACTGGGTTGTTACACCTGACCCAGGAACTGAGTTACACAAAATCTACCCAAACACTGGGTTGTTACGCCTGACCCAGGATCTGAGTAACACAAAATATACCCAAACACTGGGTTGTTACACCTGACCCAGGAACTGAGTTACACAAAATCTACCCAAACACTGGGTTGTTACGCCTGACCCAGGAACTGAGTAACACAAAATATACCCAAACACTGGGTTGTTACGCCTGACCCAGGATCTGAGTAACACAAAAACGACCCAAACACTGGGTTGTTACGCCTGACCCTGGATCTGAGTAACACAAAAACTACCCAAACACTGGGTTGTTACACCTGACCCAGGAACTGAGTTACACAAAATCTACCCAAACACTGGGTTGTTACGCCTGACCCAGGATCTGAGTAACACAAAATATACCCAAACACTGGGTTGTTACACCTGACCCAGGAACTGAGTTACACAAAATCTACCCAAACACTGGGTTGTTACGCCTGACCCAGGAACTGAGTAACACAAAATATACCCAAACACTGGGTTGTTACGCCTGACCCAGGATCTGAGTAACACAAAAACGACCCAAACACGGGGTTGTTACGCCTGACCCAGGATCTGAGTAACACAAAAACGACCCAAACACTGGGTTGTTACGCCTGACCCAGGATCTGAGTAACACAAAAACTACCCAAACACTGGGTTGTTACGCCTGACCCAGGAACTGAGTAACACAAAAACGACCCAAACACTGGGTTGTTACGCCTGACCCAGGAACTGAGTAACACAAAAACTACCCAAACACTGGGTTGTTACGTCTGACCCAGGATCTGAGTAACACAAAAACTACCCAAACACTGGGTTGTTACACCTGACCCAGGAACTGAGTTACACAAAATCTACCCAAACACTGGGTTGTTACGCCTGACCCAGGATCTGAGTAACACAAAATCTACCCAAACACTGGGTTGTTACACCTGACCCAGGAACTGAGTTACACAAAATCTACCCAAACACTGGGTTGTTACGCCTGACCCAGGATCTGAGTAACACAAAAACGACCCAAACACGGGGTTGTTACGCCTGACCCAGGATCTGAGTAACACAAAAACGACCCAAACACTGGGTTGTTACGCCTGACCCAGGATCTGAGTAACACAAAAACTACCCAAACACTGGGTTGTTACGCCTGACCCAGGAACTGAGTAACACAAAAACGACCCAAACACTGGGTTGTTACGCCTGACCCAGGAACTGAGTAACACAAAAACTACCCAAACACTGGGTTGTTACGTCTGACCCAGGATCTGAGTAACACAAAAACTACCCAAACACTGGGTTGTTACGCCTGACCTGGGATATGAGTAACACAAAAACTACTCAAACACTGGGTTGTTACGTCTGACCCAGGATCTGAGTAACACAAAAACTACCCAAACACTGGGTTGTTACGCCTGACCCGGGATATGAGAAACACAAAAACGACTCAAACACTGGGTTGTTACGTCTGACCCAGGATCTGAGTAACACAAAAACTACCCAAACACTGGGTTGTTACGTCTGACCCAGGATCTGAGTAACACAAAAACTACCCAAACACTGGGTTGTTACGTCTGACCCAGGATCTGTGTAACACAAAAACAACCCAAACACTGGGTTGTCATGTCTGACCCGGGATTTGAGTAACACAAAAACGACCCAAACACTGGGTTGTTACGTCTGACCCAGGATCTGAGTAACACAAAAACGACCCAAACACTGGGTTGTTACGTCTGACCCAGGATCTGAGTAACACAAAAACTACCCAAACACTGGGTTGTTACGCCTGACCCAGGATCTGAGTAACACAAAAACGACCCAAACACTGGGTTGTTACGCCTGACCCAGGATCCGAGTAACACAAAAACGACCCAAACACTGGGTTGTTACGTCTGACCCAGGATCTGAGTAACACAAAAACGACCCAAACACTGGGTTGTTACGTCTGACCCAGGATCTGAGTAACACAAAAACTACCCAAACACTGGGTTGTTACGCCTGACCCAGGATCTGAGTAACACAAAAACGACCCAAACACTGGGTTGTTACGCCTGACCCAGGAACTGAGTAACACAAAAACTACCCAAACACTGGGTTGTTACTCCTGACCTGGGATATGAGTAACACAAAAACTACTCAAACACTGGGTTGTTACGTCTGACCCAGGATCTGAGTAACACAAAAACTACCCAAACACTGGGTTGTTACGTCTGACCCAGGATCTGTGTAACACAAAAACAACCCAAACACTGGGTTGTCATGTCTGACCCGGGATTTGAGTAACACAAAAACGACCCAAACACTGGGTTGTTACGTCTGACCCAGGATCTGAGTAACACAAAAACGACCCAAACACTGGGTTGTTACGTCTGACCCAGGATCTGAGTAACACAAAAACTACTCAAACACTGGGTTGTTACATAAAAAAAAAAAAAAAAAAGTCCTAAAAGGCTTCACCCAGGATTTGGGTAGAAAAAATAACCCAAGAGTTTTTAGAGTGTGTGGTTTGCCATTGGCTGCTCTGATGTGAGTGACAGGTGGCCCCGCCCTCATCATCAGAGAAGAGATGAGCTGTTATTCTGATTACCAGGAACATGAACTTAACACAATAATGATGTGCACAGATAAATCATTCAGACTGAACACTGCGATGCTCCTTTAAAAAACTGGAACTGCCAGCATTAAGCCGACCACAACACCTGGTGTATCTGTCACGCTCTTGCCCATAATGCTCAGCGGCAGGCCAATGGTGTGAGAGCGAGGTCAGGGACGTGCCTATTCCAAGCATCCGTCCTGCCAAGTCTTCCGTCCATCAGCCGGCCGAACGTTTGCTTCCCTTCAGGACAGCTTCTGCCATATTTCATCATAAATGGTGCAAAAGACCACCTGTGTTTTCATAGACACACACTCTTTGTTAATAGTTTATTAATTAATTTAGTTTATTTTAAAGTCCATTTGATTCTCTGTGTTGGCAGCCAGTGAGTGGATGTAACTGTCCTCCAAACACACGTGTTATGGTTCTCAGGAGTGTGTGTTCTGGTTCTCAGGAGTGTGTGTTCTGGTTCTCAGGAGTGTGTGTTCTGGTTCTCTGGAGTGTGTGTTCTGGTTCTCAGGAGTGTGTGTTCTGGTTCTCAGGAGTGTGTGTTCTGGTTCTCAGGAGTGTGTGTTCTGGTTCTCAGGAGTGTGTGTTCTGGTTCTCAGGAGTGTGTGTTCTGGTTCTCATGAGTGTTTGTTCTGGTTCTCAGGAGTGTGTGTGTTCTGGTTCTCAGGAGTGTGTGTGTGTTCTGGTTCTCAGGAGTGTTTGTTCTGGATCTCAGGAGTGTGTGTGTTCTGGTTCTCAGGAGTGTGTGTTCTGGTTCTCATGAGTGTTTGTTCTGGTTCTCAGGAGTGTGTGTGTTCTGGTTCTCAGGAGTGTGTGTGTGTTCTGGTTCTCAGGAGTGTTTGTTCTGGATCTCAGGAGTGTGTGTGTTCTGGTTCTCAGGAGTGTGTGTGTGTTCTGGTTCTCAGGAGTGTTTGTTCTGGATCTCAGGAGTGTTTGTTCTGGTTCTCAGGAGTGTTTGTTCTGGATCTCAGGAGTGTTTGTTCTGGTTCTCAGGAGTGTTTGTTCTGGTTCTCAGGAGTGTGTGTTCTGGTTCTCAGGACTGTGTGTTCTGGTTCTCAGGTGTGTGTGTTCTGGTTCTCAGGAGTGTTTGTTTTGGTTCTCAGGAGTGTGTGTTCTGGTTCTTAGGAGTGTTTGCAGACAAACACAAACAGATACAGAAACAGACAGACCTACTCACACACACACACACACACACACACACACACACACACACACACACACACACACACACACACACACACACACACACACACACACACACACACACACACACACACACACACACACACACACACACACACACACAAAAACATAGAGGCACTCACACACACAGACACTCACACACTCACATACAAACACACACACACACACACACACACACACACACACACACACACACACACACACACACACACACACACACACACACACACACACACACACACACACACACACACACACACACACACACACACACACACACACACACACATACACACACACAAATAGCAGTTCACTTTCTGTGAAAAAAAACTCATTCTGTGTGATTTATAAGCATTTTGAAAAGTGAGGACATGGGGAACGTCCTCATATTTCACCCTCTTTTTGTAATACCTATGTCATTATATACATTTGTGTCCTGATATTTCACAAAAACATGCCCACACACACACACACACACACACACACACACACACACACACACACAGATGCACTCACACACAGACATACTTACACACACACACACACACACACACACACACACACACACACACACACACACACACAAAAGCATAGAGGCACTCACACACACAGACACTCACACACTCACAGACAAACACACACACACACACAGTACACGTCTGTACCTGAATGGTCCATATTGGTGCCTAAAAGAAACAGAAGTGTACTGAACTGCCCCAGTGACATCAGTTCATAACAACACGAGGCTGTTTCCCTCTGGAAATGCAAATCCAATGATTTCCTGAATTGTGTCTGGTGCCACGGGAAACTTCATCTTTAAGGTCAACTCTTTGAAAGTTTCACTCTCTCCGTTTCCTCAGACTTTCCTCATCTCCGTCCCAGACAGGCGTCTTCAATCAAAGCACTCTTAATTTAAGTCTTGGCCTCTGAGGCAAAATGAGCTTCTAAAAAACAGCCACGCACAAACAAACACTTCTTGGCCCCTGACAACATTGATTCATTCCCTGATCACTTCTGTGAACTCGCCGTGAGTTCATCTGAAGGGTGATGAGCGCATCAGAATTCACACAACGAGACGTGAGCGCTGGGGTTTGTCTCATCTGGATTCGACCTCGGCAAATGAGGTGGAAAGCTCTCAATTCAATTCTGTCACGGATCACTCAAGAGTTGATGCATCATCTATTTGAGTTGAAGGATGAACCCGTGATGGGCTAAAGAGACGCTCAAACCCGACTTGTTTAATATCACCGCAGGGATTGGTTACCTGGGGGTATCTGAGGTCAGGTGCGGTCACATGACCGTGTTTAAATGCCGTTGCTTGTAAATGCTTGACCCTCAGATGTAAGAGCACAATGACAGCTCTCGTGTGTGTGTGTGTGTGTGTGTGTCAGATTTGCTCCGCTGATCGCACAGCCTCCTGGGCTTCAGATGTCCTCACTGATGAACAACACACTTCTCATACTCCGCTGAACAATTAGAGTGTCTGCAATTAGCTAATTGTGTAAGAGGCACAATTAACTCTTGATGGCAATGTCACCAACATCAGCTGACTGTCACACTGTTCATATATTCAAGCTCTGCCTTCCTTTATTACGGTGACGCATTGCTGCCACAAACATTTTTTTTCACTCAATTATTTTGTAATAACGAGATGTTATGTAGTTTTAACGACATCTTTTCTCGTAATAACGACATCTTATGTCGTTTTAATGACATCTTTTCTCGTAATAACGAGATCTATGACGTTAAAACAACATCTTTTCTCATAATAACGAGATCTTATGTTGTTTTAACGACATCTTTTATCGTAATAACGACATCTCATGTCGTTTTAACAACATCTTTTCTCGTAATAACGAGATCTTATGTCGTTTTAACAACATCTTTTCTCGTAATAACGAGATCTTATGACGTTAAAACAACATCTTTTCTCAAAATAACGAGATCTTATGTCGTTTTAACATCTTTTCTCGTAATAAAGACATCTGTCGTTTTAACGACATCTTTTCTCGTAATAAAGACATCTCATGTCGTTTTAACGACATCTGTTCTCGTAATAACGACATCTCATGTCGTTTTAACGACATCTTTTCTCGTAATAACGACATCTTATGTCGTTTTAACGACATCTTTTCTCGTAATAAAGACATCTCATGTCGTTTTAACGACATCTTTTCTCGTAATAACGACATCTCGTCGTTTTAACGACATCTTTTCTCGTAATAACGAGATCTTATGTCGTTTTAGCGACATCTTTTCTCATAATAACGACAGCTCATGTCGTTTTAACAACATCTTTTCTCGTAAAAACGAGATCTCTATGTCGTTAAAACAACATATATTTTCTCCTAATAAGGGCATGTGTTGTATAGTGATGTGTGTATATGTCTGTATCCACATTAGAGAATTTATATAGCCCATGTGCATTTGTCACACTTCCATGTCTGAAAAGCAGAAGCAAGCTCAGTGTAAAATAGGCTCTTCCGCTGCCTGTATCAGTGGCAGTGCCCACAGCACGAAAGTATAGTAATTTATTGATGTAGCCTATAGTTCATAACAGCCACGGGTAACAGGTGCCATGGACCGCTCATGTTCGCATCAGTGGCATAACTTTAACCTAGAAATTACGGACCCCGGTGCACAAATAGGCTATCATAACTATCTATAATAGGCCTACTGTAATATTTTGTAAGTTATACTGTAATACATAAATTCAAGAAATGTATTAAAAAGAAATACGCTTTCAGCCTTACTCAAAGGCTGCGGAAACATGGCCAGTGGGTTCGTTACGCACGTCATTCCATTCCCGGCGTTCTTATTTAGCTTCTTATGTATTAAATATACAGGCAATTAGTTTATTAAAAGCTTGATCAAAATTAAAATACAATTTATAGAAAACGAAATTCACTTTAAAGAATTGATTTCTGCAAAACAACACTCAATAAAAATCATGTCGGACCCCACTTCACGTCTCCAGACATATTGCACGTTTTATAGCCTATACTCATGCCGGGGAAAGTGCCCGCAAATTCTTTAATATTTTTCATTTTTGCAGGGGTTTTTTACCACTTATATTATTTTGGCTCGGAATTTCATTTGTTGGAAATATGAACTGAATTTAGAAAGTAAATTTGAAATGAAAAACTTTGCGTTTAATAAACAAAATATATTTTTGAAGCGTTTGGAGTGGAGTAGGCTACATGCAAAACGTAGCCTATTTAGATTCATAGTTAGGCTGTATGTTTAAATATAGCCTATTATATTATTGTTTTAATTTCATATGTTGATGATGAAAAGTGACGTGCAATATGTCTGGAGACATGGAGTGGGGTCAGACATAATTTTTTTTTAGTGTTGTTTTGCAGAAATAATTTCTTTAAAGTGAATTTCGTTTTCTATAAATTGTATTTTAATTTTGATCAAGGTTTCATAAACGAATTGCCTGTATATTTAATACATAAGAAGCAAAATAAGAACGCCGGGAATGGATTGACGTGCGTAACGAACCCACTGGCCATGTTTCCGCGGCCTTTGTGTAAGGCTGAAAGCGTCTTTCTTTTTAATACATTTCTTGAATGTCTTAATTACAGTAGGCCTATAGAAAGTAATGATATTTGTGGCCGCTCCGGGGTCCGTCATTACTAGGTTAAAGCTACGCGCTAATCATTAGTGATCCATGGCACCTGTTACCCATGGCTATTAAGAACTGTAGGCTACATCACTAAATTACAACAATTTCGTGCTGTGGGCACTGCCACTGATACAGGCAGCGGATGAGCCTATTTTTCTGCTTTTCAAACAATTGTGACAAAGGGATTGGCTAAATAAATTCTCTAATGTGGATACAGACATATATACACACATCACTATACAACACATGTCCTTATTAGGAGAAAATATATGTCGTTTTAACAAGAAAAATATGTCGTTTTAACGACATAGAGATCTCGTTTTATGAGAAAATTATGTTGTTTTTACGACATAAGATCTTGTTATTACGAGAAAAGATGTCATTAAAACGACATAAGATCTCGTTATTACGACATAATTGAGTGATAAAAATAACATGTATGTGGCAGCAATGCGACATCGTACTTTATAACCTTTAAAGTGCCCCATTATGCTATTTTAAAGCTTTCGGTCTCCTACAATACACTCAAAAAAATTATTCAGGCCCTTCATAGATGTGACACATTTTAATTCTGTTCACTTTACTTAAACATATCTAATATTGTCACAACTTAATGTAATTGTGTTCAATCAACCTAATATATTTAAAACTAAAGTTTACTTAATTCAGTAGTGTTAAAACTACATTCTAAAAAGTTGGGTTAAAATGGACTAACCCAGCTATTGGGTTGTTTTAAGCAAACATTTAACCCAACCGCTGGGTTAAAACGACCCATTCACTGGGTTAAAACAACCCAATTGCTGGGTTAGTCCATTTTCAATGGTTGTTTTTAACCCAGCATTTTTTAGAGTGTATGTGATATATTTGTGTCGACACAACTAACTGGGCAGTTCCCAGCATGCTTTGCAAGGGACTCCATTACACTCTAAAAAATGCTAGGTAAAAATAACCCAAGTTGGGTTGAAAATGGACTAACCCAGCAATTGGGAATTGGGTTGTTTTAACCCAGTGGTTGGGTTAAATGTTTGCTTAAAACAACCCAATCGTGTTTTTCTGTAAAGGGAATGATGTTGTTAGTTAATGTTATTGTTTAATGTTCAGTTATGTAGGACATTTAGAGAGGTTTCTGTAATGTTTTTTAATTTTGTGGGCACTCAGTGATCTATGCTAATGTCAGGAGTGACACCTCTTGTCTTATATTTCCATTATATACATTGTGTATGATGATGAATGAAACTGCTTATAATTGATTTTTCCAATTAAATGTTTTAATTTAAGTCTGACAAATATAAAAAAGTCATGTTATAAGTGTATAAATGTCATTTAAACTGTATTTGATAAAATTGAGTTGGACCAACTCAATTACATTTCATTGCATGAATTAGTTTTTTATGAGTTGGGGCTAAACATATTTATTGGATGGAAAACCTGCCCTCAATTAAATTGAGTTTGTCAAATGAGTCACATTTTTTTGAGTGTAGATTCACATGCATCCAAGGTCAAAACACACTTTAATCTTCTCATAATATACATTGCACATCACCTCATTTATCTCAGTGTCTGAAACGCCCAGTCTGTTGTGATTGGTCTACTCTGCTCTGATTGGTCAGATGGACCAGTCTGTTGTGATTGATATAATGACCAATCAGTGCAGAGTAGACCAATCACAACAGACTGGGCCATCTGTCCAATCAGAGCAGATTGATCAGATAAACAGTGTTAAGGGCGGGGCAAAGAGACGCTGTTCAGCCAATCAAGAGACCACAGGCGGGTATTATGCAAATTAGTTACAACCCTACGTAGGTTCTGCAGGAAGTGAGACTGGAGTTACTGACGACTCAGAATCAACCTCTCCATTTATTTTAGGCGACAATTACTTTATTTGTCGATCTTTAAAACTTTGCAGAGCTTTTACATTCACAAACAGCTTGACATGAAAGGTCATATTCAGAAAAGCATAATTGGGACCAGGGGCGGTTCTAGGATTTTCATTTTAGGGGAGTTTAGCCCCCAGTGAGGGTATTTTAGGGTCCAAATTGCACTATTAACTAGTAGCTTACTAAAATATATATCCATAGGATGGATGTTTATTAATATTTATAAAGCAATACTAATGCTGCGTTCACACCAAACGCGAATAGAGCGTCTGGAGCGAGTGATTTCAATGTTAAGTCAATGGATAGACGCGTTTCGCGTGGCGTGATGGACACGATTCTGCCTCATTCGCGCGTCCAGTTTGCGCGAATGAGGCGAATTTGACGTGAATTGAGCGTCTTGCGCGATACGTGCGAGTGGTGCTTTTTGTGCATTTACGCGTTTGAAGCGAATTTGCGTCTGACTTCCGAGTTGAAAAATTTTAACAATTTGCGCTGCGTTAACCAATCAGGAGCCTGCTCGCTGCTGTCACATGGTAAAGTGACGTGATGAGAAACCCTGCATAATTTAAAAATACTGCTGTTGTGTCACAAAATGAGGTTTTAAAAACCTCTTAACTGTCACCGACCCACAGGTGGGACGCCTGGCACTCTTTTTTTAATCGCCTTTTTTCGTATCATATATTTAAGTAATTATCATAAATTATGTACAATTTGAAAGCTTACAAACTCAAAATTCATCCTGTGAAAACCGTTTTGAAATCGGACATTGTGTTACCATGGAAACGGTACTCTAAATTATTCTAGTGGGCTCCTCCCCTAGTGGGCGATGTCATGTTATATATTACAACAATTATTTTAACTACTTTATAATTAAAATCTTTTCCAATCTTGACAAAACACATATTGTCGGAAAGGTCTGAGTCTCAAGGGTCCATATTTGGTGACTGTTTTGTGATGGAAGTGATATTTGGACAGAAATTTACAGGAAAATGCATTAAAAAAAACAATCAATGCAATGTGGATGACACCCGGTGGCTATTTTTGGTACAGCGCCTAAACAAAATTTCATGGGGACTTACATTTTTGTGATATCAACTTCAAATTTGGAAGACAACTTGGTTAGACATATGGCTTTTATTTTATAGTAATTTTATAGTAATTTTTTTTTGTAATAGATATATTTTATATGAAATAAAAAATATTTAGTACAGTATTTTTCATTTACAGTAAATTTAAACTTCCATAACATTTTCATACTTTCATATTTTGAATTGCTTTCACTTCCGCAATAATCTGCTGAGTGTATTCTTTAAAAAGAGACCAAACTTTGGTCTATATTCCAAAGCATTCTTGAGTTACAGCCCTTTAAGTTTGGATATGAACTGGACTGAACTGGAATATTGAGCTAAATGAACACATTTTCAGTAAATAATATTTAAATATTGATCAGTTTCTCATATGAATTGAACCTGATTCATAACTAATGGACATCATGAAGATTAAGCTTAATAATGACACCATTGTCCTCAAATTCACTTAATAATTGATGAATTTTATAATATTTACTCTTGATTTCCTGCAGTGAATCTGCTTGATTTGAAAGTTTACAAAACTGTACAAAATAACAGGTATCCCATACACTTTAAAAAACTGTCGAGGATAAAAACACAATAAAGCTTATTTCCATTGCGGCCCTCTATGTTAATAAAGGATAGAGGCATTAGAGACAGAAAAACAGTATCTCCTAACCAAATACCAATTTTAAAACATTAAACACAATATGGTCACTATTAACAATTTACACACATAAAACAACCAAACTAGCATCACCAAACTTTAACTTGACACTGGTAATGTATTCATGCAATAGCACTTGTGTATAAAAACATATTTTTTCCCACCAAACTCTTGAATTTACATGGACAAATATGTAAATTCCTACCCCTAGTGTCATGGGAATGCTGTTGTCTCACCATATAAAAGTAATTTTCTAAATAGCTTGGAACCATGTTATTAACAATTTTCGGTGTTATTACCAATTAAAAACACACTCTTTAGTCCACAGTCAACAAGCCCAACTTCTTAAAACATTCACTACGCAAATGCGTTCGAGGATGAACTTTTAAAATCAAATTAATTTGTTTTGAGCCTTTTGCAATTTATTGTTCATACCCTGTGAACAACTACTACACCAAAAGGAGTTGGCATAATCAAAATGGGGTTGAATCAGCGCACATGCCAACAATTTTAAGGAATAAACATCCAATAAAAAAACTAATTTTGCAACTTATTTTTCTAAATAACTTTCTAGACGTAACTATCTTAATATATGAAAATATCTGAATTGTAAATCACGGATTAATAGACTCAAGAACAGTTTTTCCCCAGCGCCATAAGGGAACTGAACACTGCTAGCACAAACACACACACACAACACACACACACACACACACACACACACACACACACACACACACACACACACACACACACACACACACACACACACACACACACACACACACACACACACACACACACACACACACACACACACACACACACACACACACACACACACACACACACACACACGTTTGTTTTTGTGAAATGTGAGGACATTCCATAGGCGTAATGGTTTTTATACCGTACAAACCGTATTTTCTATCCCCTTACACTGCCCCTGCCCCTAAACCTACCCATCACACACACACACACACACACACACACACACACACACACACACACACACTGCCCCTGCCCCTAAACCTAGCCCTCACAGGAGACTGTGCAGTTCACTTTCTGTGAAAAAAAACTTGTTCTGTGTGATTTATAAGCATTTTGAAAAGTGAGGACATGGGGAACGTCCTCATATTTCACCCTCTTTTTGTAATACCTATGTCATACCCATGTCCTTATACACATTTGTGTCCTGATATTTCACGAAAACATGCCCACTCACACACCCCTACACACACACACACACACACACGCACTCACTCACTCACTCACTCACACACCCCTACACACACACACACACACACACACTCACTCACTCACACACCCCTACACACACACACACACACACACACACACACTCACACACCGCTACACACACACACACACACACACACACACATAAACTGAGGCATGCACTAATCTGATGGGGCATCTGTTATGTCCACCCACAGGTCATCAACACCTCTGGTATACCTCAGGGTGACGGTTTAATATACGTCTACACTCCACTTCATTATGTTATGTTTCATTCTGTTTTTACTTTCCTCTCTTTTATTGTGTGCAATAGCATGCAGTTCTTACTGCTTACTGTGCAATATTGTCTATTCGCCTGGCTGCACTGGTTTTGTGTGTATTGTGTTATATTGTTTATGGCATATAGATGTTTTAGTTGCACTAAGTATATGTGACTGCACTGGAAGGTTTGCTCTAATTTCGCTGTACCTGTAAACTGACAATAAAGAATCGTGAATCGTAAAAGCGCTGTATAACTAAACATGACTTGGCTTGATATGTTATGAGCATATGTCTTTAAAATATTGAGAAAATGGAGTACAATATAGACAAGTTCTTTTATGGCGATTTAGTTTCACCCACTTTCTTTGTATGGAAACATAAAGGAACCACATGATGCTTTTTAAAGGGGTCCTATAATGCCCCTTATTACAAGATACAATAAGTAAAATAAGTTCCCAGTGTGTGTGTGTGTGAAGTTTTAGATCAAAATACCCCACAGATCATTTTTATAGCATGTTAAAATTGTCACTTTTTGAGTGGGAGCAAAAACGTGCCGTTTTTGTGTGTGTCCCTTTAAATGCAAATGAGCTGCTGCTCAAGGGGCGGAGCTTCAAGAGCTCATGTTAGCAGCTCTGATGACCTCATGCAGACTAGCAATGAAACTGCTCAGCCTTTTATGATCAAACCGGAGTCTGACAATGATGGAGAGACATAAGAAGAAGAGACCACATGTAGAAGAGACAGGACGTTTCTGAAGGGATAGTCATAGTGAACGATCTTCACGTCATTGACCCTTTGTTGCATGTTCCAGGGGGCGGGGTTTATGTAAATTTCAGGGTTAGTGATGTCACTAACCCGGGAGGAAGCTTGTGTAGTCCCTACCAGCCGCTTGTTGTTAAAAAAGCGATTTCTGTAAAAGGAAATATCTCCCTTTGCTTTGAACTTTGAGCGTCTTAACTTTGCAGATGTTATTTATGCTCAAACACAACATCACACACTAACTAAAGTTTAAAAAGTCAAATCATAATCAACCAGCCCCATGCCCGTAGGCACACTGTAAAATCCAATAGTTGTTCTTACTTAGACTTTTTAATTAACTTTACTTAACGTCCAATAATTTGTTGAACTAAAAAATTTGTAATCTGAACTTTTTGGATGCTAATGCATTTGTTACTCAGAAAACCCAAGTAAACATTACTTGACTGGTTTGAGTACCATTTTGCCAAAGCAACAAAAAAAAAAACAGGTGGGCGGGCAAAAGGTTTTTGAGGCGGGGCAATTCTTAATAGACTTTTCACTAATTTCCTCCACTTCTGCAGTCATAGTTCTTCTTAGTTGCATTCACTCATTTTCCAGTCATCTTGAATGTTATTGACAATACAACTAAATATTTTGGGAGAGCGTCATATAAGCTGACTTCATAAATTTATGTTGATTTCGTAAAATTTCTCACCATTATGGTGATCAGTGTTCCCTTTGGTTGGGCACTTGGAGCTTCATTTATATTATTGTAAATCTCTTCCTATTGATGCAGCGATACAACAAAAAAAATCACAGTTACTATATATATATATATATATATATATATATATATATATATATATATATATAAATATAAATAAAATTGAATGCCAATTAATGATCTTTTAACATTTTAATGCTAACACTTATGACATCAACATTCAGAATGCAAAACACAACAATGGTAACTATGTTTTTTTTTCACTTAATTAGACCATTACAAGTTTATTTGCTGTCGTTATTGGGGTTATACTGACAAAAGAAAAGTAAGCAAATAAAATGGTAAAATAGAAACCAAAAATAATAAAACAAAGCAATTAATGTTTTTGTGCCGCAATGCATTCTGGGAGTACACTTCCTCAGATCACAGATAGAATTATGTCGACACAACTTAAATAGTTTAAGTAAGAACAACTTACTTAATTGAGTGTTAAGTGCATTCATGCTAGTTGAACTACTAAAAATATGTTCACTTTACTTGAAGAAAATGTGGAAACCGATTGCACATCGTTTTTTAAGTCACCATAGCTGAAGATGACAGATTAAAACTATGTTGAGTATAATAGTATTTAAGATGTTTGCAGAACATAATATAACACTGTTAGTTAAATGGAACTACTCAAGTATTCTTACGATTAAATCTTAAGTAAGATTAGTAAATATCTAGAGTATGTTAACTTGAATTGGCATTAAACTAACTTTATGTATTACTTAATTCACTTGGGAGGTGTTAGCTTTCTTTACTTTTAGCTGAATATTAAATAAACTTCAGTTTTCTCTTTAAGTTTGCTCTGCAAAAATAAGGCAATCGGTTTCCAAACTTGTTTTAAGTAAACTGAACTGCAGGTCCGGAATTTAAGTCTTTACAAAGTATTTTGTAATAAACAGGTGTTCTTTTAAGTATTGTCGGCCAATAATAAAAATCCGGACCTCTGTATTTTTCCGATGTGTAGGCTATAAATGATGTGAAATAATTTCCTAATAATATAGTATTACTTTATTGCAGCAATGATATTGCACAGCACCAAGATCTTCTCATCTGAGCTGCCTGTGGTCTGTGTCTGTCACCGCTCGTCAATGTCAAAATATTGAAGATGACCAATCAAAATAAAGTAGGCGGGTTTTATGTTCACTGAAGGTGCTGAGCGCAAATTCCAGCGTGATGCTTCAGTTAAATGGTCATAAAGTGATAAATGTAAGTAGCTAAAATAAACATTTCATATTTAGCAGCTGTTTTAGGATTGAAATGTTAAACTACCAACAAAAATAATCAGACAAACGACATTTTTTATTTAAAATAGGTAAAAATATGTATATAATTTACGTAATTTAACCCCTTAACTGTCACCCTTTTTTTGATCGCCTTTATTTCGTATCATATATTAGTAATTATCATAAGTTAGGTATCATTTGAAAGATTACAAACTCAAAATTCATCCTGTGAAAACCGTTTTGAAATCAGACGTTGCGTTACCATGGAAACGGTACTCTAAATTCTTCTAGCGGGCTCCTCCCCCTAGTGGGCGGCGTCATGTTTCGTATTACAAAATTTGAACTACTTTATAATTAAAATCTTTTCCAATCTTGACAAAACACATATCGTCGGAAAGGTCTAAGTCTCAAGGGTTCATTTTTGGTGACTGTTTTGTGATGGAAGTGATATTTGGATAGACATTTACAGGAAACTGCATTAAAAAAAAAACAATCAATGGAATGTGTGACACCCGGTGGCTATTTTTGGTACAGCGCCTAAACAAAATCTCATGGGGACTTTAATTTTTGTGATATCAACTTCAAATTTGGAACACAACTTGGTTAGACATATGGCTTTGATTTTATAGTAATTTTAGAGTAAAATATTTTTTGTAAAATATATATTTTATATAAAATAAAAATATTTATTACAGTATTTTTCATTTACAATAAATGTAAACTTCCATAACTTTTTCATACTTTCATATTTTGAAATGCTTTCAGCAATAATCTGTTGAGTGTCTTCTTCAAAACAAGACCAAACTTAGGTCTATATTCCAAAGCAATTCTTGAATAAAGACCTTTAAGTTTGGACAGTGCATTTTCATGTTCAAAAATGGGGGGGGGGGGGGGGGGGGTGACAGTTAAGGGGTTAATGTAATAATTAGCAACTGTCAATGTGAGAGGACAAGAAACATCAACAAATCCGTTTTCATCATATAATGCATACGGTTAATAATGAATTAAAAATGTATATATTTAACTAGCATTCGTAGCCTTCAGTAAATTAACTTGTTTGTTGATTAACAAAAAATATTCTAAATATAAATTGACCCTATGTTTTATTGACTGCTTTAGGAGGGGAAGAGACAGGGCAACATATAAGGAGAATGAGAGAAAAAGAAAGAGTGATGGAGAGAACAGGAATTGACAAATAATCTACAACCCACTGACTTGGTTTTAAAGCAATTTCTCATCCATTTTTTGGCCTTCAAACGTCTTAAAATGCACACATGTAGATCAGAGAAATCAACATTCATGCCCCTGAACCCCCGCTCGTGCACACAGTATGGGCCAAATAAATAAAGCACCGTTGTTTCTAGACCAATTTTAATTTAGAGATCCTACAAATGTACATTTAGTGTATTCTATTTACAGAGCTGGCATGTTTGCAGCGTGATGACTGTATCTGTATGAGATGAACTGTATCTTTTCCTCCCATCTGCCCTGTTTCTGACAGTAGCAGTGTGACAGCTAGCTAACATGGAGCTAATTTAAAAGCACTGAGGGGTCAGAGGTCACCTGCAGGAGTGTCACATGACCAGATTGCTTTGACAAGGGAAGTACTAGTTTGACAGGGCTTGAAATTGAAATAGGACAGTGACAACATGGCGCAAATATACACATAGAATTATTATATTTTAAACCCAACCCAATGTTTTTTGAGCTATTGCTATATTCATTGTAAAAAATAATAAAAAAGCACATGAATCAATGTCTAAACATCCTTAAGACAAGATAAATTCACCTGTAATTTGTCTTTTGCACTGGCAGAAGAGTCAGGAAACAAAACACATTTATACAGTATATTGATATATTCTTTGAAAGCACGTGTGCATTTATGATTTTCAGGTCAATTTGTTTTGTTTTAAGGACGTGTAGAAGTTTTTCCTGGAAAACAAGACAAATACACACCTTCAGAATTACATCTGACAGTGTTTACACTCCAAGCGAAGCTCAATAAACCTCCAGCCGTTCGTTTCAGCTCGGCTCTGTCCGCAGCACAATTAGATATAATTACGCCCAGAAAATGGATTAAGCAATTGTCTTTGCGTGAATAATGTAAATCTGATGTCTTTCTCTGGCAGTCTTAAATGGCCGCTGTTCTCGTATTGATTCCCGTCTAGTCCTGACCGCTGCCTCGTGTCTCAGATCGCCAGCTTCCTGTCATGTATCCATTTCCTCTTCACTGGTCTGTCCTGTTCACTCTGAGCTTCACTCCATCAGCGGATCCATCAAGACCTCCCTCGCCTCAATATTTATCACCTTAAAGCTCTGAATTTCACAGTGTTGGGTGTGTGTCCTTGTGCTAAATGTAAGAAAAGTGAATGTCTAAACAGACAAATCCCAGAACGTCAAACGTCCAAACCACAACAATCGAAATTATCTATTTGACATTTGTACATAAGGTAGGCTACAACGGGGCTAAAGGCACACCTTAAAGGGTTAGTTCTCCCAAAAATGAAAATTCTGTCATTAATTACTTACCCTCATGTCGTTCGACACCCGTAAGACCTCCGTTCATCTTCGGAACAGAAATGAAGATATTTTAGTTGAAATCTGATGGCTCTGAAAGGCCTCCATTGGCACACTTTACACTCTCAAGACCCTTAAAAGGTACTAAAGACGTCGTTACAAAGTCCATCTCACTACAGTGGTTCTAAAATAACTGTATGAATCGGCGAGAATAGTTTTTGTGCGCAAAAAAACCCTAAATAACGACTTACATAGTGATGACGATTTCAAAACACGGCATCATGAAGCTTTGAAGCGTTGTGAATCAGTGAGTCAAATGAGCAGTTTGAATCGCCAAAGTTCAGCATTTTTGCGGTTTGACACGCGATCCGAATCATGATTCGACTCAGTGATTCATAACGCTTCGAAGCTTCATGATGCCGTGTTTTGAAATCGTCATCACTATATAAGTCGTTATTTTGGGTTTTTTTGCGCACAAAAACTATTCTCACCGATTCATAAAGTTATTGTAGAACCACTGTAGTGAGATGAACTTTGTAACGACGCCTTTAGTACATTTTAAGGGTCTTGAGAGTGTAAAGTGCCATTGAGCCAATGGAGGCCTTTCAGAGCCATCAGATTTACACTAAAATATATTCATTTGTGTCTGAAGATGAACGGAGGTCTGACGGGTGTCGAACGACATGAGGGTCAGTCATTAATGACAGAATTTTCATTTTTGGGTGAACTAACCCTTTAAGAAAAATGTGCCGTAGTGTATATGGAGCAACAGATTTTGTGTGAAAATAAATCATAAAAGTAATTTATTTTGTTTAAAAATCTTATGGGGCGAAAGGGGCCACAAATACTTTAACTAAAATAATGTTTTAATAATGTCTAACTTAAGTATTTTCTGTTTATTTTGATAAATAAAAGAATTTATTTTTGTTCAATATGCTGTCATTAAATATGTTAATATAGAAATATATTTTAAAAATACAGAAACAAAATCATTTTAAAAAGTAAAGATACTGACAGCATTGACAGAGATCCCATAATAATTTAATATAGATTTACAGTGGTAATGATAAATGATATTTTTTTATATGATATGATTAATAGGATGTAAATATGGTGATTATCTCTAAGGTGGACACCGATATTTCCCATGTCATGTCAACAAATGGAAAAGTCAGTTAATTGTTTATTATCATTTTAAATTTGGTGCCTTTTGCCTCACATACCATACTTTTACACATTCTTCTGCTTTAATTACCATGAACCAAACTGAAAATCATCAAAAAGAATTTTTTTTTAATCTATTTTAGCAATTCTAATTTGCTACTTAAATCCACAACAGTTTTTAAAAACATCAAATATTAGATCAGATTAGCACAGAATTAACTCTGACGTGATCGAGTCAAGGATCAGGCAAATTTCTGGATCGGATGTTTTGGAAAGTGCGGCGGAAAGTTCATCTAGTGGTTTAGAGGAAAATATAATCAAAGGAGCCTTTTACCCCAGTTGTTCCCAATTTTACAGATCTGAGCGCATGGTCTGAAGCCGTTAATACGTGTCCAAATTCACTTTTGCTATTTTAACGACAAAAAAAAAAAGGTCTGCGCCAGGCGCATGGTCCAAAAGGGTTGTCTCTATTCTCTTAATGAGTCATGGGTGTGTTTTGGGCATAGCGTGCATTAAACCAATCAGAGTCTTATCTCCCTTTCCCTTTAAAAGCCAGTTTTACTCGCACCGTGAGAGGATTCACTATTTACATGAGGAGAGCCTGAACGCTTCTCCAGAGAGGAATCCTTTAATTTTTCATATATAAAAATGTGTGTGTGCTGCTGCGCATCCCTGTGTGTGTAATAATCAGAGTTCGTGTCAGAGGTGGACAGTAACCAGAGGTGGGTAGTAACGAATTACATTTACTTCGTTACATTTACTTGAGTACATTTTTTGGGTAACTTGTACTTTTAGAGTAGATTTAAAGATGGGTACTTTTACTCTTACTCAAGTAAATTTCTTGTGAAAAAACTGTACTTTTACTTAGTTACATTCGGTGGCGTTCCTCCGTTACTGTCAAATGGTAATAATTATATTATATATATTAAAATAAGTGAATAACTTTCGCAAGTCTCGCGAAACGTTGGAGAGGCTGCTTCGCGAGAGGTTGCTACGCATCACCCGCTTATAATTAGCGCGCGTTTAGTCGGAAGATGTGAGCTACGGGAGGCAGATTGCCCGTGGCCTCAAGTTCAGTCTATGTTTTCACTCCAAGATGTCAAAAAGAATAGTTTCATAATGCGATGCATGTTGTGTGCACCAAAACGAACTGACATCTCTCAGCATACAAGAATTCCACCCTGAAAAGAACATGTAGCGGTAAGTGTCACAATGATGCCTATATTTGAACACTATTAACGGTCATTTGGTAACTATGGGAAATTTTCCCTTATTATAATACTATTTCACACACTGTCCGAGTGTTTTCCTCATATGCGCTCTTGTGCAAGCAATGAATCGTTTGAATCCTCCAAACAATACACGTCCACGAACAAACGTTCTCATCTTCACATTTACATATCCTTTTCTTCACAAAACGAAACAAATTGAATAGCCTAATGTGACGTCTTGCATTTATACACAAATCCGGACAGACACCTGTCTGAAGTGTAGAAAATACATACAAATAAAAACGGTATTGTATTTTATTCCTACCTAAAGAATAGCCTATATACTTATAAAAATATAAGAACAAAGTATGTTTTAAGAAGAGCTCTAGTTAGCCCAGCACACCATTAATTTACACTGTTTAACCATTAAACACACACACACACACACACACACACACACACATATATATATATATTATATATTATATATTATATATATATATATACACTCAAAAAAATGATTCTTTAAACTTACTTAATTTAATTATGGACAGTGGTTCCACACAAGCAAATTGCTTTTTATTAACATTAATGGAATTTTTCTAATCTATGTAAACTCCTTGTGTTGGGACAACACAACTGAATGGGGAAGAATCTATGTGAAATAGTAATGTTGAACTAAATCAGTGGAATTGCTTCCCTGTAACTTAAATCGGTTAAGTTAAATGAACATGCACACTCAAAAAAATAACTCATTGGACAAACTCAATTTACCTGAGGGCAGGTTTTCCATCCAATAAATATGTGTAACCCCAACTCATAAAAAACTAATTCATACAATGAAATGTAATTGAGTTGGTCCAACTCAATTTTATCTAATAGTTTAATTGATATTTATATACGTATAACATTACTTTTTTTTCTTGTCAAACTTATATTAAAAAAATTAATTGGAAAATCAATTATAAGCAGTTTCATTCATCATCATACACAATGTATATAATGAATATATAAGAAAAGAGGTTTGACATTAGCATAGATCACTGAGTGCCACTCTTCAGAATAACGGTAACCACAAAATTAAAAAGACATTACAGAAACCTCTCTAAATGTCCAACATAACTGAACATTAAACACTAACATTACTAACAACATCATTCCCTTTACAGAAAAACATATAAATAACACTCTAATCCCTAAATTTACTCTCCTAATGGAGTCCCTTGCAAAGCATGCTGGGAACTGCCCAGTTAGTTATGTCAACACAAATATTTAATGTAGTTTTAACACAACTGAATTAAGTAAACTTCAGTTTTAAAAATATTAGGTTGATTGAACACAATTAAATTAAGTTGTGACAAAATTAGATATGTTTAAGTAAAGTGAACAGAATTTAAATGTGTCACATCTATGAAGGGCTTGAATCATTTTTTTGAGTGTATATATATATATATATATATATATATATATATATATATATATATATATATATATATATATATATATATATATATATATATATATATATATATATATATATATATACATATATATACATATACACTCTAAAAAAAAAAAGGTTCTATATTGCACCAAAAATGGTTCTTGGCTCGTAATCATAGGGGAACCTTTTTTAGTGCTATATAGCACCAATTTTGGTGCTTCAGCGGTTCTTCAGCGGTTCTTCAGCGGTTCTTCAGAGGTTCTTCAGCGGTTCTTCAGAGGTTCTTCACCGGTTCTTTGACTAAGGTGCTATATAGCACCTCTGAAGAACCGCTGAAGAACCACTGAAGCACCAAAATTGGTGCTATATAGCACTAAAAAAGGTTCCCCTATGATTACGAGCCTTTTTTTTAGAGTGTATATATAAGGTTCATTAGCTTACATTAGTTAACATGAACTAATAATGAACTGCACTTATAAAGCACTTATTTATCTTTATGTTAATTTAAACATTTACTAATGCATTATTAAAATATTTTTAACATTAGTCAATGCACTGTGAACTAACATGAATAAACCATGAACTGCTGGATTTTTATGAACTAACGTTGACAAAGATTAACTAATGCTGAACAGAGGTGTTGTTCATGGTTAGTTCATGTTAACTAATACATTAACTAATGTTAACTAATACAACCTTATTGTAAAGTGTTACAGAGAGGTGTGTGAAAGCTCTCCAAGTAGCCTGAAATTCAGGGTTTTCGCTTATCAATCAGATCGAAAGTAACTAGTAACTAACTACTTGAGTAGTTTTCTCATCGAATACTTTTTTACTCTTACTCAAGTAAATATTACGATTGTTACTTTTACTTTTACTTGAGTAAATATTTCAGTAAGTACTTGTACTTTTACTTGAGTACAGATTTTGGCTACTCTACCCACCTCTGACAGTAACTAAGTACATTTACTTGAGGACTGTACTTAAGGACACTTTTTGAGTATCTGTACTTTCCTTGTAGGGGTATTTTTTCTGGAAACTTATGACTTTTACTTCACTACATTTCTATCAAGTCCCTTGAAGTAGAAAGTCGTAGCCACTTTGAAAGTCAGTGGATGATTTGTTTTCTTCTTTAAAATGTGATTGTTTTTTTGTCTTTTTCTTTTTTGCAGACAGCCTATCAGTAATCACTCTTGTAGGATCACATGAAGTGCAATGATTTCCAAGTATTTTTTGAACACCAATAAATTGATGGAAAAATAGAAGGCGGCAGTTCCCAGACGCGCAACCATAGTCATAAACTCTTAAAATTCAGAAGAGCAGACGTGGATAAGTCTGAAAAAGTGCGACGACACGAAAGTGCACACAGAAAGCTGCCTCTCAGACGCCAGACCACAAGTACTGAACACTAAAATCGTATTATAGTCAATTAAAACAAGACTTAAACTAAAACAATTCAGATGCCTAAAATGTTCTAGTCAAAAGACTGACTAAAAATAAATCAAAATTTGGTGTCAAAATTAACACTGGTATGAAATATGGTTGGTCAAATGATTTTTACAGATTTACCGGCCAAGTTGCCATAGCCTTGTGGATACAGCGCTAACACATAATGTTCCACAATGATGTTAGTTAGCATGCAAAAACGTACACTCTAAAAAAAAAGGCTCGTAATCATAGGGGAACCTTTTTAAGTGCTATATAGCACCAATTTTGGTGCTTCAATGGTGCTTCAGCGGTTCTTCAGAGGTGCTATATAGCACCTTAGTCAAAGAACCGGTGAAGAACCTCTGAAGAACCGCTGAAGAACCTCTGAAGAACCGCTGAAGAACCACTGAAGCACCAAAATTGGTGCTATATAGCACTAAAAAAGGTTCCCCTATGATTACGAGCCAAGAACCATTTTTGGTGCAATATAGAACCTTTTTTTTTTAGAGTGGTTGGGCTAATAATGTTAACTGAAGTCCTTTCAGAAATGTGTTTTTACATAATCCTGTCAAATAAACACAATGTAGAAACCTTTCTTTTCTAGTATGATTTTGACTTTGATAAGAGCTTTGCAACTTTTAAGCAAGTATTTAAATGAGTTCAAGATTTGCTAGCATGTCAGATGGAGCATTACTGGCTTAAAGGCCCACTGAAGTGCCTTGGAACGCGCAGCATTATTCAATGTGTTGACGTAATTTCCCCTCAAACGGCTCCAGCTGTTAGCAGCTCCTCCCCTTTTTTGAAACAGCCAATGGCATTCCGTTATTACTACAGTTTGACTAGAGCCTTTCTGTTTCCTCTGAATCTAACCGTTTATCATCATAATCTCCTCCATATCTCTTTGAAATACAGCATCTGTGCAGCATTTAAATGGGTCTGATATGTTTTGTTGTCTGCGCCAACTCGCGCATATGATCCGCGCTGTGCTCTCGTCATAATCATACTTAAAGCTAAAAAACTTTATTTTGATTTTAGTGGGCCTTTAAACCACCATGATGGAACAGCGTGCATTCATACAACAATGCAACAATAATAAAATAATGTGTTTACTTTTACTTTTCATACTTAAGTACTTTTAAAAGCAAGTACTTCTGTACTTTTACTTAAGTAAAAATCTATCTTTACAACTTTCACTTGTAATGGAGTAATATTTAACCAATAGTACTTTTACTCAAGTAATGGAGTTGTGTACTTTGTCCACCTGTGTGTGTGTGTGTGTGTGTGTGCAGCTGTGCGTCCCTGTGTGTGTAATAAGCAGAGTGTCACACGTTGTGCACTGCCTATAGGCTCATATTGCTAACACGCCCTTTAAATAACACACAAACACTGCACTATTGACTTTAGAGCAGGTTTGTGTTGGTCAATGGTCAGTGGTTTTCGGTTCCTCACAACAGCAACGCTCCAACAATGCTCCAACATCTGGCGTTGCATTGCGCCGCGTGTATGATAGGGCCCTAAATCATTTAGCAGATGCTTTTATCCAATGAGGAGAGCAGTAGAAGCAATCAGACCAACAATAGGGCAACAACAGGGCCGTGCACAGGGGGGTGGCCTGGTGGCCAGAGCCACTGCCCCTCTGCCCTCATCAGCTGAGGTGCCCCTCTCGCTACCCATCCCCGCTAAAAGTGTTCTGTTTTCCCTCCGCTAAAGATCCACCTATTCTGCGAATCCGCTCCCGTGTTCTCCCGCTTACTCCCCAGAGTCTGTTCGCGGAAATCTGGAAAGCGGAGACGACAGTTCCAGAATGTCGTCGCATTAACAGTATGCGTTACAATCCGCGGAATTAGTAATTTGGTAGTTTGTTTTTGTATTTCTGTCGGTATTATTTTGCTCCTGATCTTCTAATAGTGCTAACAACTTGTACAAAATACACGTTCTTGGAAGAGAATTATAATTCTTGTCTAATCAAGTTTTTGTACCCGAAGTGACACCAACTTTGCTGTTGATGGCACACTTTGTAGAATATATATATATAGGCCTAATTTCATATAATAATCCATAAACTGTTACAGAATGTATAAATTACTTTTGATATAATTCTTATTACTATTTAGGCTATATATTCCGTGTCATAATGTAAAATACTAAAAATATTCTGAATCTGAATCCCAGTCAAAGATAATCATCTGAAAGGTAATTTTTTATGACTTATGTACAAGCATATCAATATTTACTTATTAATTGCCCATATTTTAATTGAAGATATGTCATAATAAAAAATAAAAAACATGGGCCTAATATATTTTGTCATAATAGAAATCACTCAATTAACCTATAGGTTTTAATGAAAGTGAAGATGCCTGAAATGTACATCTAATTCATGAAAATATTACATATTAGCCCCGTTAATTACAATAAGTATTACATTTAAAAACAATAAGACCAGTAACAACATGCCACTTGGGGCCTTCTGTGCCAAATATGGCTGGGTCATCTTACCCCAAGAGTCTAATTTTATCTTTTTTCTTCAAAATGAAAGCTATAACATTGTGTCCACAAATCCTTCATTAACAAATAGACACAAAAACTTTGATATTCAACATAATACAATGTCATATATCACTATTTTCGATAGACACAAAATTAGATCAAAACTGTTTTGACTGACTAGTAAGAGTAAGATGGATAATTTGTATGGACAAGCACCCAATCCTCGCCCCCAATGCCACCCCACCCCAGTGCCCCTTTTTTTTGGTTTGGGCCACTGCCCCTCAAAATGTCTGTGCACGGCCTTGGGCAACAATATGCAAGTGCTGTGACTAGTCCCAGTTACTTGAGTTAGGCCGGTCATTCCTCCAGTCCAAGAGATCTTGTGCCTCTTTGGGATGGCAACACAAGGCCCTGTTCACAGAACGAAAGCTTCTGGAGGGCACATAAGTCTGGAGTAGTGAGTTGAGGTATGGGGTGCAGAGCCAGTGGTTGTTCTGTAGGCAAACATCAGTGCCTTGAATCTGATGCGAGAGGCTATTGGCAGACAGAGGAGTCATGTGACGTGCGCTCTCTTCGGCTCGATAAAGACCACTCTTGCAGTATTTGGGATCAATTGCAGAGGTTTGACAGAGCATGCTGGAAGGCCTGCCAAGAGAGCATTGGATAGAACAAGAGCTTGGACAAGGTGTCATGTAGCATGATCCCATAGAAAGGGCCTGATCTGCCTAATGTTGTATAAGGCAAATCTGCAGGACCGGGCAATTCTAGCAATGTGGTCTGTGAAGTTTAACTGATCATCAATCACAACTCCGAGGTTCATGGCTGTCCTGGAAGGAGTTCTGGTTGACGATCCTAGCTGGATGGAGAAGTTGTGATGAAGTGTTGGGTTGGCTGAGGCCACAAGCAGTTCTGTCTTCGCAAGGTTGAGTTGAAGGTGGTTCTTGATCCAGCAGGAAATGTCTGTCAGGCAGGCCGAGATGCGAGTAGCTACCATTGGATCATCTGGCTGGAGTTGTGTGATAGGAAAAGCCATGTTTCTGAACGAGAGATCCTAATGCTGCGTTCACACCAAACTCGAATAGAGCGTCTGGCGCGAGTGATTTCAATGTTAAGTCATTAAGTCATGTTGGACGCGATTCCGCCTCATTCGCGAGAATGCGAATTGGACGCGAATTGAGCGTCTTGAGCGATACGTGAGTTATGCGCGAGTGGTGTTTTTTGTGCATTCACGCATTTGAAGCGAATTCGCGTCTGACGCCCGAGTTGAAAAATCTGAACTTTGGCGTCTATTCACGCTGCGTTAACTTGCTGTCACATGGTAAAGTAACGTGATGAGAAACCCTGCATAATTTAAAAATACTTCTATTGTGTCACAAAATGTAGTTTTAAGACTTTTTCAGGTGTGAATGTAGTTGTTTAAAGCTCAAATCTGTGGTTTATTTATAAAGAGAGCGCCTATTTTAAAAAAATAATCTTGTGTTCTCGGCCAGTCCTTCTGATGTCTGCCACTGACTCTGATGTCCTGTAGTGGTTAAACATGAGATATAATTTGTCTTGTGTGGATCTAACGGCCGATCTTTGCTCTCATGAATCCTCATTTGCTGTCTGCCAAATCGTTTTGACTGAGGGCAAAGAAGTTTCATAACTTTATTTTTTAAGGATATTTAAATATACATGCAGTGAAGATAATGTAGGCGTTGCCTGGACCACATTTGTGTGGCTATTAATGTTTAATATATATTTTTAACGAAAATGAAAAGAGGCAGAGTGGTGTTTTATGACATATTTCTCCTGGAGCGCCTTGAACGCGCGTCTATTTCGCTTCAACCGCTCAATTTATATGCGTGTCCAATTCACTGTGGACGCGCGAATGGATTCAAAATTTTCAAGCGTCCAACTAGACGTGGTAGATGCGATTTTGACGCTATATTCGCATTTGGTGTGAATGTAGCCTTATGATGACATGTAGATGGAGAAGAGAAGCGGCCCCAGCACCGAGCCCTGAGGAACCCCATGGCTAGATGTTGTGACTTTGACACCTCACCCCTCCATGACACACTGAAGGACTTACCTGAGAGGTAAGACTCTTAATTAAAAGTAAAGGTTCTTTATAGGCATTGAAGGTTCCATTAACATCCATAGAACCTTTCAAATGGGTTCTTTACACTCCTTATTCCTAAACCCAATTATGCAAAATATGGGTGTAACTTCCGTTAAGCTGTAAACAATCAGAGAAAGGCTCACTCTATGAACACACTTTTTAACTGGGTACAGTGAGATGGCATTATTCTACTCACCCTTCAACCATCGAACATTAAAAGGACATTTAAAAGTGTAAAAGCATCAACAAGGTACTTCCAACAGACCACAACAAACCCCAAAAGCGTGATTCTTTCCGCAGCAATAACGGACGGGTCAAATATCACTGTAGTAATATCTGTACTATGTAACATACGTGGCCTTAAAGTCAGCATGAAATAAAATTTTACAATTCGTATTTTTATATTTAATATTGTAGGGCCAGTTGTTCAAAGGTAATCTGATCGGATTTTGGTTGTCGGATTGGATCAAATCTTGAAAATGGGTTGTTCAAAAGGGAAAGAAGGAATCTGAAATCAGATTAGATCACGGAATCCAATCCTAGTTTTAATCTGGATCAAACCTTCAGTTTGTGTTGTTCAAAACTTGTCAGTAGGATTTGGATAACTTTGATCCAAAAAAAAAAACAGGATTATCCTGATCCCAACAAGGCCCAGTTCAACTCCGGATTTGTTGCCTCTGGCTTGGCGTGCTCAGTTGGGGACACAAAATTTTTCAACTAAACATCGAAATAAATCTAAATAATAAACTAAATTAACCATTTAAACTAAATTACTGATCGAATTATTGATCTAAAGCCCACACTGTCACTGTATGATAATTGAAATGAACTCATGACATCAGCGTTTTTTCCAGAATGGCTGTACAGCTGAATAAAATTATGCTGCATTATTTTCCTGTTTAACACTGTAAAGCTGCTTTGAAACAATCTACATTGTTAAAAGCGCTATAGAAATAAAGTTGACTTGACTTGACCAACAGGGGGTAGGATTTCAAGGTGGATTCCAGGGAGAAAATGAAGTGTAAATTTAAAACTGGTCAAAAAATACAACTTTTGTGTCATATAATACACAAACACATACTATTTTATTTTGCTCTTGATTAGTTAGGCTAATTGTTGAAGTAATAAATTAGAGGTAGATATCAGGCTACCTATTAAGTCTTTCGCTAGCCTACAGTCAAAGTAAAAAAAGATTTAGCCACCATAAAATAATCCCCAAACAACTAAATATCAAACAAAAATATTATAAAGCCAAGAAATAAAGCCATAAAAGGTTTAAAATGTGTGAAATCTGTAGCATAAACCAGCGAAAAGTGAGGGAATATGCTCAGAAACATATGTATAAAATAGATGTATTTAAAGGGGGGGGGGGGGGGGGCTGAAGTCATCAGCTGCGCTGTAGTCACAGGACATCACGAAATCAACAAGAAGTGTGTTTTCCAAGACAACCCTGTACAGCTTCCCAAAGAACCCAGCGTTAATGGGACCCCTGCATTTCGGCGACGATTATAAACAAGGCCCCGTTCAACTGCGGATTTGTAGCTCGTCTAAAGTAGAAAGATGGAGCGGTTCCAGCGATTAAGGTTGGAAGCAGGCGGTGAGTAAAACTGCTTCAAATGTCTTTGTATTGTTAGCTATCGACTCGTTCATTCAAATGCGCTACTATTCCATTGTATTTCTATGTAAACACCCACTAGTCTGACGTGCAAAACCGTTACGCTTGCTACTGCTAACATTAAATCACATATAATAGTCCATAAACCAAATGATATCCTCATAAACCATGAGTAAACACACACAAATGTTGCAAAACTCACGCATGACAAGCCGCTATAATAAGCAGGTAACATTATATAAGTTTTACAGTACATACCATAGAGACGTCCTGCTGTAGTCGTCGTTGTTGCTTCTCCTGTTCAATTTCAGCCTCTAGATCTGATTCTGGATCATATATGTATGGCTCAATGGTTTATTTAGGATAATGTTTTTTTCCATGTTTAAGGATGCCACAGCTTTCTCAGCTCTCAACGCAATAGCTGCGCGCTAATCATTCTTTAGCTCCGCCCACACGATACGCCTCCAGCCGCTCTTTTTTTTCCGGAAAGACTCGGTACAGCGTATCTTTCTTTTATAAATATAATAAAACTAAAGACTTTTCGGAGATATGAAGGATGCAGTACTACTCTATATGCACTCAAGATTGACATGAGATTGACTGAAACTGAGTGTTTCACCCCCCCTTTAAGAGATTGATCAAGTTTTTCTCCACAACTGAGTGCAAACTGGCATTCAAATCTGCCTCCATTTTGTTAGCAACGCCTAACTTCCAACGATCCAATCAATTCCCGAAGGCCGAAATCAAGCCCCGCCCTACATTTTTTCTAATTTCAGAAGCCGTTTCACTCGAATATACGTCAAAATAAGGAGAAAAAGACGATCTCAACTTCCGTTTCACGCCGACTTTAATCACAAATGTGAATTAACTTCGGCATTGCGTGATACTGTTTCAAAGTGATTTCTGTCATTTTGACAGAATTGTATTTATTTGTGAAAACAAACTAGGAAAGAGACGTGAGGATTTGAGTAGAAAAACCAAACCGGAAGTGCCACCCATAATTCAAAACGCAGTAGGCTTGTCAGGATTAAGGTGGATTTTTTAAACGTTCTTCACACTAAAAAAAAAAAGGTTATTTTTAGAACGTTCTTCACACCAAATAGCGATCACTGAAAGGTTCTTTAGAGAACAAAAAATGGTCCTTCCCTGGCAAATCTCTTTTGGAACATTTATTTTTAAAGATGTACACCATATTGCCAAAAGTATTGGTATATTCCAAATCACTGAGTTCAGGTGTTCAATCCCTTCATGGCCACAGGTGTATAAATCAAGCTCTAGGCCTGCAGACGCTTCTGCACACATTAGTGAGAGAATGGGCCGCTCTCAGGAGCGTGTGTGTGTGTGTGTGTGTGTGTGTTCGCTTCTACACACATTAGTGAGAGAATGGGCCGCTCTCAGAGAACTCAGAGAACTCAAGCCTTTGCAATAAGTCCAAATATTATACTAAATATAATTTTTTTTTAGGGGTTGGCCCCTTAGTTCCA
Organism: Gobio gobio; assembly: GCF_949357685.1. Classification (NCBI taxonomy): domain Eukaryota; kingdom Metazoa; phylum Chordata; class Actinopteri; order Cypriniformes; family Gobionidae; genus Gobio; species Gobio gobio. The sequence goes on from NC_137116.1 coordinate 13,576,779, forward strand.
GTGAAAGGAACTCTTAATGCTTCACCAAGACATTTTGGACAATTTCATGTGCCCAACTTTGTGGGAACAGTTTGTGGACGGCTCCTTCCTGTCCCAGTATGACTGACCAGTGCACAAAGCGTCGCTCCATAAAGACATGGATGAGCGAGTTTGGTGTGGAGGAACTTGACTGGGAGTCCAGAAGAGCTGAAGCTGTTAGAGCTGCAAAGGCTGGGCGACTCCATATATTAAACCCTACGGATTAAGAATGGGATTAAAGCTCATGTGTCCCAAAACTTTTGACAGTATGTGTGCTTGTGTATTACTTACATCATCCACTAGGGGCGTCTGTACAAACACAACTGATTGTGCAATCCAGAGTGTGAGAGAAAGACGAGGTGTTAAACTAACCAGTAGAAGTACAAATGATTATAATACTTCGCCTTAATCTGATTTCCATGTAATGTGCGAACTCTCAAATTCACACACTGTGTTCATTCTGAAGCTTTTAGCCGCTCTGAGATGAATCTGCTGCGTATCAGATTCTCGGCTCATTATTACTCCCTCTTTGAGTTCGCTTTGGCTCTTGTGCTGAATTTAAACAGTATGGCAGATAAATATATTCATGTGAGGAAGCCAAACATCTGGATTTCCTCTTTCCTATACTGGCCGATTTAGACCGCCATGCCGTCACATTCCTGCCACATGTTGAATGATATGAGGTTGGAAACATATTACCATCTCATTTAATTATTATGAGCCTGTATATGTTATGAACTTCACCTTAAATGTCTGTTATACATTTTTATCTTTGTGTATGAAAAAGAGCAGGCACAAAGACACAGATGTGTTTAGAACGACTAAACAAAGAAACACCCATAAAACGGACTTGGTTTGCTCTATCTGTACACTCTAAAAAATGCTGGGTTAAAAATAACCCAAGTTGGGTTGAAAATGGACTAACCCAGCAATTGGGTTGTTTTAACCCAGTGAATGTGTCATTTTAACCCAGCGGTTGGGTTAAATGTTTGCTTAAAACAACCCAATTGCAGGGTTAGTCCATTTTCAACCCAACTTGGGTTATTTTTAACCCAGCATTTTTTAGAGTGTAGTTAAATACAGGGGATTTTGGGAGAGATGCCGTCCTTTTTGGTTCCCCGAAGAACCTTTCAGTGAGCAGCTCCTAAAAGAACCATTTTTTCATACACTCTAAAAAATGCTGGGTTAAAAATAACCCAAGTTGGGTTGAAAATGGACTAACCCTGCAATTCGGTTGTTTTCACCCAGTGAATGGGTCGTTTTAACCCAGCGGTTAGGTTAAATGTTTGCTTAAAACAACCCAATCGCTGGGTTAAAACAACCCAATTGCTGGGTTAGTCCATTTTCAACCCAACTTGGGTTATTTTTAACCCAGCTTTTTTTAGAGTGTAGTTAAATACAGTGGATTTTGAGAGAGATGCCGTCATTTTTGGTTCCCCGGAGAACCTTTCAGTGAGCAGCTCCTTGGGTTATTTTTAACCCAGCATTTTTTAGAGTGTATGAAAAAATGGTTCTTTTAGGAGCTGCTCACTGAAAGGTTCTCCGGGGAACCAAAAATGATGTCATCTCTCCCAAAATCCCCTCTATTTAACTACACTCTAAAAAAAAGCTGGGTTAAAAATAACCCAAGTTGGGTTGAAAATCGACTAAAAATGGTTAAAGAAAATGGTTAAAGAACCATTTTTTCATACACTCTAAAAATTGCTGGGTTAAAAATAACCCAAGTTGGGTTGAAAATGGACTAACCCAGCAATTGGGTTGTTTTAACCTAGTAAATGGGTTGTTTTAACCCAGTGAATGGGTCGTTTTAACCCAGTGGTTGGGTTAAATGTTTACTTAAAACAACCCAATCACTGGGTTAAAACAGCCCAATTGCTGGGTTAGTCCATTTTCAACCCAACTTGGGTTATTTTTAACCCAGCATTTTTTCGAGTGTAGTTAAATACAGGGGATTTTGGGAGAGATGCCGTCCTTTTTGGTTCCCCGAAGAACCTTTCAGTGAGCAGCTCCTAAAAGAACCATTTTTTCATAGTATAAGAACATTTTAAGCACCTTATAATGAACCTTTGTTCAATATGCATGTTAAAGGTTCTTCATGGAACCATCAATGCCAACAGAGATCCTTTATTTTTAAGAGCGTTGGACGTCGGGGGGGACAAAATGACTTTCAGGATAGTAATTGCGGTTATTTGTTGCTAGGTTACTTTGCTCTGTGGATGCATTGTGACAAAAAGCCCCTCTTGAGGTTCATCAGGATCCGCGCTCTGGATGGATTTGGAGACGGAAACACAAATGCCTGAGATTTTCTAGGACCAATTTGGCTTGTTTTCTGACATTATGTAGCCTTCATGAGCCCATAATCATGCAATTAACCATGTTTAATTTTTTTAAAGAAAGAAAATGCATGTCATTTTATTAATAAACCCTGAAAAGTCAGACATTATACTCAAATTATTTGAAATGTTAATCGAACCTTTAGACAAAATCAAAAAAAAAAAAAGAAGTTTACATATATGTTTTTTCCCCCATTGAGGATCATATTTGTATGATATATTAAAAATATGGAGGGGGAAAACATTTAAATTTAATCCAGAGGCCCAAAATTAGCAAAAATATGCAATTTGGTGTAGATGCTGATATTTATATGAACTAAAAGGAAGATTAAATTCTGATGCTTGAGATTTTTATAATGGTATAGCAGATACAGACATTGTTTTACCCATCCATCCATCCATCCATCTATCCATCCAATTGTTTTACCCATCCATCAATCCATCCATCCAATTGTTTTACCCATCCATCCATCAATTAATTCATCCATCCATCCGTTTTACCCGTCCATCCATCCATCCATCCATCCATCCATCCATCCATCCATCCATCCATCCATCCATCCATCCATCCAATTGTTTTACCCATCCATCCATCATCCACCCATCTATCATACACCCATCCATCCATTTGTTTTACCCATCCATCCATCCATCCATCCATCCATCCATCCAATTGTTTTACCCATCCATCCATCATCCACCCATCTATCATACACCCATCCATCCATTTGTTTTACCCATCCATCCATCCTTCCATCCATCAATGATATATTAAGAATATGGAGGGGAAAAACAGCTCAGTTTAATTCAGAGGCCCAAAATGAGAAAAATATGCAATTTGGTGCAGATGCTAATATTTATATTGACAAAATATGGTTCAATTCTGATTCATATTTGATACTCTTTTGATTTTTCTGTTAAAATGATGTAAGGATATTCAAGTAAACCTGCTTCGGTTCATCTGAAATATTACTAACAGTTTCAGTTATTCTGAGGTTTACATAAATCAGAGCAGATTTGACAGCAGAGAAACACACGTGAAGCACGAGCTGAAGGACGTTCGTACAATTACACTAAAAGACTTTTACTTGATAAAAGAGTCTAAACTATCAATCAGAGACAGGGAGGAGATTGAGTGACAGCTTTTTCAGATCATGTCGAGGCCTATGAAGTCTTAATATTTGTAATCTCAGTATCATTGCTCTGTGGTTTCACATGGGTTTTGCTGCATTTGCATTAAAGACAGCCGTGAACGGCACATGGAGGGAATCATCCGGGCGGAGCTGAGATGTGCAGTATACAGTGATTTACTGTGTTCTTACAATGCATTAGCATGATAACCACGCCGGCGTAAATCTCACTCTGCTAATGCGAATGCGAGAATGCATTTGTGTGATTCATGGAAGGCATCTCCGCACGCAGGTCTGCAAATCATTAGTGTGCAGACGTCATATTTCTGCGGTGGAAATGACAGCTCTAATGCATCTCTGCAGTCGGGGAAGCATGCCGTTTCTGAGGAGAACAAACGGATGCGGCTTATTACTGCTGTAAACGGCCACAGACGGACACGGAGAGCTCAACCTTTACAGTCTGAACATGGAGGAACTAACCCTGGGAATCTGCACAGATGTGGGCCTACGTGTTGCTCTTGCAGACACATCTCGTTGTAGAGGCGCGTTTGTTCCTTTAGGGGGAAAGTGAGTCCTTGAGGAACGGCAGATCTGAAACACAAGGTTGTGCGCCATCAGATAACTTCCTTTTTATTTATTTATTTGACGTTTTTAAGAGCTGTTAAGGGACATTTACGCTTTTAATTATTTTTAAGGTCATGCGTTTTGCTAATGTTAATATGCAAACACAACTTTATGTGACATGGAGGTGCTTTTGAAGTCTCGTCTGCTCACCAAGGCTGTGTTTATTTGATCAAAAATACAGTCAAATAGTGAAATAGTGTTATAATTTGAAAAGGCTGTTTTCTATGTGAATTTACACTCACCTAAAGGAATATTAGGAACACCATACTGATACTGTGTTTGACCCCCTTTGGCCTTCAGAACTGCCTTAATTCTACGTGGTATTGATTCAACAAGGTGTTGAAAGCATTCTTTAGAAATGTTGGCCCATATTGATAGGATACAGTGGCGGCTCCAGAGATTTTCTGTTGCAGGTGCTATGGGGATGCTCAACACTTAAAGGGTTAGTTCACCCAAAAATGAAAATTCTGTCATTAATTACTTACCCTCATGTCGTTCGACACCTGTCAGACCTCCGTTCATCTTCGGAACACAAATGAAGATATTTTAGTGTAAATCTGATGGCTCTGAAAGGCCTCCATTGGCTCAATGCACGGTTCACTCTCAAGACCCTTAAAAGACACTAAATACTAAAGTTACAAAGTCCATCTCACTACAGCGGCTCTATAATGACTTTATGAATCGGTGAGAATAGTTTTTGTGCGCAAAAAAACCCTAAATAGCGACTTACGATGACGATTTCAAAACACGGCATCATGAAGCTTCAAAGCGTTATGAATCAGTGAGTCGATTCAGCTGTTTGAATCGCCAAATTTCAGCAGTTTGGCATTTTGACACGCGATTCGAATCATGATTCGACTCATTGATTCATAACGCTTCGAAGCTTCATGATGCCTTGTTTTGAAATAGTCATCACTATGTAAGTCGTTATTTAGGGTTTTTTTGCGCACAAAAACTATTATCGCCGATTCATAAAGTTATTGTAGAACCACTGTAGTGAGATGGACTTTGTAACTTTAGTCTTTAGTGTCTTTTAAGGGTCTTGAGAGTGAACCGTGCATTGAGCCAATGGAGGCCTTTCAGAGCCATCAGATTTACACTAAAATATCTTCATTTGTGTCTGAAGATGAACGGAGGTCTGACGGGTGTCCAACCACATGAGGGTCAGTAATTAATGACAGAATTTTCATTTTTGGGTGAACTAACCCTTTAATAATAACATTTATTAGACTATAATCTATTAATTACCCTGTCTAAAAAATTTATAATTCTGTCTGCCAAGCTCTGATAATGTATGGAATATTATATTATATATTATCCATAAAAATAAAAAAAACTATAGGCCTATACCTTTAGAAGCAGGGATGTGTCTGTCAGCGCTGCTGCTTTAAGTCAGTCTGAGACACTGAAATGCTTCTCATAAAGTGTGCAGTTGGCTTGAGGTTCATCATGAGTTACTGGACAGACCCATTGATACCTTTTTGATATTCAGCACTATATCTGGAGATCCTCTTGCGTTCAAACGGTGGACGTGTGGACGACATAATTTTAAATTATTATTTAATTCCTATTTTAAAAACAGGAAAAAGAATATTCAAACATGACATTAAAATATAAATATAAAAAATTACAGACATTTTTTGGGGGTGCTGGGCAGGTGCTATGGCTATTATAGGGGGAGCTGCAGCACCACCTAGCCCCCCCCTGGCGCCGCCACTGATAGGAGAGCATCTTGCAGTTGATGGAGATTTGTGGGATGCACATCCAGGGCACGAAGCTCCCGTTCCACCACATCCCAAAGATGCTCTATTGGGTTGAGATCTGGTGACTGTGGCGGCCATTTTAGTCCAGTGAACTCATTGTCATGTTCAAGAAACCAATTTGAAATGATTGGAGCTTTGTGACGGTGCATTATCCTGCTGGAAGTAGCCATCAGAGGATCGTCATAAAGGGATGGACATGGTCAGAAACAATGCTCAGGTAGGCCGTGGCATTTAAACGATGCCCAATTGGCACTAAGGGGCCTAAAGTGTGCCAAGAAAACATCCCCCACACCATTACACCACCACCACCAGCCTGCACAGTGGTAACAAGGCTTGATGGATCCATGTTCTCATTCTGTTTACGCCAAATTCTGACTCTACCATCTGAATGTCTCAACAGAAATCCAGACTCATCAGACCAGGCAACATTTTTCCAGTCTTCAACTGTCCAATTTTGGTGAGCTTGTGCAAATTGTAGCCTCTTTTTCCTATTTGTAGTGGAGATGAGTGGTACCCGGTGGGGTCTTCTGCTGTTGTAGCCCATCCGCCTCAAGGTTGTGTGTGTTGTGGCTTCACAAATGCTTTGCTGCAGACCTCGTGGTTATTTCAGTCAAAGTTGCTCTTCTATCAGCTTGAATCAGTCGGCCCATTCTCCTCTGACCTCTAGCATCAACAAGGCATTTTCGCCCACAGGACTGCCGTATACTGAATGTTTTTCCCTTTTCACACCATTCTTTGTAAACCCTAGAAATGGTTTTGTGTGAAAATCCCAGTAACTGAGCAGATTGTGAAATACTCTGGCACCAACAACCATGCCAAGCTCAAAATTGCTTAAATCAGCTTTCTTTCCCATTCCGACATTCAGTTTGGAGTTCAGGAGATTGTCTTGACCAGGACCAAAACCCCTAAATGCATTGACGCAACTGCCATGTGATTGGTTGATTATATAATTGCATTAATGAGAAATTGAACAGGTGTTCCTAATAATCCTTTAGGTGTGTGTATAGTAAAGTGTAATTTAAACAAGCATTATTGAGATTATATATTACCAAATAAATGTTGTATTTTAAAATATAATGCTTGTAATGATGTGATATTATTCTTTAAATAATATTATAATTTATTATAAATATATTGTGTACATTCTTTCTCTTTTGCTCACCAAGGCTGCATTTATTTGATCATAAATACAGTAAAAATAGTGAAATATTATCCCTGTGTAAATCAGCTGTTCTCAATGTGAATACATAGTAAAGTCTCCTTTATTCCTGTGATCAAAGCTGAATTTATCATCATTACTCCAGTCTTCAGTGTCACAAGATCCTTCACATGATGATTGACCAATCGACAACCTCCTTCAGTTTCTCCTGAAGCCAATATGGAAGTGAGTTAAACTGCAGTTCATGGACTGGCCACTAGAGACAGACTCCAGAAGGAGCAGAATCTCATTGAGCTCATGTTAAAATGCCCAACTTTACAGCAGAAGAACACATGTTTACAGTCTGGGACAAACTGTGCTTTTGGTCTGTACGGCTAATTTTGCCCTTCATGACGACTGTGAGGGGGTGAATTATTTTATAACTCATTAGTTTACATTATATAAAGCCTTAAAGTTCTGCATAATGCATCTCCTCCTTGAACTGCCACCTTAACATGGTGGAGGGGTTTGAGTACCCGAATGAACCTAGGAGCTATGTTGTCCGGGGCTATATACCCTCTACAGGGTGCTGGAGGGTTCATGGGAGTTTGCCCAACCAGTCCACATGTGTTTTGTGGATTTGGAGAAGGCATTCGACTGTGTCCCTCGCGGCATCCTGTGGAGGGTGCTGGGGGAGTATTGGGTCCGGGGTCCTTTGCTAAGGGCTGTCCGGTCCCTGTACGACCAAAGCAGGAGTTTGGTCCGCATTGCCGGCAGTAAGTCAGACTTGTTCCCGGTGCATGTTGGACTCCGGCAGGGCTGCCCTTTGTCGCCGGTTCTGTTCATAATTATTATGGACAGAATTTCTAGGCGCAGCCAAGGGCCGGAGGGTGTCAGGTTTGGGGACCACACGGTTTCGTCTCTGCTCTTTGCGGATGACGTTGTCGTGTTGGCCCTTTCTAACCAGGACCTTCGCCATGCACTGGGACGGTTTGCAGCCGAGTGTGAAGCGGCTGGGATGAGGATCAGCACCTCCAAATCCGAGGCCATGGTCCTCAGTCGGAAAAGGGTGGCTTGCCCACTTCAGGTTGGTGGAGAGTTCCTGCCTCAAGTGGAGGAGTTCAAGTATCTAGGGGTCTTGTTCACGAGTGAGGGGAGGATGGAACGGGAGATTGACAGACGGATCGGTGCAGCTTCTGCAGTAATGCGGTCGATGTACCGGTCTGTTGTGGTGAAGAAAGAGCTAAGCCATAAGGCGAAGCTCTCGATTTACCGGTCAATCTACGTTCCTACTCTCACCTATGGTCATGAGCTTTGGGTCATGACCGAAAGGACAAGATCCCGGATACAGGCGGCCGAAATGAGTTTTCTCCGCAGGGTGGCTGGGCGCTCCCTTAGGGATAGGGTGAGAAGCTCAGTCACTCGGGAGGAACTCGGAGTAGAGCCGCTGCTCCTCCACATCGAGAGGGGTCAGCTGAGGTGGCTCGGGCATCTGTTCCGGATGCCTCCCGAACGCCTTCCCGGGAAGGTGTTTCGGGCATGTCCAACCGGGAGGAGGCCCCGGGGAAGACCAAGGACACGCTGGAGGGACTATGTCTTCCGGCTGGCCAGGGAACGCCTCGGTGTTCCCCCGGAAGAGCTAGAGGAAGCGTCTAGGGAGAGGGAAGTCTGGGCATCTCGGCTTAGACTGCTGCCCCCCTGACCCGGCCCTGGATAAAGCGGAAGAAGATGGATGGATGGATGGATGGATGGATGGGTTCTGCATAATTAAGGGCGTGGCCACTTTGAGTGACAGGTGGATTGTCGTTTGTCTGCTGTCTGTTAAGTCATCTCAGCTCGATGCGCTGACAAGATGGCGACGGCCAGCTCGACCCGACTTTACGCTCCAGAACTGCTCTTCAGAATCCTACGGGTGACGTCACGGACACTACACCCATATTTTTTTTCACAGACTATGATGATTGACAGAAACTATTGAAGTCAATGGGGAATGTTTGGTAGCAGAACAAAGAAAATGAAGACATAATGTGTATTTTTGGGGTGAACTGTCCCTTTAAGGCAACGATTGCAGGTCACCAATTGTTTTACAGAAGTGAATCATGTGATAATGAATGTTGTCTTGAGTTGAATAACCTTCATTGTGTGTCCTTCTGCTTCAAACACAACTTTACAATTAAAGTATTGGTTTAAAAGGTTAATTACAGTCGTAAATCAATCATCCAGTTATGATGAAATCTCATCAGAGTTTCAGAGCTCATTAGAGGAATAACACGATTTGTTTTGCTCCTTTTTTAAATCTCTGCATTTAAACAGTGACAATGGAAATCAAAACATGCAATTTCCAACGGTTGTATTTAAATTTGCATAAGCATTGTTTCAATGTAATTAAGGAAAAGTTTTCCCCAGTTATAATTTGATGCTGATAAAATTGCTGTTTAGCTTTCCAAAGAGAAAAAAAGAAGGACGTTTTGCTGGTCTTTGTTCCTTCTGTAACTGGAATATGAAGGTTTGATCAGAAGTTGTTTTTCTCTAACTCAACACAGAGTCGTCCGTTCATCTGCTGCACAGAACGCCTCATGTTCCAGCGGCTGATCTCAATCAGTGTGAGCTTCGACTGGACCAAACTCTTGCGGCCGCTTCACACGGAGAACTGCTGTCCTTACACTTGTTTACACGGTTCTTGATTCACACGGAGAACTGCTGTCCTTTCACTCGTTTACACGGTTCTTGATTCACACGGAGGACTGCTGTCCTTACACTCGTTTACACGGTTCTTGATTCACACCGAGGACTGCTGTCCTTACACTCGTTCACACGGTTCTTGATTCACACGGAGAACTGCTGTCCTTACACTCGTTTACACGGTTCTTGATTCACACGGAGAACTGCTGTCCTTTCACTCGTTTACACGGTTCTTGATTCACACGGAGGACTGCTGTCCTTACACTCGTTTACACGGTTCTTGATTCACACCGAGAACTGCTGTCCTTACACTTGTTCACACGGTTCTTGATTCACACAGAGAACTGCTGTCCTTACACTCGTTTACACGGTTCTTGATTCACACGGAGAACTGCTGTCCTTTCACTCGTTTACACGGTTCTTGATTCACACGGAGAACTGCTGTCCTTACACTCGTTCACACGGTTCTTGATTCACACGGAGAACTGCTGTCCTTTCACTCGTTTACACGGTTCTTGATTCACACGGAGGACTGCTGTCCTTACACTCGTTCACACGGTTCTTGATTCACACGGAGAACTGCTGTCCTTACACTTGTTTACACGGTTCTTGATTCACACGGAGAACTGCTGTCCTTACATTTGTTTACACGGTTCTTGATTCACACGGAGGACTGCTGTCCTTACACTCGTTTACACGGTTCTTGATTCACACGGAGAACTGCTGTCCTTACACTTGTTTACACGGTTCTTGATTCACACGGAGAACTGCTGTCCTTACACTTGTTTACACGGTTCTTGATTCACACGGAGAACTGCTGTCCTTACACTTGTTTACACGGTTCTTGATTCACACGGAGAACTGCTGTCCTTACACTTGTTTACACGGTTCTTGATTCACACGGAGAACTGCTGTCCTTACACTTGTTTACACGGTTCTTGATTCACACGGAGAACTGCTGTCCTTACACTCGTTTACACGGTTCTTGATTCACACGGAGGACTGCTGTCCTTACACTCGTTTACACGGTTCTTGATTCACACGGAGGACTGCTGTCCTTACACTCGTTTACACGGTTCTTGATTCACACGGAGAACTGCTGTCCTTACACTCGTTTACACGGTTCTTGATTCACACGGAGGACTGCTGTCCTTACACTTGTTTACACGGTTCTTGATTCACACGGAGAACTGCTGTCCTTACACTCGTTTACACAGTTCTTGATTCACACGGAGAACTGCTGTCCTTACACTCGTTTACACGGTTCTTGATTCACACGGAAGACTGCTGTCCTTACACTTGTTTACACGGTTCTTGATTCACACGGAGAACTGCTGTCCTTACACTCGTTTACACGGTTCTTGATTCACACGGAGAACTGCTGTCCTTACACTCGTTTACACAGTTCTTGATTCACACGGAGGACTGCTGTCCTTACACTCGTTTACACGGTTCTTGATTCACACGGAGGACTGCTGTCCTTACACTCGTTTACACGGTTCTTGATTCACACGGAGAACTGCTGTCCTTACACTCGTTTACACAGTTCTTGATTCACACGGAGGACTGCTGTCCTTACACTCGTTTACACAGTTCTTGATTCACACGGAGGACTGCTGTCCTTACACTCGTTCACACGGTTCTTGATTCACACGGAGGACTGCTGTCCTTACACTCGTTTACACGGTTCTTGATTCACACGGAGGACTGCTGTCCTTACACTCGTTTACACGGTTCTTGATTCACACGGAGGACTGCTGTCCTTACACTCGTTTACACGGTTCTTGATTTACAAGATCATTATAATCATCATAAAAAATGTGGATCATCTACATAAACATTAGAGAAATCACTGAGCAATTACAGACAATGATGATTCAATAACCATAAACATAATGCTATCTATCTATCTATCGATCTATCTGTCTGTCCGTCCGTCTGTCCATCGATTGTTTTATCCATCCGTCCATCCTTCCATCCATTGTTTTATCCATCCATCCATCTATCCATCCATGCATCCAATCATTTTATCCATCCATCCATCCATCAATTGTTTTATCCATCCATCTATCCATCCATGCATCCAATCATTTTATCCATCCATCCATCCATCGATTGTTTTATCCGTCCATCCATCCATCCATCCATCCATCCATCCATCCATCCATCCAATCGTTTCATCCATCCATCAATGCATCCAGTCATTTTATCCATCCCTTCATCCATCCATCCAATCATTTTATCTGTCCATCCATCCGATCATTCCATCCATCTATCCATCCGGCCGTCCATCCATCCATCTGTCCATCCGTCCGTCCATCCATCCATCCATCCAATCATTTTATCCATCCATCCAATCATTCATTCATCCATCCATCCATCCAATCATTTTATCCATCCATCCAATCATTCATTCATCCATCCAATCATTTTATCCATCCATCCAATCGTTCCATTCATCCATCCACCCACGATCCAGCCATCCATCCTATTGTTTTATCCATCCATCCATCCAATTATTTTATCCATCCGTCCATCCATCAATCCATCCAGTCTGTATGGACAAACTTTCCTGTGCTTTTCTTTTCTTGTTTTTAAAAAATATATATTTTCTACTTCCGTACATTCAAATACAGATTGCAATTCTACATCCTGTTAACTTCCTCAATTCAAATTCACTTTATATATTCAGGAATCGGTGTGCAGTGATGAATCCAACACTCGGCTGTTAATTGAGAATCTGGGTCAACACTTCTTCTCCAGCACAATATCTACTGTACACTCACACCGACGGGAGAAAAGACACTTTAAACTTTCTTGATTGAATTCTGATTGATTTTACATCAGTTTTCTATGAATCTGATCATAGTTCAATCTGTCACTGTCTAACAGAATGGATTTCACTCACAACTTTGACTGAATGTGTGTTTACGGTGTTTGTCTTTAAATGACAAACTAGTCCAGTGTGCTAGAATAATGTTTATCAGAGCATTACAGTCATTACACCTCGTGGATAGATGGTCTGTGGGTCTGTAAAGGTCGAATCCCCTGGTATAAGGTGATATTTGAAGAGTGCGATTGGTGAAAAGCCCTCAGCGCCTCCTCTCACGGTTGTCATGGTTTGTTTCCACTCTCTCAGAAAACAATCAGGTCTTTGTTGTTCTGGTCTGGAGAGGATCCTTCAGTCCGCGTGTCGCCGCATTCACTGATTGCTCTCTTCTGCTGTTACCTCAAATATCATATTTTTGAGGCTCATTTGAATGGTCCTGCATCTGATATCACACACCATAATAAGCCGTAGATGAGATGGCCAGTCTGAGGACATGCAAATCATCTCCATAAATTGGATTTCTCTGTGTTAATATGAAGGCGCTGATTGTGAGTACATCGGCCAATCGCGTTGCAGAATCACACACGCTATTATCACAGATCAGTTGATCTAATGTCACACTTTGAGTCTGAACTTCACGCGAAATGTTATCATTCGTTCCATTTATTCATTTAATCCTTTTAATTATGTCTTTGACGTTGATTTTCGGCGTTTCTCGTCAGGTCGTGGCAGCCGCGGAGCATTCTTTAGGAAATATGATTCTGAGACTCTGCCAGACGAGCGAGGTTTGGCTTCCCAAGCGAGAGCGAGGGACTCCAAAATACACAATATCTCAGAAAACTGAGAGCAGAACATGAGAGGGAATTGGTCTTTTCTGCCGTTCTCTTTGGAATAAGCATTTAAAGGAAGACGTCTCTAAAACAAATATATGTTTTTTTTAATGCAGAGTTAAATTAAATAAAAATCCAAAGGCAAACAATGGCAAAGCTAGATTTTTATTTTCTGAGGTTTGTGTGTGTGATTACCATGATGTGGAAAACCGTTTTATCCATCCATCCAATCATTTTATCCATCCATTTTATCCTTTTATCCATCCACCCATCTATCCATCCATCCATCCAATCATTTTATCCATCCATCCAATCATTTTATCCATCCACCCATCTATCCATCCATCCATCCAATCATTTTATCCATCCACCCATCCATCCATCCAATCATTTTATCCATCCATCCAATCATTTTATCCATCCACCCATCTATCCATCCATCCATCCATCCAATCATTTTATCCATCCACCCATCCATCCATCCAATCATTTTATCCATCCACCCATCCGTCCATCCTATCATTTTATCCATCCACACATCCATCCATCCAATCATTTTATCCATCCACCCATCCATCCATCCAATCATTTTATCCATCCACCCATCCATCCATCCAATCATTTTATCCATCCACCCATCCATCCATCCTATCATTTTATCCATCCACCCATCCATCCATCCTATCATTTTATCCATCCACACATCCATCCATCCTATCATTTTATCCATCCACACATCCATCCATCCATCCAATCATTTTATCCATCCATCCACACATCCATCCATCCTATCATTTTATCCATCCACCCATCCATCCATCCTATCATTTTATCCATCCACCCATCCATCCATCAATCATGTTATCCATCCATCCAATCCTTTTATCCATCCATCTGATCATTTTATCCATCCACCCATCCATCCATCCAATCATTTTATCCATCCATCCATCCAATCCTTTTATCCATCCATCCAATCATTTTATCCATCCATCCAATCCTTTTATCCATCCAATCATTTTATCCATCCACCCATCCATCCATCCTATCATTTTATCCATCCATCCAATCATTTTATCCATCCATCTGATCATTTTATCCATCCATCCAATCATTTTATCCATCCACCCATCCATCCATCCAATCATTTTATCCATCCACCCATCCATCCATCCAATAATTTTATCTATCCATCCATCCAATCCTTTTATCCATCCATCCAATCATTTTATCCATCCACCCATCCATCCATCCAATCATTTTATCCATCCACCCATCCATCCATCCAATCATTTTATCTATCCATCCAATCCTTTTATCCATCCATCCAATCATTTTATCCATCCACCCATCCATCCATTCAATCATTTTATCCATCCACCCATCCATCCATCCTATCATTTTATCCATCCACCCATCCATCCATCAATCCTTTTATCCATCCATCCAATCATTTTATCCATCCACCCATCCATCCATCCTATCATTTTATCCATCCACCCATCCAATCATTTTATCCATCTATCCAATCCTTTTATCCTTCCATCCAATAATTTTATCCATCCACCCATCCATCCATCCAATCATTTTATCCATCCACCCATCCATCCATCCTATCATTTTATCCATCCACCCATCCATCAATCATTTTATCCATCGACCCATCCATCCATCCAATCATTTTATCCATCCATCTGATCATTTTATCCATCCATCCAATCATTTTATCCATCCACCCATCCATCCATCCATCCAATCATTTTATCCATCCATCTGATCATTTTATCCATCCATCCGATTGTTTTATCCATCCATCCAATCATTTTATCCGTCCATCCAATAATTGTATCCATCCGCCCATCAATCCATCCAATCATTTTATCCATCCGCCCATCCATCCAATCATTTTATCCATCCATCTGATCATTTTATCCATCCATCCAATTGTTTTATCATCCATCCATCCATCCATCCAATCCTTTTATCCATCCATCCAATAATTTTATCCATCCACCCATCCATCCATCCATCCATCCATCTGATCATTTTATCCATCCATCCAATCATTTTATCCATCCATCCAATCATTTTATCCATCCGCCCATCCATCCATCCAATCATTTTATCCATCCACCCATCCATCCGTCCAATCATTTTATCCATCCATCCAATCCTTTTATCCATCCATCCAATTGTTTTATCCAGTTATCCATCCATCAATCAATCCATCCATCCTATGGTCTTACCAATCCATCCTATTGTTTTATCCATTTATCCATTCATCCATCCATCCGTCCATCCATCCATCCATCCATCCATCCATCCATCCATCCATCCATCCATCCATCCTATTGTTTTACCAATCCATCCATCCTATTGTTTTATCCAGCCATCCATCTTATTGTTTCACCCATCCATCCTATTGTTTAACCCATCCATCCATCCTATTGTTTTATCCATTCATCCATCCTATTGTTTTATCCATCCATCCATCCATGCATCCAATTGTTTTACCCATCCATCCATCCATCCATCCATCCATCCATCCATCCATCCATCCATTCAGTCATTTTATCCATCTATCCAATCGTTTTATCCATCCATCCATCCATCCATCCATCCATCCATCCATCTATCCAATCGTTTTATCCATCCATCCACCCATCCACGTCGACAGCCACTGTGCTTCCAGGACGATCTAGTGTCAAGTTCAGTGGGCGAGTTGAATTTGGCTCTGTCCCTGATGACCCAAGAGTCTCATGGGCTGGAGGGAGAGCCCTTTGAGCCTGATTCGTTATACTATGTTTTTTTATAACATAAAAATGAGTGTGTGTGTGTGTGTCTGGTGTGGGAGTGGCTGGGGTTGGTTGTCACAATGAACGAGAAAGGTTGACAAGGAGCCTCCAACCTCCAGAGAATCACCCGTTTTAAACAAACGCCGAACAGGAGAGTCTGCTGGAGAAAAGAGAACGCGACAGAGCTCGTAATAAAACAAGAATCAACTTCGGCTTGGCTTAAGGAGATGGAGAGAACTGAGGGATTTGAACTGTTGGAGATGATGGTGTTTTTATTACTCAACAGGTGAGTGAGGTGTTTTATTAAACAGATAAACTTCCATATGTAGCTCCACGGGCGTAACTAGGCCCTTGTAAAAGTGGCTTCATTTAACCCAGCCGCTGGGTTTGTCCATTTTCAACCCAACTTGGTTGTTTTAGCCCAGCGATTGGGTTGTTTTAGCCCAGCGATTGGGTTGTTTTATCCTAGTGATTGGGTTGTTTTATCCTAGCGATTGGGTTGTTTTAGCCCAGAGGTTGGGTTGTTTTAGCCCAGCGATTGGGTTGTTTTATCCCAGCGATTGGGTTGTTTTAGCCCAGCGATTGGGTGGTTTTATCCCAGCGATTGGGTTGTTTTATCCCAGTGAAAGGGTTGTTTAAACCTAGCGATTGGGTTGTTTTATCCTAGCGATTGGGTTGTTTTAGCCCAGCGATTGGGTTGTTTTAACCTAGCTATTGGGTTGTTTTATCCTAGCGATTGGGTTGTTTTAGCCCAGCGATTGGGTTGTTTTAACCTAGCTATTGGGTTGTTTTATCCCAGCGATTGGGTTGTTTTAGCCCAGCGATTGGGTGGTTTTATCCCAGCGATTGGGTTGTTTTAACCTAGCGATTGGGTTGTTTTAGCCCAGTGGTTGGGTTGTTTTAGCCCAGCGATTGGGTTGTTTTATCCCAGCGATTGGGTTGTTTTAGCCCAGCGATTGGGTGGTTTTATCCCAGCGATTGGGTTGTTTTAACCTAGCTATTGGGTTGTTTTATCCCAGCGATTGGGTTGTTTTAGTCAGTGATTGGGTTGTTTTATCCCAGCGATTGGGTTGTTTAAACCTAGCGATTGGGTTGTTTTATCCTAGCGATTGGGTTGTTTTAGCCCAGCGATTGGGTTATTTTAGCCCAGTGATTGGGTGGTTTTATCCCAGCGATTGGGTTGTTTTAGTCAGTGATTGGGTTGTTTTAGTCAGTGATTGGGTTGTTTTATCCCAGTGAAAGGGTTGTTTAAACCTAGCGATTGGGTTGTTTTATCCTAGCGATTGGGTTGTTTTAGCCCAGCGATTGGGTTATTTTAGCCCAGTGATTGGGTGGTTTTATCCCAGCGATTGGGTTGTTTTATCCCATCGATTGGGTTGTTTTAACTCAGCGACTGGGTTATTTTATCCCAGCGATTGGGTTGTTTTAACCTAGCGATTGGATTGTTTTATCCCAGCGATTGGATTGTTTTATCCCAGCGATTGGGTTGTTTTATCCCATCGATTGGGTTGTTTTAACCCAGCGGTTGGGTTAAATGTTTGCCCAGCTTGCTGGGTAGTTTTATTTAACTCAACTATTGTTTAAAATTACTGTATTGCTTGCTTAAAATTAACCCAAAGTATGTCGGAAATTAACATTTATTAATATGTTTAATAAATGACATTATTACATTAAAGCTCTATGAATAATAATTAAACAATAAACATTTAGTACATTTCTTATTAATAAATGTTCAGCTTTTGATTATTAGTGTTGCCTCTAGTAATTATGTATCCGATTTTTTATTTCCAACCATTTTGGGTTAATTTTAAGCCAGCCGTATAGTCATTTTTAAACAATAGTTGGGTTAAATAAAACTGCCCAGCACATTAATGTATTTCCTTTTGCATGCTTCTAGTGTTTCAATGATCAGAGTTTTGAGCAACTCTAGTATCTATGCACACGTGTGTGTGTGTGTGTGTGTGTGTGTGTGTGTGTGTGTGTGTGTGTGTGTGTGTGTGTGTGTGTGTGTGTGTGTGTGTGTGTGTGTGTGTGTGTGTGTGTGTGTGTGTGTGTGTGTGTGTGTGTGTGTGTGTGTGTGTGTGTGTGTGTGTGTGTGTTTTTATCAGTAACATTTTCTACAGGTCAAGCGTATCATTAACACATGTGAATACGAGTTTCAGATCTAAACTAAGCTTCTGTTGGCTTGTTTCCACAGATGAGCGTCACAACAGAAAGTCTATCTCCCACCAGCCTCCATTGTGCCAGGTGAACAGACTGGGCTCTTGCGGGCTCTGCCAGCTTCCTCCTCACCATCGCGCTGAGAGCAACAGAATGCTGCCGAAATCTGCTGTGATGATTAGCACTGCTACTCACACATGCTTCATTATCTACCTCTGCGCTTCAGATCAGCCACAGATATGACAGATACACTCAGGAAACCAACCTGAAACTCATTTGTTTCACTGCTCATTACAAATCAAGCTGGAGTTTTCATGTTTTAATATCGTTTACCAGCTGTTTTCTTGCAACCAGCTACTTTGAAAAGCTGGAACTGTAACAAGCTGTTCATAATTAGTATATAAATTCTTACGAAAAACTAGTTTGCTGCAGTATATTACTAACAAAAAGCAGGTAAGTATTTTTAAACTACTTAAAATGTCAATAACAAACTTTTTGGGGTTTATCATTTAATTTGAGAAAGCAATGACAGCCTAATTTGTGTTTGCTATAAAAAGCCCTGGAACTGAATAATGAATCAGACAGCACTAAACCCGAGCAAATAAATGAAACAAACTAAATTAAAAACTAAAACAACTAATTTGTGTTAGCTATAAAAAGCCCTGAAAGTGTCACTCATAGAAATGAATAAGTGAATCAGTGAATCGGTTCATTGATATGAACATTCTAAATGAACTGATTCAATGACAGCACTAAACACGAGGGAATAAATGAAACAAACAAAATTAAAAACTAAAACAACTAATTTGTGTTTGCTATAAAAGCCCTAAAAGTGCCACACATGGAAATGAATCAGTGAATCGGTTCGTTGATATGAACATTCCAAATGAACTGATTCAGGGACAGCCTTAAA
This sequence comes from Gobio gobio, assembly GCF_949357685.1. NCBI lineage: Eukaryota > Metazoa > Chordata > Actinopteri > Cypriniformes > Gobionidae > Gobio > Gobio gobio. The sequence continues at coordinate 13,595,995 of NC_137116.1, forward strand.
CCTGAGCATGGAACTGAATCAATGAATCAGTGAATCAGTGAATCGGTTTATTGATGTGAACGAACATTCCAAATTAACTGATTCAATGACAGCACTAAACACGAGGGAATAAATGAAACAAACAAAATTAAAAACTAAAACAACTAATTTGTGTTTGCTATAAAAAGCCCTAAAAGTGCCACACATGGAAATTAATCAGTGAATCGGTTCATTGATATGAACATTCCAAATGAACTGATTCAGGGACAGCCTTAAACCTGAGCATGGAACTGAATCAGTGAATCAGTGAATCGGTTCATTGATGTGAACGAACATTCCAAACTAACTGATTCAATGACAGCACTAAACCCGAGCGAATAAATGAAACAAACTAAATTAAAAACTAAAACAACTAATTTGTGTTAGCTATAAAAAGCCCTGAAAGTGTCACTCATAGAAATGAATAAGTGAATCAGTGAATCGGTTCATTGATATGAACATTCCAAGTGAACTTATTCAATGACAGCACTAAACCCGAGCGAATAAATGAAACAAACTAAATTAAAAACTAAAACAACTAAGTTGTGTTTGCTATAAAAAGCCCTGAAAGTGTCACTCATAGAAATGAATAAGTGAATCACTGATTCGGTTCATTGATATGAACATTCTAAATGAACTGATTCAATGACAGCACTAAACCCGAGCGAATAATTGAAACAAACTAAGTTAAAAACTAAAACAACTGGAATACAGCCTAATTTTTGTTTGCTATAAAAAGCCCTAAAAGTGTCACACATGGAAATTAATCAGTGAATCGGTTCATTGATATGAACATTCCAAATGAACTGATTCAGGGACAGCCTTAAACCTGAGCATGGAACTGAATCAGTGAATCGGTTCATTGATGTGAACATTCCAAATGTATAAGGCAAAATATTTGTGTGATGAATGGAATTGAATCAGTGAATCATCCAAATGAACTGATTCAATGAACTGATTTTTTGATGCATAAATAAATGTAAAGCTTCAACAGATGTCCTCCAAACAAGCTGAACACAATGTGAACACTGCTTCTGGTTTTCACCACCACTGAAGGCATAGTCTGTGTGCAGCGCTCCTAATGTTTTCTGAAAAGCTGCACCTTCCACTCTCTCGTTCCTTGCGCCGGAGGTTTTGGCTTCCCTCCATCAATTTTAGCGCCAAACCCTTCTGTAGATCACTTCAGCTGCGGTGGAAATAATGAGTCCTAAAGGAAACCATACTGTCGACAGTTTCGGGCCAAAAGATAATTACGAAAAGAATTAAGATTTTCCGAACGCTTATAATCCTCTCGTCTTGTCATTACAGCATGGCTGAAAGTCACGGCATCAAAGCGAGCGATATTAATGCTGACTTCAAGGTCAGAACATCAATTCAGGCTGTTCTGCAAAAATCCCAGTGAAGGACAGACATGCGAGAGTGTGTGTCAGGTGAACGGGATCATGTTCTTAATGAAAACTCTCATAAGACGCACTAGAAGGAGAGTGTACTTTCTTTCTGGGGCATTATTCAAGCCAAACGTAAGATCGGTTCACTCTTAAAGCAGCTGCATTCATGTTCAAGTGTCATGTAAGCCGCTCTCAAGGCCCATTTTGCATCATTTTATTATTTTATTACAGAAAACTGACTTTATGAAGTTTTTAAAAATCCTTTATTTTAGAGCACATCACATTTTATAGTTTTTAATACTTATTGGCTACATTTAAGCTTGTTTAACAAATATTAGAAGTAAAAATTAAACATTTAGAAGTAATTCACGTGTAATCGTCCTGTTTTCCCGTTTCCAACTTAAAGCTACACTATGTAACTTTTCCGTCCACTAGAGGTCGCCTGTTCAAAACAAAGGCGTAGTTTGATGACGGCACGTTTGAGCGCAGAATCTTGGGACATGTGATCTTCACCTCACAGCCGGTGGAAAACAGTCAGGATAGGACTCGGGCAGAAATCATGTTCATGGATGCGATTATTAACATTACTGTAGTCTGAAGCAGAGCAGGACCGAGTGTTGTGGAGCTGAGCAAGGCCGCAGGAGCGATTGAAGAGCGGGACTGTTATTATGGGATTGTCGCCAGCGGGACTTTTATTATGACACGTTGCCGGCGCCACTTCCTCTTTTCCAGTCATGAGTATATGAGGTAACGCAACTCTGTTTATCGTATTAGATATATCAGTGTGTTGAAAAGGAAGTTATGACGTTCGCGCGGCGGCTGCTATGACACTTGTTCACAATGCAGTGAGAGTAAAGCGTTTCACTGAATAAAACCGGAAACCGAGGGTGACGCAGATATGACGCAATCGACAGGCGACTCCCTCACACGCATAGCTCACACGTCCCGGTTCCTTGGTTAAAATAGCAATTTCTCACGATTTACAAATATTTGGAAACATTTGGGATATTCTAAGTACTTATCTGAACAAAATATATATAACACTGGCCTAGTGGTTTCTGGATATTTTACTGCAAAAATCCTACATAATTCACCTTTAACAGGACCCAGTTAGTCTGACCCAGGATCTGGGTAACACAAAAACTACCCAAACACTGGGTTGTTACGTCTGACCCAGGATCTGGGTAACACAAAAACTACTCAAACACTGGGTTGTTATGTCTGACCCAGGATCTGAGTAACACAAAAACTACTCAAACACTTGGTTTAACGTCTGACCCAGGATCTGGGTAACACAAAAACTACTCAAACACTGGGTTGTTACGTCTGACCCAGGATCTGAGTAACACAAAAACTACTCAAACACTTGGTTTAACGTCTGACCCAGGATCTGAGTAACACAAAAACTACTCAAACACTGGGTTGTTACGTCTGACCCAGGATCTGAGTAACACAAAAACTACTCAAACACTGGGTTGTTACGTCTGACCCAGGATCTGGGTAACACAAAAACTACTCAAACACTGGGTTGTTATGTCTGACCCAGGATCTGAGTAACACAAAAACTACTCAAACACTTGGTTTAACGTCTGACCCAGGATCTGGGTAACACAAAAACTACTCAAACACTGGGTTGTTACGTCTGACCCAGGATCTGAGTAACACAAAAACTACTCAAACACTTGGTTTAATGTCTGACCCAGGATCTGAGTAACACAAAAACTACTCAAACACTGGGTTGTTACGTCTGACCCAGGATCTGAGTAACACAAAAACTACTCAAACACTGGGTTGTTACGTCTGACCCAGGATCTGGGTAACACAAAAACTACTCAAACACTGGGTTGTTACGTCTGACCCAGGATCTGGGTAACACAAAAACTACTCAAACACTGGGTTGTTACGTCTGACCCGGGATCTGGGTAGCACAAAAACTACTCAAACACTGGGTTGTTACGTCTGACCCAGGATCTGAGTAACACAAAAACTACTCAAACACTGGGTTGTTACGTCTGACCCAGGATCTGAGTAACACAATAACTAAACACTGGGTTGTTACGTCTGACCCAGGATCTGAGTAACACAAAAACTACCCAAACACTGGGTTGTTACGTCTGACCCAGGATGTGGGTAACACAAAAACTACCCAAACACTGGGTTTTTACGTCTGACCCAGGATCTGTGTAACACAAAAACTACTCAAACACTGGGTTGTTACGTCTGACCCAGGATCTGAGTAACACAATAACTAAACACTGGGTTGTTACGTCTGACCCAGGATCTGAGTAACACAAAAACTACCCAAACACTGGGTTGTTACGTCTGACCCAGGATCTGAGTAACACAATAACTAAACACTGGGTTGTTACGTCTGACCCAGGATCTGAGTAACACAAAAACTACCCAAACACTGGGTTGTTACGTCTGACCCAGGATCTGGGTAACACAAAAACTACCCAAACACTGGGTTGTTAAGTCTGACCCAGGATCTGAGTAACACAAAAACTACCCAAACACTGGGTTGTTAAGTCTGACCCAGGATCTTAGTAACACAAAAACTACCCAAACACTGGGTTGTTACGTCTGACCCAGGATGTGGGTAACACAAAAACTACCCAAACACTGGGTTGTTACGTCTGACCCAGGATCTGTGTAACACAAAAACTACCCAAACACTGGGTTGTTACGTCTGACCCGGGATCTGTGTAACACAAAAACTACCCAAACACTGGGTTGTTACGTCTGACCCAGGATCTGTGTAACACAAAAACTACCCAAACACTGGGTTGTTACGTCTGACCCAGGATCTGAGTAACACAATAACTAAACACTGGGTTGTTACGTCTGACCCAGGATCTGAGTAACACAAAAACTACCCAAACACTGGGTTGTTACGTCTGACCCAGGATCTGAGTCAGAGTCCTGCAACGGGTCGGGTACCCGCGGTTACCCGCGGGTACCCGCAAAAAAGTGGCTAAAACGGGTGGATTGTGACATTCCTAAAATTCACGGGCGGGGATGCGGGCGGATAATTAACTCCTCGCGGGCGGGTAGTAGCGCGGGTGAAAAATATGTGCAACATTTGTCTAAATTACCATTACACATACGCAACAACGACATGACATTTGACCCATCACGTTACCACCACTGCGACAGTGCGACTTTTGTTGATGCTTCTCGTAGCCTAGTTGAAGCGAGCGTTGCAGGAGTATGGATGAAGTAAAAGTAAAGTTGGCGAGTGGAGTATATACAATTGTTGACAACGAGTCTTTAAAGGCAAAATCGGATGTGTGGAGAAAGTGTGGTGTAATAAGAGATCAGGAAAATAACATCATAAGCGGCATCGCGGCTTGCAAACTTCGAGGAGAAACGCGAACATCAGCTAGCAGGCTCAAGTATAGGCTAGCCTATAATATATTGTTTGTGAGCGACAGGCTCAGGTTTTTTTCTTCTTCCATTAACAGGTCTATTTTCGTAGGCTATAGTTATCAGGTTCCATAGCCTATTTAAGCGCACTTTAGCCTGTTTCATCAGCCCATTCATGACGCTGTTGTGATGTTGTGAGAGGTGCAAGATAAAAAATAAAGCACTTTAATTGGAATGGTTTTAGCGTTTGTGATTTTATCGCGGGCACGGATCGGGTAACGGGCCAAATATTAACGGGTCTGGGCGGGTGCGGATTTCATTTTGATATTATCACGGGTGACGGGTCGGATCCGGTGCTGAACTTTGCGGGTACGGGCGGGGGCGGGTATCCAAAAATGGACCCGTGCAGGACTCTGATCTGAGTAACACAATAACTAAACACTGGGTTGTTACGTCTGACCCAGGATCTGAGTAACACAAAAACTACCCAAACACTGGGTTGTTACGTGTGACCCAGGATCTGAGTAACACAAAAACTACCCAAACACTGGGTTGTTACGTCTGACCCAGGATCTGAGTAACACAATAACTAAACACTGGGTTGTTACGTCTGACCCAGGATCTGAGTAACACAAAAACTACCCAAACACTGGGTTGTTACGTCTGACCCAGGATCTGAGTCAGAGTCCTGCAACGGGTCGGGTACCCGCGGTTACCCGCGGGTACCCGCAAAAAAGTGGCTAAAACGGGTGGATTGTGACATTCCTAAAATTCACGGGCGGGGATGCGGGCGGATAATTAACTCCTCGCGCGCGGGTAGTAGCGCGGGTGAAAAATATGTGCAACATTTGTCTAAATTACCATTACACATACGCAACAACGACATGACATTTGACCCATCACGTTACCACCACTGCGACAGTGCGACTTTTGTTGATGCTTCTCGTAGCCTAGTTGAAGCGAGCGTTGCAGGAGTATGGATGAAGTAAAAGTAAAGTTGGCGAGTGGAGTATATACAATTGTTGACAACGAGTCTTTAAAGGCAAAATCGGATGTGTGGAGAAAGTGTGGTGTAATAAGAGATCAGGAAAATAACATCATAAGCGGCATCGCGGCTTGCAAACTTCGAGGAGAAACGCGAACATCAGCTAGCAGGCTCAAGTATAGGCTAGCCTATAATATATTGTTTGTGAGCGACAGGCTCAGGTTTTTTTCTTCTTCCATTAACAGGTCTATTTTCGTAGGCTATAGTTATCAGGTTCCATAGCCTATTTAAGCGCACTTTAGCCTGTTTCATCAGCCCATTCATGACGCTGTTGTGATGTTGTGAGAGGTGCAAGATAAAAAATAAAGCACTTTAATTGGAATGGTTTTAGCGTTTGTGATTTTATCGCGGGCACGGATCGGGTAACGGGCCAAATATTAACGGGTCTGGGCGGGTGCGGATTTCATTTTGATATTATCACGGGTGACGGGTCGGATCCGGTGCTGAACTTTGCGGGTACGGGCGGGGGCGGGTATCCAAAAATGGACCCGTGCAGGACTCTGATCTGAGTAACACAATAACTAAACACTGGGTTGTTACGTCTGACCCAGGATCTGAGTAACACAAAAACTACCCAAACACTGGGTTGTTACGTGTGACCCAGGATCTGAGTAACACAAAAACTACCCAAACACTGGGTTGTTACGTCTGACCCAGGATCTGGGTAACACAAAAACTACCCAAACACTGGGTTGTTAAGTCTGACCCAGGATCTGAGTAACACAAAAACTACCCAAACACTGGGTTGTTAAGTCTGACCCAGGATCTTAGTAACACAAAAACTACCCAAACACTGGGTTGTTACGTCTGACCCAGGATCTGTGTAACACAAAAACTACCCAAACACTGGGTTGTTACGTCTGACCCGGGATCTGTGTAACACAAAAACTACCCAAACACTGGGTTGTTACGTCTGACCCAGGATCTGAGTAACACAATAACTACCCAAACACTGGGTTGTTACGTCTGACCCAGGATCTTAGTAACACAAAAACTACTCAAACACTGGGTTGTTACGCCTGACCCAGGATCTGCGTAACACAAAAACTACCCAAACACTGGGTTGTTACGTCTGACCCAGGATCTGAGTAACACAAAAACTACTCAAACACTGGGTTGTTACGTCTGACCCAGGATCTGAGTAACACAAAAACTACTCAAACACTGGGTTGTTACGTCTGACCCAGGATCTGAGTAACACAAAAACTACTCAAACACTGGGTTGTTACGTCTGACCCAGGATCTGAGTAACACAAAAACTACTCAAACACTGGGTTGTTACGTCTGACCCGGGATCTGTGTAACACAAAAACTACCCAAACACTGGGTTGTTACGTCTGACCCAGGATCTGAGTAACACAAAAACTACTCAAACACTGGGTTGTTACGTCTGACCCAGGATCTGAGTAACACAAAAACTACTCAAACACTGGGTTGTTACGCCTGACCCAGGATCTGCGTAACACAAAAACTACCCAAACACTGGGTTGTTACGTCTAAAACTGTAAAATGACCCAGGAGGCTCAACTCGGGATTTGAGTAGAAAAAAAACCAACCCAAGGTTTTTTAGAGTGCAATGTTGAAAACAGCCGTGCTGCTATTTTTGTTGAAACCATGATACATTTTTCATGAATCTGATGGACAAAGTTCAAAACAACAGCATTTATTTCTCAAAGACTGTACAATGTAAAAGTCTTTACTGTCAGTTTTGATCAGTTTAATGCATCTTTGCTGAATAAACATATTCATTTCTTTGTTCAACCCCAAACTTTTGCACAGGATCGTGTAACTGGAAGCTTTTCAGTCCAGTAAACCCTGACGTTTGCATGGATGTTTATTCAAGCAACATTACAAATTAACACATGTTTTCCTGAGTGAAACAGAAAAGGCGCAAATTAAAGAAACAGAACTCTAAGCGGTACATCCAGAGCCTGGGATCGGGATCACAGCTGACCCTGAGTCCCTCGTCTCAATTCATTAGAACTGGGATTCGGCAAGCTGGAGGTTCTGGCACGGACTGGTGGGCCAAAGTTAGACCGGGTTTTGAAAGATAGCGGAGCGAGAGCGGTCTGGGGTTTGAGACCAACTGTCTTTCTTGGCCCGGATGCCATCCGTAATATTCAGCACATTTCATACACGGTTAATTTCAGCTGGACAGCTTCAGAGCCAATGAAAATACATTCGTTCCCTTCGCCTTCAACACTGGGAGCCTTCCAGGCCTCCCTCTCAATTCATGGAAAAGTGCACAGGAAGAGAAGGAGAGAAAGATTTAATTGCAAAGTGAGCCATTCCTTTAAAAACCGTGGAAAGACACCATCTAACCTTTCGGTGTTATAAATCACAGGATTGATGAGGGGAATGGCTGGAGTTGAACACAGGGAGAGCTGAATCTATTGTCCATATACGCTGGCTTTGGGAATTCGGGGTCTTGCTTTACAGACGCCTGTTATTTGATGACTCAATGGAGCCCGGGAACCTTTTCTGCTTTGAGCGAAAGAGTTATGACGGGGGAAAACAACCACATACTCAGATAAAACGCTCTGCCAGGGACTTTTATGAATACCATTAGATCTCCTGCTTGATTTATGCGTCTGCATTCCTCAGATGAAATAATTCATTTTCTCAAGGTAACATCCTAATTGGGCCAAATGCAAAGAACAAAAAGTGTCATTCGTGGGCAAAGTCTTTACAAGGCTTTTTAATGAAGGGCAACTTGCAATGTAAATCTATTCATGGGCATCGGAACCATTGAATGTGGGCGGGACAAGACCCACCCACTTTTTACAATCAATGATATTGGACCCACCCACTTTTTACACTCTAATCCAGCGCATGTCTGTTTACCTACACTCTAAAAAATGCTGGGTCAAAAACAACCCAAGTTGGGTTGAAAATGGACTAACCCAGCAATTGGGTTGTTTTAAGCAAACATTTAACCCAACCGCTGGGTTACCCAATTGCCAGCATTTTTTAGAGTGTACCCCTAACTGATAAACACTTATTATTAAACACATGTTAGACGCTTTATTTCCACTTTTCTAATATTTTCTTCATTTTTATTGAAAATAAATGCCTTTCCGATCTGATATGTGATGAGAAAAGGGAGTAGAGTGAGTTCGGCAAAAGGCGGATTCGAACCACGTGTCGTTTTGCGTCAAAACTTGATGCCATGTGTCTTTCCCCTACGCTATTGCCACTGTCAATGATAGAGTGATTTCCATAATCTTGTCTTGTCCAACCAGACGTTTAGCAAACAAGGCGTATATTTGTACTTAATGTAAATGGCATCTACTCCACTAACAATTTTCTGAGAGAGGACCCACCCACATTTTTTTGTTTGCTTCTGACGCCCATGAATCTGTTGCAATATAATGTGTGTGTGTTTAGTTTGCTCTGCAATGAATTTGCATGAATTAAAATCTTTAAAAAAAATACAAAATACCAGTTATAGAAAAAGTTCTGGTTTTGATCAAATGTAAAAGGACATTGGTATAATTTGGTTACAATAAGACGTTTTCTCATTCTGGAGTTTATTTAATTTTTCTAGATTTTTTTTATTTTTTATTAGATACAAATTTGCAAACAAGCAAACACACCCCTGCGAACAAGATGATGTCATCAATATTTTTGGTCTATATTCATTCATTTTTTTTTAAAGCATTCACAGAAAAAAGACCAAAAGCGGTTATAGAAAAAACAAGATTTTTTTCAAATAAATAAACTAACTAACTCTTGGTATCACTGGACTGAATAAAAGCCCAGTAATATATATCCTAATATATTTCTAAATATATATAATAATCGTGATTAATCGCATCCAAAATAAAAGTTTGTGTTTACGTAATATATGTGTGTGTAATGTGTATTATTATTATTTATAAATAAATACACACACATGCATGTATATATTTAAGCAATATATGTTATATTTATATATAAAACATTTAAATTTATATGCAAGATAAATTATACCCTATGCAAATATATAATCGTGATTAATCGCATCCAAAATAAAAGTTTGTGTTTACGTAATATATGTGTGTGTAATGTGTATTATTATTATGTATAAATAAATACACACACATGCATGTATATATTTAAGCAATATATGTTATATTTATATATAAAACATTTAAATTTATATGCAAGATAAATTATACCCTATGCAAATATTTCTTAAATAAACAAACTTTTATTTTTGATGCAATTAATCACAATGAATCGGTTGCCCAGCACTAATTTATTAATTTATATGTATATGTATATGTATATGTATATGTATATGTATATGTATATGTATATGTATATGTATATGTATATGTATATGTATATTACACAGCTCTGTGGAATACTTGATTCTGATTGGTCAATCACACATTCCAGGCAACCCGTAACCTGTGTTTTTCCAACCTTCTACCCATGAAAGTGCACTGCACTCTCAGAAAAAAAGGTACAAAAGCTGTCACTGGTGCGGTACCTTTTCAAAAGGTTTTTGTGCCTAAATGGTGCATATTGGTTCCTTAAATGTACATATTAGTACCTAAAAGGAACAAAATTGTTCCTGTTGAAAAGGTACCGCCCCAGTGACAGCTTTTGTACCTTTATTTCGGAGAGTGTGGAACGGCACTCAAACCCGTGAAGTCGTACTAGATCGATGTACTCCCAGTTATGAGCTCTGACGTCACATAGCCCGCAAAACAACAATGGCAGCCCCTACAGATGCAGTGTTACATTTCCAAATATACAAATAACGTAAAATAAAAGGTATAACAGCTTCTCTTGCCTTATGCGCTGTTTTTTCTCCTCCGTTTCCCTCAAATAAGCAAGGAGTGAGCACCTTAGGTGATATGAGCATTAGCCTCGTACGGTTCGCCATGCTTTGTTTACATCTAGCTACCACAATTCCTAGCGCTCAGGCAGTTTGCCGTGACTTTGCCGTGACTTTGTGACTTTGCCTGGAACTTTGCCTGGAACGCTACAAATTTGTGAGTCATGGTTTGAAGTCGTAACATACGTGCTCAAAAACCTGCCTGGAACACAGCATTATTCCCAGATAACAACCACCAAAGTGAATAACACACCGCTCATCCGGGTACTTCTTATCTGCTTAACGTGTCACTCCACTGTTGTTGACTGTCTGGCGCCATCCTGTGACTGAAAAACACTTTATTAAATGT
>NC_137116.1:13611988-13639488 GCF_949357685.1 Gobio gobio
CTCACAATTCCGAGTTTATGTCTCACAATTCTGACATTTTTCCTCAGAATTCCGAGTTTATGTCTCACAATTCTGGAATTTTTCCTCAGAATTCCGAGTTTATACCTCACAATTCTGACATTTTTCCTCAGAATTCCGAGTTTTTGTCTCACAATTCTGAAATTTTTCCTCAGAATTCCGAGTTTATGTCTCACATTTCTGACATTTTTCCACAGAATTCCAAGTTTGTCTCACAATTCTGACATTTTTCCTCAGCATTCCAAGCATCTCACAGTTCTGACATTTTTCCTCAGAATTCCGAGTTTATGTCTCACAATTCTGACATTTTTCCTCAGAATTCCGAGTTTATGTCTCACAATTCTGACATTTTTCCTCAGAATTCTAAGTTTATGTCTCACAATTCAGACATTTTTCCACAGAACTCCGAGTTTATGTCTCACAATTCTGACATTTTTCCACAGAACTCCGAGTTTATGTCTCACAATTCTGACATTTTTCCTCAGAATTCCGAATTTATGTCTCTCAATTCTGACATTTTTCCTCAGAATTCCGAGTTTATGTCTCACAATTCTGACATTTTCCCTCAGAATTCCGAGTTTATAGCTTACAATTCTGCCATTTTTCCTCCGAATTCCGAATTTATGTCTCACAATTCTGAAATTTTTCCACAGAACTCCAAGTTTGTCTATCAATTCTGACATTTTTCCTTAGAATTCTGAGTTTATACCTCACAATTCTGACATTTTTCCTCAGAATTATGAGTTTATGTCTCACAATTCTGACATTTTTCCTTAGAATTCTGAGTTTATGTCTCACAATTCTGACATTTTTCCTTAGAATTCTGAGTTTATGTCGCACAATTCTGACATTTTTCCTCAGAATTCCGAGTTTATGTCTCACAATTCTGACATTTTCCCTCAGAATTCCGAGTTTATGTCTCACAATTCTGCCATTTTTCCTCAGAATTCCGAATTTATGTCTCACAATTCTGACATTTTTCCTCAGAATTCTGAGTTTATGTCGCACAATTCTGACATTTTCCCTTAGAATTCTGAGTTTATGTCGCACAATTCTGACATTTTTCCACAGAACTCCGAGTTTATGTCTCACAATTCTGACATTTTCCCTCAGAATTCCGAGTTTATAGCTTACAATTCTGCCATTTTTCCTCAGAATTCCGAATTTATGTCTCACAATTCTGACATTTTTCACAAAACTCCAAGTTTGTCTCACAATTCTGACATTTTTCCTTAGAATTCTGAGTTTATATCTCACAATTCTAACATTTTTCCTTAGAAATCCGAATTTATGTCTCACAATTCTGACATTTTTCCTCAGAATTCCGAGTTTATGTCTCACAATTCTGCCATTTTTCCTCAGAATTCCGAATTTATGTCTCACAATTCTGGAATTTTTCCTCAGAATTCCGAGTTTTTGTCTCACAATTCTGACATTTTTCCTCAGAATTCCGAGTTTATGTCTCACAATTCTGACATTTTTCCTCAGAATTCCGAGTTTATGTCTCACAATTCTGACATTTTTCCTCAGAATTCCGAGTTTTTGTCTCACAATTCTGACATTTTTCCTCAGAATTCCGAGTTTATGTCTCACAATTCTGAAATTTTTCCTCAGAATTCCGAGTTTTTGTCTCACAATTCTGAAATTTTTCCTCAGAATTCCGAGTTTATGTCTCACAATTCTGACATTTTTCCACAGAATTCCAAGTTTGTCTCACAATTCTGACATTTTTCCTCAGCATTCCAAGCATCTCACAGTTCTGACATTTTTCCTCAGAATTCCGAGTTTATACCTCACAATTCTGACATATTTCCTCAGAATTCCGAGTTCATGTCTCACAATTCTGACATTTTTCCTCAGAATTCCGAGTTTATGTCTCACAATTCAGACATTTTTCCTCAGAATTCCAAGTTTATGTCTCACAATTCTGACATTTTTCCACAGAACTCCAAGTTTATAGCTTACAATTCTGACATTTTTCCTCAGAATTCCGAATTTATGTCTCACAATTCTGACATTTTTCACAAATCTCCAAGTTTGTCTCACAATTCTAACATTTTTCCTCAGAAATCCGAATTTATGTCTCACAATTCTGCCATTTTTCCTCAGAATTCCGAATTTATGTCTCACAATTCTGACATTTTCCCTCAGAATTCCGAGTTTATAGCTTACAATTCTGCCATTTTTCCTCCGAATTCCGAATTTATGTCTCACAATTCTGACATTTTTCCACAGAACTCCAAGTTTGTCTAACAATTCTGACATTTTTCCTTAGAATTCTGAGTTTATATCTCACAATTCTAACATTTTTCCTCAGAAATCTGAGTTTATACCTCACAATTCAGACATTTTTCCTCAGAATTCCAAGTTTATGTCTCACAATTCTGAAATTTTTCCACAGAACTCCGAGTTTATGTCTCACAATTCTGACATTTTTCCACAGAACTCCAAGTTTATAGCTTACAATTCTGACATTTTTCCTCAGAATTCCGAATTTATGTCTCACAATTCTGACATTTTTCACAAATCTCCAAGTTTGTCTCACAATTCTAACATTTTTCCTCAGAAATCCGAATTTATGTCTCACAATTCTGCCATTTTTCCTCAGAATTCCGAATTTATGTCTCACAATTCTGACATTTTCCCTCAGAATTCCGAGTTTATAGCTTACAATTCTGCCATTTTTCCTCCGAATTCCGAATTTATGTCTCACAATTCTGACATTTTTCCACAGAACTCCAAGTTTGTCTAACAATTCTGACATTTTTCCTTAGAATTCTGAGTTTATATCTCACAATTCTAACATTTTTCCTCAGAAATCTGAGTTTATGTCTCACAATTCTGACATTTTTCCTCAGAATTCCGAGTTTATGTCTCACAATTCTGACATTTTTCCTCAGAATTATGAGTTTATGTCGCACAATTCTGACATTTTTCCTTAGAATTCTGAATTTATGTCGCACAATTCTGACATTTTTCCACAGAACTCCGAGTTTATGTCTCACAATTCTGACATTTTTCCTCAGAATTCCGAGTTTATAGCTTACAATTCTGCCATTTTTCCTCAGAATTCCGAATTTATGTCTCACAATTCTGACATTTTTCACAAAACTCCAAGTTTGTCTCACAATTCTGACATTTTTCCTTAGAATTCTGAGTTTAAATCTCACAATTCTAACATTTTTCCTCAGAAATCCGAATTTATGTCTCACAATTCTGACATTTTTCCTCAGAATTCTGAGTTTATGTCTCACAATTATGACATTTTTCCTCAGAATTCCGAGTTTATACCTCACAATTCTGACATATTTCCTCAGAATTCCGAGTTCATGTCTCACAATTCTGACATTTTTCCTCAGAATTCCGAGTTTATGTCTCACAATTCAGACATTTTTCCTCAGAATTCCAAGTTTATGTCTCACAATTCTGACATTTTTCCACAGAACTCCAAGTTTATAGCTTACAATTCTGACATTTTTCCTCAGAATTCCGAATTTATGTCTCACAATTCTGACATTTTTCACAAATCTCCAAGTTTGTCTCACAATTCTAACATTTTTCCTCAGAAATCCGAATTTATGTCTCACAATTCTGCCATTTTTCCTCAGAATTCCGAATTTATGTCTCACAATTCTGACATTTTCCCTCAGAATTCCGAGTTTATAGCTTACAATTCTGCCATTTTTCCTCCGAATTCCGAATTTATGTCTCACAATTCTGACATTTTTCCACAGAACTCCAAGTTTGTCTAACAATTCTGACATTTTTCCTTAGAATTCTGAGTTTATATCTCACAATTCTAAAATTTTTCCTCAGAAATCTGAGTTTATACCTCACAATTCAGACATTTTTCCTCAGAATTCCAAGTTTATGTCTCACAATTCTGAAATTTTTCCACAGAACTCCGAGTTTATGTCTCACAATTCTGACATTTTTCCACAGAACTCCAAGTTTATAGCTTACAATTCTGACATTTTTCCTCAGAATTCCGAATTTATGTCTCACAATTCTGACATTTTTCACAAATCTCCAAGTTTGTCTCACAATTCTAACATTTTTCCTCAGAAATCCGAATTTATGTCTCACAATTCTGACATTTTCCCTCAGAATTCCGAGTTTATAGCTTACAATTCTGCCATTTTTCCTCCGAATTCCGAATTTATGTCTCACAATTCTGACATTTTTCCACAGAACTCCAAGTTTGTCTAACAATTCTGACATTTTTCCTTAGAATTCTGAGTTTATATCTCACAATTCTAACATTTTTCCTCAGAAATCTGAGTTTATACCTCACAATTCTGACATTTTTCCTCAGAATTCCGAGTTTATGTCTCACAATTCTGACATTTTTCCTCAGAATTATGAGTTTATGTCGCACAATTCTGACATTTTTCCTTAGAATTCTGAATTTATGTCGCACAATTCTGACATTTTTCCACAGAACTCCGAGTTTATGTCTCACAATTCTGACATTTTTCCTCAGAATTCCGAGTTTATAGCTTACAATTCTGCCATTTTTCCTCAGAATTCCGAATTTATGTCTCACAATTCTGACATTTTTCACAAAACTCCAAGTTTGTCTCACAATTCTGACATTTTTCCTTAGAATTCTGAGTTTATATCTCACAATTCTAACATTTTTCCTCAGAAATCCGAATTTATGTCTCACAATTCTGACATTTTTCCTCAGAATTCTGAGTTTATGTCTCACAATTATGACATTTTCCCTCAGAATTCCGAGTTTATAGCTTACAATTCTGACATTTTTCCTCAGAATTCCAAATTTATGTCTCACAATTCTGACATTTTTCCACAGAACTCCAAGTTTGTCTAACAATTCTGACATTTTTCCTCAGAATTCTGAGTTTATGTCGCACAATTCTGACATTTTTCCTCAGAATTCCGAGTTTATGTCTCACAATTCTGACATTTTTCCTCAGAATTATGAGTTTATGTCTCACATTTCTGACATTTTTCCATCAGAATTCCGAGTTTATAGCTCACAATTCTGAAAATTTTCCTCAGAACTCAAGAGTTTATCTCTCACAATTCTGACATTTTTTCCTCAGAATTCCGAGTTTTGTCTCACAATTTGGACCTTTCCGAGTTTATATCTCACAATTCAGATTTTTTTCCTCAGAATTCCGAGTTTATGTCTCTCAATTTTTATTTATTCATTTTTTTTGTTTATATGTTTGCTTGTATAAAGAACATGAAGCCTATTTTAGGACCAATAAAATGTTTGATTTATGTAAATTAAACAATCATTATTGTATTAAAAAAAGAAAAGAAAATAGTATTAACCTGTTAACTGTCACCCCCCTTTTTGAAAATAAACATGAAAATGCACTATCCAAACTTAAATGGTTGCAATTCAAGAATGCTTTGGAATATAGACATAAGTTTGGTCTCATTTTAAAGAAGACAGTCAGCAGATTATGGCTCAAGCTAAAAACACTTCAAAAAATGAAAGTGTGAAAAAGTTATGAAAGTTTAAATTTACTGTAAATCAAATGTACTGTACTAAATATTTAATATTTTATGTAAAATATATATGTTACAAAATAATTTGTACTCTAAAAGTACTATCACATAAAAGCCAAATGTCTAACCAATTTGTGTTCCAAATTTGAAGTTGATACCCCAAAAATTGAAGTTCCCATGAGATTTTGTTTAGGCGCTGTTCCACAAATAGCCACCGGGTGTCATTGAAATTCCATTGATTTTTTTTTACGCACTCTCCTGTAACAAATGTATATATTTTTGTCCAAATATCACAAAACAGTGGGCAGATATAGAACCATGAGACTCAGACCTTTCCGATGATATGTGTTTTGTCAAGATTAGAAAAGGTTTTTATTTTAAAGTTTTTAAAATAAATGTTGTAATATGAAACATAACGACGCCCACTAGGGGAGGAGCCGCTAGAAGACTTTAGAGTACCGTTTCCATGGGAACGCAAAATCCGATTTCAAAATGGTTTTCACAGGATGAATCTTGAGTTCGTAAGCTTTCGAATGATATATAGTTTGTCAACATTAGATCAGGATAAATATAGGATATAATTGTTTTAAATATGCAGTGGCAAATGGGCCCACCGGTGGGCCAGTGACAGTTAACAGGTTAATTACCACAAAACTATAATGTAATAATTCCTGTTAATTAAGCATGCAAATAATATCAAAAGGCAACGTTCTTAAGAAGAAATACTTAAAATTCATAAATAAACATAATTTTCTTATGCAATAATAATAATGATGATGATAATAATTTCAAATTTTTTCTTTTGATTTAGAAAAATGTGAAATAATATGTGAAATAAGCTATTAAAATATTCACCATAAAATATCGGCAACAGTGTAGCTCAGACAAAAGCAAAGTTCTGATGAATGTGTGTGATAATCAGCACATCTACATTCTGTAATTAGAGTTTGTTCTGGAAATCAGAGAGCATTGCTTCACCGTTCTGACAGAAAAATTTGCGTTTGAGTGATGTTTAACCTGTTCGAGATGAGAAACACATTCAGGGGACTGGTTGAATGCAGTTTTTTGTCACTAACAGTGATCTGTAAATGTATTGTATTTATTCCTATGTGTTAATGAGGGTCTGGATTCTGTCTGACATTATTCAACGAAATTGTTACATAGAATATTTGATAAAAAAACACCCTTTCTCTCTTTAGAGAAGGTCCTCTCTCGTCTTCCCCCACCGCTGCAGTGTGTGTTACGCTCTACACACACACACACATCATGACATTTGCAGTGTGAGCGTTGAATGGGCCGAGCCGCTGATCAATGGCTCCGAGGAAAGGCCATGGAGCTGGATGCGTATCGCAGGTGTTTGGTCCAGCCGAGCTCTGCAACACCTGATCAAACTAATTACACCGCCTCTCTGAATTGATGGTTTGTGGCCGGCGTGTGACGCATACTTAAAACCTCAAACACTGACCTGGATGAGCTGGAGTGACTGCTAGACACTGCATCATATTATTAGATTACAGTTGTAAAGGTGAAGTCATTGCTGAGCTATGGAAGCTCCTCCACAGAATAAAAAAAGTAATAAATGGAACAATTCCAAGAGGGTCCTCGCAGCTCGGTGCTTAAGCCAAAAAAGGTAATGCCGACATTTTATCTCACAATTGGGACTTTTCTTTTCTGAGGTTATTTCTATAGTTATCTCATATATATATATGTCACAGTTCTGGCTTTTTACATTTTTCACTTTTTTATTTTGCGGTGGAATTGCGAAAAATAAGCATTGTTTTTAAACAGATGGCCCCGCCCCAAACATCACGTCATTGGTTGAGTCAGAAGTTGAGTTTGAACACTGAACCAATCAAATCCCAGGATTATATCTCACAATTCTGACATCTATTTTCAGAATTACGAGTTTCATTTCTTCTCAGAATTTCTTCACATTTCTTCTCAGAATTCTGAGTTTATGTCCCACAATTCTGACATTTCTTCTCAGAATTCCGAGTTTGTCTCACAATTCAAACCTTTTTCCTCAGAATTCCGAGTTTATGCCTCACAATTCCGACATTTCTTCTCAGAATTTTGAGTTTATGTCTCACAATTCTGACCTTTTTTTTCAGAATTCCGAGTTTGTCACAGTTCTGACATTTCTTCTCAGAATTCCGAGTTTATGTCTCACAATTCTGACATTTCTTCTCAGTATTCCGAGTTTATATCTCACAATTCCAACATTTCTTCTCAGAATTCCGAGTTTATATCTCACAATTCCAAAAAATGTCCTCAGAATTCCGAGTTTGTCTCACAATTCCGACATTTCTCCTCAGAATTCCGAGTTTGTCTGACAATTCCAACATTTCTTCTCAGAATTCCGAGTTTATATCTCACAATTCCAAAATTTCTTCTCAGAATTCCGAGTTTATATCTCACAATTCCAAAAAAATGTCCTCAGAATTCCGAGTTTGTCTCACAATTCCAAAAAAATTCTCAGAATTCCGAGTTTATATCTCACAATTCCAGAAAAAGTCCTCAGAATTCGGAGTTTGGCTCTCAATTCCGACATTTCTTCTTAGAATTCCGAGTTTATATCTCACAATTCCAACATTTCTTCTCAGAATTCAGAGTTTATTTATCACAATTGTGAAGGCATAATTGTTAGATAAAAATAGCCATTTTTGCTTTTTTATTCTGTGGCAGAAATAAGCTTCCATACTGTGCTAGGATTTCAAAAATAAGCAACATTTTTAAACAGATGGCCCTGCCCCAAACTCACGTCATTGGTTGACTCTGAACATTGAACCAATCAAATCCCGAGCCATTAGCAGCAGCTTTGTGTGAGAAAGTATCATTAATCAGGGATCGGTGTCTCTCTCTCTCTGTTCTCCAGTGCTTTTGGAGAGGATTTGTTGGCACTGGCTGTTTTTCCAGTTCTGCAGTCATTTGTATTCGCTCTTTCTGTGTGTCCTTTAAGTCTGGCTGCCCGTTCTGGCCCCTTTATAGAGTGTTGTCTCCTTTATCAATTCCTTCTTGTTTCTTCTGCCCCAAGGGTCTTTTCCCTCAGTGCATCGGGCGTCTTTTGAAGTTGACCCATGTTGTGCTGGGGGCCGAATAAAGTGTGTGAAGAATGGTGTGTAAGATGTTGTGTGGAAGCCAACGGAATGAGACTCAAACGCACAAACCTCAAAACACCAAATTGGCTGTTTAGTGAAGATGGATGAACAGAGACGAGAGTCTCTTGTAAAGGCCCACAAATAAAGAACAAAAGGAGAGAGTTCTGCACTGAACCACACAATTTTAACATATTCTCAATAGGGCTTGCACAGCTACTTATTTTTACTAGCCGGCTAGCCTGCGGGTTAGTGTTTATTATGTGAATGCAAATGTAACCTCAGTGAGCTTTGCTGTTTTTGGCAGGTCTGGACAGCGTGAGAGGAGCAAACATCCATGCGGAGATGATGCAGGTGAAGGATTAAAACATGATTCATGCATGTTGGGTTATTTTAACCCAGCGGTTGGGTTAAATGTTTGCTTAAAACAACCAAATCGCTGGGTTAAAACAACCCGGATTGCTGGTTTAATACAACCCAATCGCTGGGCTAAAACAACCCAATCGCTGGGTTAGTCCATTTTCAACCCAACTTCGGTTATTTTTAACCCAGCATTTTTTAGAGTGTGTGGCCAAAAACATGCATGCTCATTTCAGAGCAGTTCTAAGAAATGTATTTATTCACCAAGGATGCATTAAAATGATCAAAAGTGACAGTAACGACATTACTTTCACAAAAATATGAAGCATGCACTCTAAAAAATGCTGGGTTAAAAACAACCCAAGTTGGGTTGAAAATGGACTAACCCAGCAATTGGGTTGTTTTAACCCAGCGGTTGGGTAAAATATTTGCTTAAAACAACCCAATTGCTGGGTTAAAACAAACCGATCGCTGGATTAAAACAACCCAATTGCTGGGTTAAAACAACCCAATCGCTGGGTTAGAACAACCCGATTGCTGGGTTAAAACAACCCAATAGCTGGGTTAAAACAACCCGGATTGCTGGGTTAAAACAACCCAATCGCTGGATTAAAACAACCCAATTGCTGGGTTAAAACAACCCAATCGCTGGGTTAGAACAACCCGATTGCTGGATTAAAACAACCCAATTGCTGGGTTAAAACAACCTAATCGCTGGGTTAAAACAACCCGGATTGCTGGGTTAAAACAACCCGATTGCTGGGTTAAAACAACCCAATCGCTGGGTTAAAACAACCCGGATTGCTGGGTTAAAACAACCCGGATTGCTGGGTTAAAACAACCCGATTGCTGGGTTAAAACAACCCGGATTGCTGGGTTAAAACAACCCAATCGCTGGGTTAAAACAACCCGGATTGCTGGGTTAAAACAACCCGATTGCTAGGTTAAAACAACCCAATCGCTGGATTAAAACAACCCGGATTGCTGGGTTAAAACAACCCGATTGCTAGGTTAAAACAACCCAATCGCTGGGTTAAAGCAACCCGATTGCTGGGTTAAAACAACCCAATCGCTGGGTTAAAACAACCCGGATTGCTGGGTTAAAACAACCCGATTGCTGGGTTAAAACAACCCGGATTGCTGGGTTAAAACAACCCAATCGCTGGGTTAAAACAACCCGGATTGCTGGGTTAAAACAACCCGATTGCTAGGTTAAAACAACCCAATCGCTGGATTAAAACAACCCGGATTGCTGGGTTAAAACAACCCGATTGCTAGGTTAAAACAACCCAATCGCTGGGTTAAAGCAACCCGATTGCTGGATTAGTCCATTTTCAACCCAACTTGGGTTATTTTTAACCCAGCATTTTTTAGAGTGTGTGGCCAAAAACATGCATGCTCATTTCAGAGCAGTTCTAAGAAATTTATTTATTCACCAAGGATGCATTAAAATGATCAAAAGTGACAGTAACGACATTAATTTCACAAAAATATGAAGCATGCACTCTAAAAAATGCTGGGTTAAAAACAACCCAAGTTGGGTTGAAAATGGACTAAACCAGCAATTGGGTTGTTTTAACCCAGCGGTTGGGTAAAATATTTGCTTAAAACAACCCAATCGCTGGGTTAGAACAACCCGATTGCTGGGTTAAAACAACCCAATCGCTGGGTTAGAACAACCCGGATTGCTGGGTTAAAACAACCCGATTGCTGGATTAAAACAACCCGATCGCTGGATTAAAACAACCCGATCGCTGGATTAGTCCATTTTCAACCCAACTTGGGTTATTTTTAACCCAGCATTTTTTAGAGTGTGTGGCCAAAAACATGCATGCTCATTTCAGAGCAGTTCTAAGAAATGTATTTATTCACCAAGGATGCATTAAAATGATCAAAAGTGACAGTAACGACATTACTTTCACAAAAATATGAAGCATGTGACACTGAAGACGGGAGTAATGATGCTGAAAATTCAGCTTTGATCACAGGATATAAATTACATTTGAAAATATATCCACATAGAAAACAGCTATTTTAGATTGTAATAATATTCCACTGTTTTTACTGTATTTTTGATCAAACTAATGCAGCTTTGGTGAGCAGAAGAGACTGGAAATGTTTGTATGTTTGAGGAGTCATTGATGTCTGGAGCGCAGACGCTGATGCTTATTTCACTTTTTGATGTAAGGAATATGACATAAAGCCAGATTTTCATTGGCTTTGTTTTCGCACTGGCTCTATCCGCCATGAGACGTGGCGAAAAAACTGCGCTCCACAGGTACAAATGCACAGATGAAAGGAGGAAAACTATTTAAAAACACTCGAAAATTCATTAGCAGCCACTCGGAGAGCTCGGTGGAGAAAGGCACCTTAAGTGCTTCACCTTGTGCTGCAATAATAAGACATGAGAGACATTAGAAGCTCCAGGACAGAGAGACATGTTTTCTTTTTTTGACCACCAAATCATGTGGAATAGAGAAAAGCACATTCCTATTCATTATAACGTGGGCCGTCTGTAATGAAACACACATTACTGCCATGACAACAGATGAACAAATAGCTGGAAAGGGTGTGCTCTGAATTTACTGCCATTCATGTGGCCATAACAGGCCTGGATGGTCTGTCAGAGCTTTTTCATTATCTAATGGAAGATTTGGTCAGGCAAATGCTTTTGTTTCTTCTCTTTCTTTCCTTCTTTCTTATCTGATGGAGTAGGTCGCTCTTCGGGAACTACCCTTGAGAAGCTCTACAGTGTGTTAGTGTGTTAGTGTGCAGGCTGAAGTAAGCCTGTGGTGCATCAGAAATGAGAGTTTGTGTTTGTGCATTCATACGCTCAGCCTCTGATTTACCGTGGTGAATGAAGGTGACCCAGAGCCGTTAAATACGTGACAGCAATTAAACCCATGCAGGTTGCAACTTTGTCTCACTGCCAAGGGTCTCGCATGCGATCAACAACTCGCTTTGAAAATGAATGAGTACCAGAACGCCGAGGAGCGTTCACACTTCACACTGACAGACATTTGCAGCGATGAAGCGACTGGAAGTCATTCATTTTCAGTGAGAGCTGGCGGTTCGAGGAGACGAGAAACACAGACTGGTTGCAAAATATGAACGCAATAGCCCAGTGTAAATATATTAAACGTGTGGTTATTAGTTATTAGTGTTTTAACCCAGCGGTTGGGTTAAATATTTGCTTAAAACAAACCGATCGTTGGGTTAAAACAACCAAATTGCTGGGTTAAAACAACCCAATCGCTGGGTTAAAAAAACCCGGATTGCTTGGTTAAAACAACCCAATCGCTGGGTTAAAACAAGGGTTAAAACAAGGGTTAAAACAAGGGTTAAAACAAATTGCTGGGTTAGTCCATTTTCAACCCAACTTGGCTTATTTTTAACCCAGCATTTTTTAGAGTGTGTGGCCAAAAACATGCATGCTCATTTCAGAGCAGTTCTAAGAAATGTATTTATTCACCAAGGATGCATTAAAATGATCAAAAGTGACAGTAACAACATTAATTTCACAAAAATATGAAGCATGCACTCTAAAAAATGCTGAGTTAAAAACAACCCAAGTTGGGTTGAAAATAGAGTAACCCAGCAATTGGGTTGTTTTAACCCAGCGGTTGGGTTAAATATTTGCTTAAAACAACCCAATTGCTGGGTTAAAACAACCCGATCGCTGGGTTAAAACAACCCAATCGCTGGGTTAAAACACTCAGATTGCTGGGTTAAAACAACCCAATCGCTGGGTTAAAACAACCCGATCGCTGGGTTAAAACAACCCGATCGCTGGGTTAAAACAACCCAATCGCTGGGTTAAAACAACCCAATCGCTGGGTTAAAACAACCCAATCGCTGGGTTAAAACAACCCAATCGCTGGGTTAAAACAACCCAATCGCTGGGTTAAAACAACCCAATCGCTGGGTTAAAACAACCCAAATCGCTGGGTTAAAACAACCCGATTGCTGGGTTAAAACAACCCAATCGCTGGGTTAAAACAACCCGGATATCTGGGTTAAAACAACCCAATCGCTGGGTTAAAACAACCCGATTGCTGGGTTAAAACAACCCAGATTGCTGGGTTAGTACATTTTCAACTCAACTTGGGTTATTTTTAACCCAGCATTTTTTAGAGTGTGTGGCCAAAAACATGCATGCTCATTTCAGAGCAGTTCTAAGAAATGTATTTATTCACCAAGGATGCATTAAAATGATCAAAAGTGACAGTAACAACATTAAAGGGTTAGTTCACCCAAAAATGAAAATTCTGTCATTAATTACTCACCCTCATGTCGTTGGACACCCGTAAGACCTCCGTTCATCTTCAGAACACAAATGAAGATATTTTAGTGTAAAGCTGAGGCTGAGAAAGGCTTCAGATAGGCCTCCATTGGCATTCAGTACATTTACACTCCCAAGATCCATAAAAGGCACTTAAAACGTCGTTACAAAGTCCATCTCACCACAGTGACTCTACAATAATCATACGATGCGACGACAATAGTTTTTGTGCGCAAAAAAAAATCAAAATAACACCTTTATCCAACTTGTTCTTGTCTTCCGTGTGTGCCTCCACGACGCATGCGCGAGAATATGACGCAGATCCGGCGTTCGGACACATGACCCAGAAGCGATTTGTTTACGAGCAGAGGAAGACGCGCGTGTCTAAGCTGATGAATTCTATATTGATCGTGCTTTAGGTCTCGGCGTAGTGCTCAAAATGGATTTCAATGTATAGTGTGTACAGTGCATTTCATGGATTCCCGAACGCCGGATCTGCTCATATTCTCACTCATGCGTCGTGGAGGCACACACGGAAGTCGAGAACAAGTTGGATAAAGGTGTTATTTTGATTTTTTTTTGCGCACAAAAACTATTGTCGTCGCATTGTATGATTATTGTAGAGCCACTGTGGTGAGATATACTTTGTAACAACGTTTTAAGTGCCTTTTATGGATCTTGGAAGTGTCAATGTACTGAATGCCAATGGAGGCCTATCTGAAGCCTTTCTCAGCATCAGCTTTACACTAAAATATCTTCATTTGTGTTCCGAATATGAACGGAGGTCTGACGGGTGTCCAACGACATGAGGGTGAGTAATTAATGACAGAATTTTCATTTTTGGGTGAACTAACCCTTTAATTTCACAAAAATATAACAGAGTTAAAAACAACCCAAGTTGGGTTGAAAATAGAGTAACCCAGCAATTGGGTTGTTTTAACCCAGCGGTTGGGTTAAATATTTGCTTAAAACAACCCAATTGCTGGGTTAAAACAACCCGATCGCTGGGTTAAAACAACCCAATCGCTGGGTTAAAACACTCAGATTGCTGGGTTAAAACAACCCAATCGCTGGGTTAAAACAACCCAATCGCTGGGTTAAAACAACCCAATCGCTGGGTTAAAACAACCCAATCGCTGGGTTAAAACAACCCAATCGCTGGGTTAAAACAACCCAATCGCTGGGTTAAAACAACCCAAATCGCTGGGTTAAAACAACCCGATTGCTGGGTTAAAACAACCCAATCGCTGGGTTAAAACAACCCGGATATCTGGGTTAAAACAACCCAATCGCTGGGTTAAAACAACCCGATTGCTGGGTTAAAACAACCCAGATTGCTGGGTTAGTACATTTTCAACTCAACTTGGGTTATTTTTAACCCAGCATTTTTTAGAGTGTGTGGCCAAAAACATGCATGCTCATTTCAGAGCAGTTCTAAGAAATGTATTTATTCACCAAGGATGCATTAAAATGATCAAAAGTGACAGTAACAACATTAAAGGGTTAGTTCACCCAAAAATGAAAATTCTGTCATTAATTACTCACCCTCATGTCGTTGGACACCCGTAAGACCTCCGTTCATCTTCAGAACACAAATGAAGATATTTTAGTGTAAAGCTGAGGCTGAGAAAGGCTTCAGATAGGCCTCCATTGGCATTCAGTACATTTACACTCCCAAGATCCATAAAAGGCACTTAAAACGTCGTTACAAAGTCCATCTCACCACAGTGACTCTACAATAATCATACGATGCGACGACAATAGTTTTTGTGCGCAAAAAAAAATCAAAATAACACCTTTATCCAACTTGTTCTTGTCTTCCGTGTGTGCCTCCACGACGCATGCGCGAGAATATGACGCAGATCCGGCGTTCGGACACATGACCCAGAAGCGATTTGTTTACGAGCAGAGGAAGACGCGCGTGTCTAAGCTGATGAATTCTATATTGATCGTGCTTTAGGTCTCGGCGTAGTGCTCAAAATGGATTTCAATGTATAGTGTGTACAGTGCATTTCATGGATTCCCGAACGCCGGATCTGCTCATATTCTCACTCATGCGTCGTGGAGGCACACACGGAAGTCGAGAACAAGTTGGATAAAGGTGTTATTTTGATTTTTTTTTGCGCACAAAAACTATTGTCGTCGCATTGTATGATTATTGTAGAGCCACTGTGGTGAGATATACTTTGTAACAACGTTTTAAGTGCCTTTTATGGATCTTGGAAGTGTCAATGTACTGAATGCCAATGGAGGCCTATCTGAAGCCTTTCTCAGCATCAGCTTTACACTAAAATATCTTCATTTGTGTTCCGAATATGAACGGAGGTCTGACGGGTGTCCAACGACATGAGGGTGAGTAATTAATGACAGAATTTTCATTTTTGGGTGAACTAACCCTTTAATTTCACAAAAATATAACAGAGTTAAAAACAACCCAAGTTGGGTTGAAAATAGAGTAACCCAGCAATTGGGTTGTTTTAACCCAGCGGTTGGGTTAAATATTTGCTTAAAACAACCCAATTGCTGGGTTAAAACAACCCGATCGCTGGGTTAAAACAACCCAATCGCTGGGTTAAAACACTCAGATTGCTGGGTTAAAACAACCCAATCGCTGGGTTAAAACAACCCAATCGCTGGGTTAAAACAACCCAATCGCTGGGTTAAAACAACCCAATCGCTGGGTTAAAACAACCCAATCGCTGGGTTAAAACAACCCAATCGCTGGGTTAAAACAACCCAAATCGCTGGGTTAAAACAACCCGATTGCTGGGTTAAAACAACCCAATCGCTGGGTTAAAACAACCCGGATATCTGGGTTAAAACAACCCAATCGCTGGGTTAAAACAACCCGATTGCTGGGTTAAAACAACCCAGATTGCTGGGTTAGTACATTTTCAACTCAACTTGGGTTATTTTTAACCCAGCATTTTTTAGAGTGTGTGGCCAAAAACATGCATGCTCATTTCAGAGCAGTTCTAAGAAATGTATTTATTCACCAAGGATGCATTAAAATGATCAAAAGTGACAGTAACAACATTAATTTCACAAAAATATGAAGCATGCACTCTAAAAAATGCTGAGTTAAAAACAACCCAAGTTGGGTTGAAAATAGAGTAACCCAGCAATTGGGTTGTTTTAACCCAGCGGTTGGGTTAAATATTTGCTTAAAACAACCCAATTTCTGGGTTAAAACAACCCGATCGCTGGGTTAAAACAACCCAATCGCTGGGTTAAAACACTCAGATTGCTGGGTTAAAACAACCCGATTGCTGGGTTAAAACAACCCAGATTGCTGGGTTAGTACATTTTCAACTCAACTTGGGTTATTTTTAACCCAGCATTTTTTAGAGTGTGTGGCCAAAAACATGCATGCTCATTTCAGAGCAGTTCTAAGAAACGAGAAACACAGACTGGTTGCAAAATATGAACACAATAGCCCAGTGTAAATATATTAAACGTGTGGTTATTAGTACTGTCAATCAATATATAAAAAAAACTGAATTAATTGCACATTTTTGCGATTAATCGCGATTAAACAAGTTTATTCATTTCCGTTTCTCTCCAAATAATGTAGAAACAATTTAAAGACTTTTAAATATTTGTTGTATAATTGCATCTTTTTGTATTAATAAAGGCCAGTATCACTGATACTAATACTGGTGTCATTAAAAATGACATTAAGAGGAGAACTGGCACCCCGACTGAGTCTGCTTTCTCCCAAGGTTTTTTTCTCCTGATGGAGTTTGGGTTCCTTGCCACCGTCGCCTCTGTCGCCTCGGCTTTGACTTGCTCAGTTGGGGACACTAAATATTCAACTATATCACTGATCAGCTCATTTCAATTATCATAAAGTCATAATGTTGAAAATATGATTTTAAATGTCCTCATTATTAGATAAAAAGTCAAAAGTATGATTTTAAAAGTCCTCATTATTAGATAAAAAGTTAAAAATATGACATGCTAAGTCATAATCATAAGATGAAATGTTGAAAATATGATTTTAAAAGTCCTCATTATTAGATAAAAAGTCAAAAATATGATTTTAAATGTCCTCGTTATTAGATAAAAAGTCAAAAATATGACATGCTAAGTCATAATCATAAGATGAAATGTTGAAAATATGATTTTTAAAGTCCTCATTATTAGATAAAAAGTTAAAAATATGACATGCTAAGTCATAATCATAAGAAGAAATGTTGAAAATATGATTTTAAAAGTCCTCATTATTAGATAAAAAGTAAAAAAAATGATTTTAAATGTCCTCATTATTAGATAAAAAGTCAAAAATATGATTTTAAAAGTCCTCATTATTAGATAAAAAGTCAAAAATATGACATGGTAAGT
The DNA here is from genome assembly GCF_949357685.1 of Gobio gobio. Lineage (NCBI taxonomy): Eukaryota > Metazoa > Chordata > Actinopteri > Cypriniformes > Gobionidae > Gobio > Gobio gobio. Next base: position 13,629,572 of record NC_137116.1, read on the forward strand.
CATAATCATAAGATAAAATGTTGAAAATATGATTTTAGAAGTCCTCATTATTAGATAAAAAGTAAAAAATATGACATGCTAAGTCATAATCATAAGATAAAATGTTGAAAATATGATTTTAAAAGTCCTCATTATTAGATAAAAAGTAAAAAATATGATTTTAAAAGTCCTCATTATTAGATAAAAAGTAAAAAATATGACATGCTAAGTAATAATCATAAGATGAAATGTTGAAAATATGATTTTAAAAGTCCTCATTATTAGATAAAAAGTCAAAAATATGATTTAAAAAAGTCCTCATTATTAGATAAAAAGTCAAAAATATGACATGCTAAGTCATAATCATAAGATAAAATGTTGAAAATATGACATGCTTAGTCATAATCATAAGATAAAAAATTTTAAATATGATTTTAAAAAAGTCCTCATTATTAGATAAAAAGTCAAAAATATGATTTTAAAAGTCCTCATTATTAGATAAAAAGTCAAAAATATGACATGCTTAGTCATAATCATAAGATAACATTTTAAAATATGATTTAAAAAAGTCCTCATTAATAGATAAAGTCAAAAATATGACATGCTAAGTCATAATCATAAGATAAAATGTTGAAAATATGATTTTAAAAGTCCTCATTATTAGATAAAAATCAAAAATATGATTTTAATGTCCTCATTATTAGATAAAAAGTCAAAAATATGATTTAAAAAAGTCATCATTATTAGATAAAAAGTCAAAAATATGACATGCTAAGTCATAATCATAAGATAAAATTTTGAAAATATGATTTTAAAAGTCCTCATTATTAGATAAAAAGTCAAAAATATGATTTTGAAAGTCCTCATTATTAGATAAAAAGTCAAAAAATGACATGCTAAGTCATAGTCATAAGATAAAATGTTGAAAATATGATTTTGAAAGTCCTCATTAGATAAAGTCAAAAATATGACATGCTAAGTCATTGTGAAATGAACAGTTGAAATTAGGACTAAAAATTCAGAGATAAAAATTCAATATTTTGGATTTAAAGTCAAAATTATGACTTAAATATCTAAATTATGACCAAAACACAAACTAAGACATTTAAGAGATGAAATCATGCTTGTTTTTTTTAATTTTTTTAATGCGCTTTTAATGTTTTGATTAACACTTATAATAATATTTACATAATTTTTTTTTCATTTTGTGCAATATATTTTTTTACATGCGTTTTTACATTTTTAAATCAGTTTTTACAACAGAAATGAATCAATCAAAATCTTACTTTAGCTTTTCATCTAAAACAGAATGAATGTCCTCATGCATGATCGGTGTATAATATGTAACGCTAGCCAAAGGATGACAGATGAAAAAACAGATGCTACGTTAAATATTTTTAACACGTTCAACTGGAAAAATTAATCGCGTGCATTAACGCACTAATTTTGTTATAGATTAACATAAATTTAATAATAAAAAATCCTAGGCAATTCTGCATATCACATTTTTTTAATCCCCCTACTAATTGTGATAAAAATACTTATTTGGAGTTCCGGGTTAAAAATCTCTTGCATAAAGAGAGATTTACAAGCATTTTTTGTAGGAGAAAAGTGGGAAAAAGCCAAAAAATGTGATTTTTTTTATACGGTGCGATATCCGATGCGATGCCATTATCCAGCAGATTGGTGAAAAAGGAAATGACTTGAACGCAACGCAGAGAGGTCGAATGTTCAATGCTGAGAAAAATGGAGGAACATATAAACATCCTTTATAAGGCTGGTACTCTAATGGTTTCCATGCATTTTCTATTCCTCCCAAATTCATTCTGGATTAGCACTCTGTAAATGGATGCTGTTTTTCATTATACCACACGCAGTTCATTCACGAGCATATGCTCCAGCACTCAATGAGAAATCCTTCTGTCACGCGCCGCCCCGACACACACCGCAGTCTCTGCCTAATGGGCTTCAATAAAACTTCACAACTTGTCTTTTATCAGTATTTGCTCTATTTGTAGCCTCGTGAGAAGTCAGTGGGAGTTTCGGGCCACACGCTGGCACAAGCGATGACTCTCCGAGAGTGGTTTGCTGCTTTATAAATGGCGGCTGATTTTAGGTGATTTTGTTAGTGTGTGTGTGTGTGTGTGTGTGTGTGTGTGTGTGTGTGTGTGTGTGTGTGTGTGTGTGTGTGTGTGACAGTTAAAGCCTGTCGAGGCAGTTTCACTGATAACGGAAAAAGGGGAAGTTAGAGATGCACTGTGTGGATGGAAAGTGCTTTTTTTTAGAGGGTAGAACACAAACTAATTTAGACGTAATTGAACTTAAAGGGTTAGTTCACCCAAAAATGAAAATTCTGTCAGTAATTACTCACCATCATGTTGTTCCAACCATGTAAGACCTTCGTTCATCTTCGGAACATAATTGAGTATATTTTTAGTATAAGAGAGCTGTCTTTTTGTTGTTTTGAGCGGAAAAACAACAAAAATAACGACTTTATCCCACTATTATTGTTGTTCAATTTGAGCCTCTGACGAGAGTTCGCGGGAGTGCCACGACGCATGCGCGAGAACTGAGATTAACCCTACTCCGAAAGAGTGAGCAGCCAGTAACAAGTAGTAGTAGAAGAAGAACGCCGTAATCTCAGTTCTGATGTACAAGAACACGTGATCATCAGACCAGGCCTCCTTCTTCCATTGCTCCGTGGTCCAGTTCTGATGCTCACGGGCCACTGTTGGTGCTTTGGGCGGGGTCAGGGGTCAGCGTGGGCACTGGTCAGCGGCTGTGCCGCCCCATACACAACACACTGAGATGCTCTGTGTATTCTGAGCCCTTTCTATCAGAACCAGCATTAACTTCTTGAGCAGTTTGAGCTCCAGTAGCTCGTCTGTTTGATCGGCCCACACAGGCATCAATGAGCCTCGGCCGCCCATGACCCTGTGGCCGGTTCTCCACTGGTCCTCCATGACCCTGTGGCCGGTTCTCCACTGTTCCTTCATGACCCTGTGGCCGGTTCTCCACTGGTCCTCCATGACCCTGTGGCCGGTTCTCCACTGGTCCTCCATGACCCTGTGGCCGGTTCTCCACTGGTCCTTCATGACCCTGTGGCTGGTTCTCCACTGGTCCTTCATGACCCTGTGGCCGGTTCTCCACTGGTCCTCCATGACCCTGTGGCCGGTTCTCCACTGGTCCTCCATGACCCTGTGGCCGGTTCTCCACTGGTCCTTCATGACCCTGTGGCTGGTTCTCCACTGGTCCTTCATGACCCTGTGGCCGGTTCTCCACTGGTCCTTCATGACCCTGTGGCCGGTTCTCCACTGGTCCTTCATGACCCTGTGGCTGGTTCTCCACTGGTCCTTCATGACCCTGTGGCCGGTTCTCCACTGGTCCTCCATGACCCTGTGGCCGGTTCTCCACTGTTCCTTCATGACCCTGTGGCCGGTTCTCCACTGGTCCTCCATGACCCTGTGGCCGGTTCTCCACTGGTCCTCCATGACCCTGTGGCCGGTTCTCCACTGGTCCTCCATGACCCTGTGGCCGGTTCTCCACTGGTCCTCCATGACCCTGTGGCCGGTTCGCCACTGGTCCTCCATGACCCTGTGGCCGGTTCTCCACTGTTCCTTCATGACCCTGTGGCCGGTTCTCCACTGGTCCTTCATGACCCTGTGGCCGGTTCTCCACTGGTCCTCCATGACCCTGTGGCCGGTTCTCCACTGGTCCTTCATGACCCTGTGGCCGGTTCTCCACTGTTCCTTCATGACCCTGTGGCCGGTTCTCCACTGGTCCTTCATGACCCTGTGGCCGGTTCTCCACTGGTCCTCCATGACCCTGTGGCCGGTTCTCCACTGGTCCTCCATGACCCTGTGGCCGGTTCTCCACTGGTCCTCCATGACCCTGTGGCCGGTTCTCCACTGGTCCTCCATGACCCTGTGGCCAGTTCTCCACTGGTCCTTCATGACCCTGTGGCCGGTTCTCCACTGTTCCTCCATGACCCTGTGGCCGGTTCTCCACTGGTCCTCCATGACCCTGTGGCCGGTTCTCCACTGGTCCTCCATGACCCTGTGGCCGGTTCTCCACTGGTCCTCCATGACCCTGTGGCCAGTTCTCCACTTGTCCTTCATGACCCTGTGGCCGGTTCTCCACTGTTCCTCCATGACCCTGTGGCCGGTTCTCCACTGGTCCTCCATGACCCTGTGGCCAGTTCTCCACTGGTGCTTCATGACTAGGGTTGGGTATCGTTTGGGTTTTTTTCGATTCCGGTGCCAAACCGATACTTTTAAAACGGTTCCGGTGCCTAAACGGTGCCTGAACCGATACTTTTTTTTTTTTTAAAAAGGCCACAAAACGAGGTGGATGACATTAAATGGCTTTTTATTTATTTATTTATTATTTAAATTGAACCATTTATTAAAAGTTTAATGTATACTTAAATGTATGAATATAAATAAATACAAAACACAATTTACTTATTTACAAATTATTATTGACTTATTTACAAATTCACAGTAAAACCTAAGCCACCTAACCCAACTACAACAAGCCTAATATAACTCTAAATAACAGTTACAGTAATAACAGCGGGCGTCTGTATTCTTGCTCTGCTACTAACCAGCTTCGAGCTTCAGCTCTTTTTTGAAATATGATCATATTCTCTGGCTAAATATTTTAGAACGCATCGTCTTAATGTTTCCATGGCGACGCGTCATGTTTCTCACATGACACACAGCAGCCGCAATAGCGCTGACAGCTCAGCTGTATCGGGTTTATTTCGTTTTTTCTTTTTATTCAAAATATTCACAAACTTCTTAACTGTGTCACGAACTATCTGATGTTCAAATGTGTGATTGAATGTGTGTTAGTTGATCTATAAAGCGCAATGGGCGGCGCCATGTTAGTTTGCGCCTCAGAATCGGATCTGTCGGATTTACAACACTTGAGTTCATTCTCGTCTCACGAAATACATGAAAGTAAGTGGCCAGTGAACTGGAAGAAGAATAGAGTAAACTATATAGTTAATATATAATGTGCATGTATCTGATGTGAATAAAACACGTAACGTTAGTCAAATTATAATCGTCTGAAAGGATTGTCATTGCCGCTTTCATAGACATCAGTGTGTGTTTTTGCTAGTAGCCTACTTGAGCATTTAAATGTCTGAAACCTGAAATAAACATGATGTGGTTGAAAACACTGAATAGTTGTCATGAGTTGTGATGTGACCAGCGCTGAGCGTCTGTCTCTGGCTCAGCCAAAGCGCGAAAGCACGTTTGAATTTTGGCACCGAAATGAGGAACCGAAATCTGCGTTCTGATTCGGTCCGGTACATACCGGTTATATAAGTACCGGTGCCATATTGGAACCGGATTTCGGTACCCAACCCTATTCATGACCCTGTGGCCGGTTCTCCACTGGTCCTTCATGACCCTGTGGCCGGTTCTCCACTGTTCCTCCATGACCCTGTGGCCGGTTCTCCACTGGTCCTTCATGACCCTGTGGCAGGTTCTCCACTGGTCCTTCATGACCCTGTGGCAGGTTCTCCACTGTTCCTTCATGACCCTGTGGCCGGTTCTCCACTGGTCCTCCATGACCCTGTGGCCGGTTCTCCACTGTTCCTTCATGACCCTGTGGCCGGTTCTCCACTTGTCCTCCATGACCCTGTGGCCGGTTCTCCACTGTTCCTTCATGACCCTGTGGCCGGTTCTCCACTTGTCCTCCATGATCCTGTGGCCGGTTCTCAACTGGTCCTTCATGACCCTGTGGCCGGTTCTCCACTGGTCCTTCATGACCCTGTGGCCGGTTCTCCACTGGTCCTTCATGACCCTGTGGCCGGTTCTCCACTGGTCCTTCATGACCCTGTGGCCGGTTCTCCACTGGTCCTTCATGACCCTGTGGCCGGTTCTCCACTGGTCCTTCATGACCCTGTGGCCGGTTCTCCACTGGTCCTTCATGACCCTGTGGCCGGTTCTCCACTGGTCCTTCATGACCCTGTGGCCGGTTCTCCACTGTTCCTTCATGACCCTGTGGCCGGTTCTCCACTTGTCCTCCATGATCCTGTGGCCGGTTCTCCACTGGTCCTTCATGACCCTGTGGCCGGTTCTCCACTGGTCCTTCATGACCCTGTGGCCGGTTCTCCACTGGTCCTTCATGACCCTGTGGCCGGTTCTCCACTGGTCCTCCATGACCCTGTGGCCGGTTCTCCACTGGTCCTTCATGACCCTGTGGCCGGTTCTCCACTGGTCCTTCATGACCCTGTGGCCGGTTCTCCACTGGTCCTCCATGACCCTGTGGCCGGTTCTCCACTGGTCCTTCATGACCCTGTTGCCGGTTCTCCACTGTTCCTTCATGACCCTGTGGCCGGTTCTCCACTGTTCCTTCATGACCCTGTGGCCGGTTCTCCACTGGTCCTCCATGACCCTGTGGCCGGTTCTCCACTGGTCCTTCATGACCCTGTGGCCGGTTCTCCACTGTTCCTTCATGACCCTGTGGCCGGTTCTCCACTGGTCCTTCATGACCCTGTGGCCGGTTCTCCACTGGTCCTCCATGACCCTGTGGCCGGTTCTCCACTGGTCCTCCATGACCCTGTGGCCGGTTCTCCACTGGTGCTTCATGACCCTGTGGCCGGTTCTCCACTGGTCCTTCATGACCCTGTGGCCGGTTCTCCACTGTTCCTCCATGACCCTGTGGCCGGTTCTCCACTGGTCCTTCATGACCCTGTGGCAGGTTCTCCACTGGTCCTTCATGACCCTGTGGCAGGTTCTCCACTGTTCCTTCATGACCCTGTGGCCGGTTCTCCACTGGTCCTCCATGACCCTGTGGCCGGTTCTCCACTGTTCCTTCATGACCCTGTGGCCGGTTCTCCACTTGTCCTCCATGACCCTGTGGCCGGTTCTCCACTGTTCCTTCATGACCCTGTGGCCGGTTCTCCACTTGTCCTCCATGATCCTGTGGCCGGTTCTCCACTGGTCCTTCATGACCCTGTGGCCGGTTCTCCACTGGTCCTTCATGACCCTGTGGCCGGTTCTCCACTGGTCCTTCATGACCCTGTGGCCGGTTCTCCACTGGTCCTTCATGACCCTGTGGCCGGTTCTCCACTGGTCCTTCATGACCCTGTGGCCGGTTCTCCACTGGTCCTTCATGACCCTGTGGCCGGTTCTCCACTGGTCCTTCATGACCCTGTGGCCGGTTCTCCACTGGTCCTTCATGACCCTGTGGCCGGTTCTCCACTGGTCCTTCATGACCCTGTGGCCGGTTTTCCACTGGTCCTTCATGACCCTGTGGCCGGTTCTCCACTGGTCCTTCATGACCCTGTGGCCGGTTCTCCACTGGTCCTTCATGACCCTGTGGCCGGTTTTCCACTGGTCCTTCATGACCCTGTGGCCGGTTCTCCACTGGTCCTTCATGACCCTGTGGCCGGTTCTCCACTGGTCCTTCATGACCCTGTGGCCGGTTCTCCACTGGTCCTTCACTGGTCCTTCATGACCCTGTGGCCGGTTCTCCACTGGTCCTTCATGACCCTGTGGCCGGTTCTCCACTGGTCCTTCATGACCCTGTGGCCGGTTTTCCACTGGTCCTTCATGACCCTGTGGCCGGTTCTCCACTGGTCCTTCATGACCCTGTGGCCGGTTCTCCACTGGTCCTCCATGACCCTGTGGCACGGTTTGACAATAAAAAAGTTACCGCTGCTGTGAGGGTGTTTAGTAACAGCGTCTATGGGAGTGATGGTAAAAATGTACATATTTCTCTCTTTTCACTGCCGTTATCAATCTCACTCTATTTTTTCCCTCTTTTTTGAAAGTTGTGAAATCACTACTGTGGCGTTTTTCTTTTGCTATGTGAGCAAATGGGCACACAAAAAAAAAATATTGTATTCTAATGTATTCTAATTCTAATGTATTCTCTCATTCACAGCTATAATATTTAACCCAACTATGACGACTTCCACTCTGAGAAACCCGGAAATGTGAAAAGGGTCTATTACTGATCTAAAGCCCACACTGTCACTGTATGATCATTGAAATGAACTGATGACATCTCCATTTTCTCCGGAACGGCTGTGCGGCTGAATCAAATTCTGTTGCATTATTTTCCTGTTTAACACTGTGAAGCTGCATTGTTAAAAGCGCTATATAAAGTTGACTTGACTAAAATAAAGTACAGTAACAGTGGTTTACTGTCTGACAGCCGGTTTGAATTCAATATTTTGGGATCCCTGAACATTCATCTGGCCAGAGGTGTAAGTAAAAAGAGTTGACCCAGATATTTGTTATTAAAGTCATGATTAAACACTCATCGTTATAGAGTGCCGAAGTTATGACGTCACTTTGTAGGCCAAAACGCTGAAGTGAGTTAGCATTTTAGCCCTTCCGGTTCCCTGCACCCTAAAGTCTATGGGTTTTTTGAATGGGTTTTTGCTAAATCGCCTGAAATAAGGTCTGTGGTTAACAAAGCCTCTAAATATTTTCACGTTTTGATCTATGACATAAAACACATTAGTTAAAACCTGCTTGTGATTTTTTAAAACTTTATTTTGTCTTAAAAACGGTGGTTGCTAACAAGTTGCTAAAAGGGACTACATCCTTTGGCGGGGACTTTAGACGTCATTGTGACAAACAGGCAATCTCTCACTAGCCCGCGTTTCAGCCTTATGAAGAACTTATGTGGCGTGAATAAATCGCGCTATTCGCGCAAAGTTGGATGCTTGAACATTTGGATTTTAATCTCTTCACATGTTCGTCTCGTTGAGAAATGGCTAACATGGGCTGTGTTTACACGTCTTTTTGTGTTAAAATCTATTGTTAATGTGTGACAAAACGTAGTTTTAAGATTTTCTCAGTCGATAATGTAGTTGTTTAAAGCTCAAATCTGTGGTTTATTTATAAGAAGAGCGCCTATTTTAACATTTTATCTGGTGTGTGTGGAGTTGTGAGCTCCAGTGGGTCGGCGGCGCTTGTTTACCCGGCGAGAGCAGACTTTCCTCGGCTAGTCCTTCTGCCGCCTGCCGCTGGCTCTGATGTCTCTAGCTATAATTCGTCTTGTGGAGATTTAACGGCCCATATTTGCTCTCATGGATCTATAATTTGTTCCCTGGCAAATCGTTTAGGCTGAGGGCAAAGTGAAGTTTCATTACTTGTTTATTTTTTTGGCTATAACTGTACGTTGCAGTTGTAACGTTAGCCTACTAGCACTGACTTTGAATGTTTGACTGAATTGTTTGCTTTATTTCATGTGTAGCTTATTATACATTTTACTTATACTTTTGTATTATTGATCATACATAAACTTGCATTTAACAAAAAGAGACTGGGTTGTGTTTCATGTCATTTAATGTTATCACAGCATAAACCAAATTAGTTTCTAACATTTTTGGATAAAACGAATGGGCAATATTTCTCATGAAAAAGTGGATAAGTGTTCATACACAGCGCAGATCATAATGAGCAAGCGTGTTTTTTAAATAAAGTTTGAGGAAGCTTGATGATGACGTTGATCCGCGACCATGGTGTGCTGTAGTCCGTTTATAGCCAACCGTTAGCATTTTATATCTGACGGCTTTATTTAAAGGGTTAGTTCACCCAAAAATGAAAATTCTGTCATTAATTACTTCCCCTCATGTCGTTCGACATCCGTCAGACCTTCGTTCATCTTCTGAACAGAAATGAAGATATTTTAGTTGAAATCTGATGGCTCTGAAAGGCCTCCATTGGCACAATGCACTTTACACTCTCAAGACCCTTAAAAGACACTAAAGACGTCGTTACAAAGTCCATCTCACTACAGTGGTTCTACAATAACTTTATGAATCGGCGATAATAGTTTTTGTGCGCAAAAAAACCCTAAATAACGTCTTACATAGTGATGACGCTTCATGATGCTTTCAAAACAAAGCATCATGAAGCTTCGAAGCGTTATGAATCACTGAGTCGAATCATGATTCGGATCGC
>NC_137116.1:13646988-13689488 GCF_949357685.1 Gobio gobio
CACCTCGCTTGTGAAAATAGTACCAAAGCGAATAAAAAAAACTGTAATGTTGATGTTATAGTTCACAGTGCATTAAAGGCACAATATGTCATTATTCAAAACAAAGGCGTGTCTTGACTCTTGAGTGGGCGGAGCTTCGAACGCTTCTTCCGCTCGTGTGTGTGTGTGTGTGTGTGTGTAATGCAGTGCTGTTTGATCATATCACACACATGTGAGTGTGTTAAAGTAATGCTGCTCTGTGTGTTGGCCTAACCGTGTGGCTTATTTCTCTGGATTCTTTGACACATTTGGGGTAACGTACACAAGTCAACACAATATTTAGCACTGATCTAGTGGTTGTTGGATATTTGAATCCACAAATCTCACACACTGTGCCTTTAACTAAAGTCAACGCGCAACCTTTGACACACACACTGATGCATTAGTGAGTGTGTTGTGGTGTGTGTGTTTCGTGAGCGCTGAGGCTCTGGTGACACCATTAGTTAGCGAGGCGAGCGTTTACGTTCACGTCTCACGGGCTCTTTGACCGCGGGTCATAAATTTGATTCTAATGATTTTGTCATTCCATTCAAACAATAACTCTCCGGCACACGCTTTTATTTGACCGCTGATTTATGCCTTTAATACTTTGATGGCAAAAATAGTTTAACTCCACTCCGTAATGATGCGAGGAATGAAATACTGGCACAATTTATTTTTCAGATTTAATTAGTTTATTTTATAACGCTATCCATCAGCATTGTGTAGATTTATAGATATATATGTGTGTGTGAGGAATATGTGGCAGCGCAGAACGCATTGAGAGGAATATGTTTTACAGTTGTGAAATAAATGTTTGAATTATTCATGAGCCTTTCATAACTTTAATCATATTCGTAGGCCAGATATTAGAGACAGCTGAAATCTCAGATTAATTAGATAATTATTACCTCTATCGAAAACAACAATTTACCTTGATTTATGTTATTCCCAAAGTCTTATGTAAAGATTCATTATTTAATGCAATCATGTCAACAGAAGTCATTTTGTTCTTGAAATTGCAGCAGGTTACAATCATACAAACCCATAACTAAAACACACATTTGCCTTATTATACTTTAGACACTTTTAAATATTGTGGCAACTTCTGAAAACATTTGAGTAGATGGTTTGGTAACACTTTAGAAAAACATCCCATCAGAGAGTGTGTGTGTGTGTGCGTGCGTGCGTGCGTGCGTGCGTGCGTGCGTGCGTGTGTGTGTGTGTGTGTGTGAGAGAGAGAGAGAGAGAGAGAGAGAGAGAGAGAGAGAGAGAGAGAGAGAGAGAGAGAGAGAGAGAGAGAGAGAGAGAGAGAGAGAGAGAGAGAGAGAGAGAGAGAGAGAGAGAGAGAGAGAGAGAGAGAGAGAGAGAGAGAGAGAGAGAGAGAGAGAGAGAGAGAGAGAGAGAGAGAGAGAGAGAGAGAGAGAGAGAGAGAGAGAGTTTACTGTTTAAACATTTTAAGAAACACTGAATATGAATAAAGGTTAATTTTTCAATTTTTTTGTGACCTGATCTAAAGTCAGAACTATTTACTGCTAATAACAAATGAACAATTCCTTTACAAGCTAATCAAACAATAATAACAGTGTCAATTACAGTGACAGTGAATGAAGAAATCAATTCATATTCTAACAATGTGGAGACTAAATATGAATATTAAGTGATGATTTGAAGTATTTAATTATTGTATACTCATTATAAAGTGTTAACAGAGATCAGTGAGTGTTAGTTTATGTTCATGAACTAATGTGAACAATGTGACAATGTTTCCCTTTACAATAAATAACATTTACTTAATATTTCGGTAAAACTTTACAATAAGGTTACATTTTTTAACATTAGTTAATGTATTAACATACAAGACATTTATTACAGTATTTATTAATATTGGTTATTTTTATAAAAATCCAGCTGTTCAATGTTTGTTGATGTTTGTGCATGAACTAATGTTAACAGATTTCAATAATGCATTAGTAATGTTGAAATAAACATAAATTAACATTAATAAATGCTGTAGAAGTGCAGTTCATGTTCAAGTCTTGTCAAGTGTTACCAAGTTTTTGTAAATGTAAAAAAAGTAAATTTCACTTGAAATTACGTCAAATCTACTTATGGAAAATTAACAAAGATTTTAATTTTAATACATTTAATTTGAGTTAGAGTTTTTGAGTAGAAAATGAACGTCACAAAACTGCAAGTTTAACAGAAGCAACTATAAAACAAGTAAAAATGCAACTTGTCTACAATTATTTATTAAAATTATTTATTATTGCCCCAGTGCATGATGGGAACACCAGTATCAGAAAGTCAAGTAGATTTTACTTAATATTATAACTTTGATACTTACTCAAATAATCTTTGTAAACATAAACAATTCCAAGCACAAATACTTATAAGTTCAAGCTTTCATTTCTACAATACTTGTTTTTATTCACGTCAAACTTTTTACTGTAGAAATGCCGTTTGTTTTTCTGTAGCGTTTACGTCACCACAGACTCACACGTGCAGAAAAACTAACAACATATTCCTTTATGCACTCGAGAAAATGCTGGGTTAAAAACAACCCAAGTGGGGTTGAAAATGGACTAACCCAGCAATTGGGTTGTTTTAACCCAGCGATTGGGTTGTTTTAAGGAAACATTTAACCCAACCGCTGGGTTAAAATGACCCATTCACTGGGTTAAAACAACCCAATTGCTGGGTTAGTCCATTTTCAACCCAACTTGGGTTGTTTTTAACCCAGTATTTTTTAGAATGTAAGATCAATTATTAGGATGCCTACACTCTAAAAAATGCTGGGTTAAAAATAACCCAAGTGGGGTTGAAAATGGACTAACCCAGCAATTGGGTTGTTTTAACCCAGCGGTTGGGTTAAATGTTTGCTTAAAACAGCCCAATCACTGGGTTTGTCCATTTTCAACCCAACTTGGGTAATTTTTAACCCAGCATTTTTTTTAGAGTGTATGTATTTCCGCATTACAAATGTATTGTTTCAATTAATTTTATATTTATTTCTTATGTACCTTTTATGACTGTGCATTGTTTTTAATCACATTTATGCAAATTGTACAATATGAATTCAATTGCCATGCCTACGGGGATATATGTAATCACTTTTGTGTGTAATTTGTTTTTGGATATCGTCTTTGGAATATCCGTCTCCATTTCAACATTACATTTGAATGGGTCTCAGTAAAATCAGTGCTGAGTAATTGTGCTCTTATTGAAATGAATATACAAATACAGTGAAGTTTGATCAAACAAAAGCATTTCTTTGACAGTCTATCTGTAGTCCGTTATGTGATCTTTTCAAACGAATATGGAAAATGCATACGGTGTATTTTATCCCAGTATTATTTTGTATTAGTTTTCTAAAGGTAAATGAATGATAATCTTCTGAAGATATTTTAAATAGTAATAGTAATATTCACAGGAGGAAAACAAGCACAATAAACCAGCCAAGCAATGCGTTTTTGTCTTTAATTATTATTTATAGTTGTTCAGACACGTGTATATACAAATACAGACCGTAGATTTTTTTTCTTTTCTTTTTTTCAAAAGTTTGTTCCTGTTTGTACAGTGGGAAAAAAGCAAGTCCAGCACCCAGAGATGCAGGAGAGAGAATGACCAGAGCAGAAGTGCAGATTTCTCCAGCACAGTGAAGACACAGAGCCGCTCACACACACCATCAGAACGCACGGGAACACAACTGCACACAGGACACACAACTGACATCAAATCAAACCCAAATTAGTTTTAAATAATGCTTTTCAGTTTTCAGTTTGGATTACCCAGTATCTAGAAGGCGATTAATCGCATCCAAAATCCCCAAAATTGTGTTTACATAATATATGTGTGTGTGTAATTATTATGTATATTTGAATACACACACTTACATGTATATATTTAAGAAATATTTGCATGTATGCCCTGTTTATATATAAGCTATATTATATATAAATATTTTTTAAATAAATCTGAAATACATACATGCATGTGTGTGTGTGTATTTATATATACATAATAATTATAGAGTACACACATATATATATTATGTAAACACAAACTTTTAATTTGGATGCGATTAATCGATCAATCGAGCACACACTCACACACTCTTACACACACACACACACACACACACACACACACACACACACACACACACACACACACACACACACACACACACACACACACACACACACACACACACACACACACACACACAAAGACACACACACACACACAGACACTCACAGACACACGCACTCTCACACTTACACACACACTCTTACACACACACACACACACACACACACACATACACACACTCAAAGACACTCACACACATACACTCTTACACACTCACAGACACTCACACACACTTACACACACACACAAACACACACACTCACAGACACTCTTACACACTCACAGACACGCACGCACGCACGCACGCACGCACGCACGCACGCACGCACGCACGCACGCACACACACACACACACACACACACACACACACACACACACACACACACACACTCTCTCACACTCACACAAAAACACGCACACTCACAGACACTCACACACAAACACTCTTACACACACACAGACACACACTCAGGCACTCACAGACACTCTCACACACTCACACTTAAACACACACTCTTACACACACGCACTCACAGACACACTCTTACACACTCACAGACACACACTTACACACACGCACACACACACACGCAGACACACACTTACACACACACACCCTCTTACACACTCACAGACACACGCACACACTTTAGAAAAGGTTTAATTTGTTAACTGTTTTAGTTAACATGAAATACTGAAAAATACTTCTAAAGCATTATTTAATTAGTTTTAATACATTATTAATACATTATTGTATCAATGTGTTGTATTTTTTATTATTATTTGACAGTTGTATTTTTATTTAAAAAGTTTCATGAAGATTAACAAATGCTGTAACAATTATATTAACTAATGGGACCTTATTGTTGTAAGGTAAAGTGTGTGTATATATATAAATTGAATATATAAATACAGTAGGTACATTTTTTCCTGATTTTATATATATATATATAAAATCGGGAAAAAAATTACCTACTGTATCAGGGATAAATAATGTATTTTGTTCCAAAAAATTATTACACTGAGAGATGATTTTTTTTTATTTATTGGAATTAAATTTCATGTCAATCTAATTAATATTTTAATTCAGCGTCCTGTTCAGTTCAGTTCAAATTCACACACAAGAACCGAAAGTGTGAATGTTACTCAACCCTGACAGACATCGAGGCTCGTTCACACCAAGGATGATAACCATAACCATAACCATATCGTTCTAAAAAACATTATAAATGTAAAAAGCAGAGTCCACATCACAACTGAAACGATTTTTTTTCCAGCTGATGAATGACAAAAACATTAGCCAATCAGAATCCATCTCAGGCATTTAAAGAGACAGGCGACAAAATCTTGTGATGTGGACGCTAATACAGTCACGGTTCTCGGTGTGAGCGGCCTTCAGTCTGCGGCGCTCTGATGACGTGATGACCGATGGTTCATTCTCAAAATCATGGAAAACAATCAAGAAACAAAAAACAACAACTCACAACTCAAGAACCTTCAGCAAAACATTATGAAGTAGTGCTAGACGCCGTTAGCCGAAGCGCTCTGTGCAAAACTACACAACTCTCCCGTGTAACGTTCTCGTTTCAGTGGAACTACGACACACACACACACACACACTTATGGAGTGAGACTAACATTTCACAAACGTGGAGAAAAGAAAAGGTGAAAACAGCCAAAAGAACACTTTATTTAACATGTTTTTTCATTATCAAGTCCATGCACATGCCACGTTATGAAACCTCCATCCGTTAAAAAACACAAACGCTGAACCGCAGTCCTCTTCCCATCAGATCCTCGTGGAACATCAACAACTTTGCCAGGAGATTAAAAGAAAAAACACAAAGGCAGATGAAGCGCTCCTATTGGCTCAGGGCTTCAGAACGCCATTCAAAAGCGGCCAATCGTTGCGTTTGTCGTATGCATTCACTTCCAACATTCTACTTTGCTCAGTTTTTTTTTTGCGTTTTTTTTTTAGAAAAGACATGTGAATCAAATTAATACCTTAATATCAAACATTATGTACAACACATTTTGATCATAACATTTAATGCGGTATCCATAATAACATATAACAATGATGCTGGATAATAATAATAATAATTAATAATTAATCATAATAATCAATGTTTTATGAAGTGTCTATTTTTTCCTTGTCCTTCAGAAAGGTACAAAAAAAACAAGTAGTATTCTAACACTATATATAATGTTATGCTTTTGACTAAATTGAGGATACACGGTATCCATTTAATAAGCTGATTCTTGTTTCCCAGTTCAAAGTGTGTACAAAGCATGGTATTAATGGTAATAATTGGAGTACAAATGATACAAATACTACTGAAGCTGATTTTCAAAAGTTTCTTTCATAGTGTAAACCATGAAACGGAGCACATATGGTGTGTTTCCTCTAGTCCTGATGTCGCAAAGCCGAGCTGCTGAAATCGCTTTGTTACCATTCGAGCAAAAACAAACACGAGACGCAGTTTGTCTCCGAGAGCCAAACAGGCCTACTGAGAATCAGAAAGGCAGAAACGATTATCCAATTTGCGACTGTTTGAAAAGTCCACAGTATTGTTTATTGTTAGGAATGCGTGCTCTCTCTGACTGCAGGGTCAGAAAACCCTCCCTCCCCGGTGAAACCAGAGCCGGCTATTTTAATCTTCTGCCTCACAAAGCGGCTCTAAAACTGAAACGGTGATGGAGGGAGTAACCAGGCAAACAACAGTTTAAAGTCTATTTGGGTGAATCTCACAAAAACACGTCCAGAGCACATTCAACCGGACAAAAATACAAGAAATCGAAGCCTGTTGGAGGACCGTTAAGATTTTAGGGTGCGTTCCCACTTGTAGTTCGTTTGGTTCGGACCAAAAAACAAAAACAGCACTTATAGTCCTGGTCAGCGTTCACACTGGCATTTTCAACGGCGAACCTAAAGTTACCGAACCAAAGGCATAGGGATAGGGTCACAACCTGATTGGTCGGCTTTTATGACGTATATTTCGCGAAGAGCTCATCAAATGTTCACCAGGATTTCCTCCGTTGATGCAGAAACGAAAATCTGCAAATATTGATGAGGCACTTTACCTCCTCGCTGCTCCACGTTTGCCCTCTACTCATTTTGGATACACGGATCTTTCCACATCGTCAAATCAGCTGCGTCGCATCTTGTGACATCACGTTCTGTTTTTGGTTGGTTTACATGTCTTTGGTCCGTGTTGCGTTCATATATCAGTCGAACCGCACCAGAGTTGGTTTGGAAGCGGACGAGTCCCGTCTCTTTAGCGTCTCGCTCCGCTTGTTTGGTGTTGGGATGGCAGCGTTCACATATGTTCAAATGGACCGCACTAACCCAGCAATCGCACCAGGGTTCGTTTTAATCCAACCAAACATGACAAGTGTGAACGCACCCTTACTTTTGAAATGGATTCTCGTCAGATTTTCAGGTAAAGGCCTGTTCACACCGGGACGATTTTCACGCGTGTTTATCGCCGACGTTTAACGCCTCGTGACTAAACAAAGGGCGCCAATGTGTGTGTGTGCACACCGCCAGGCGTAAAAGCGTCATTTTAAAAAAAAAACGCCTTGGGTTTGTTTTTGTTTTTTTGACGCGCTGCGTTAAATACTGGCCGACCAAAGAAATCGCCGCTTTAGTTCACGTAAAGCTGCTGAAGTTACAGTAAAACACCACTTGGTGGCGCTCAAGCTCAAGTTTCCACCGCAGGAACTTTACCCAGGAACTTTGGGCTGGTACTCGGTGTGTTTCGACCGCAGGGTCTAAATGAAGTTCCGGGTTAATATTTCCGGCCCTGCTCGCGAGGTAATACTTTTTCAAAGTTCGGGAACTTTCGGGGGTGGGACTTGTGCGCTGAACATGCTGATTGGTTGAGCTCACGCAGCATTTTATTTCAACTGGCATTTTTAAAAGTCTTGCGAGGTTCGTTCTGCGTTCAGTAAATATCAGTCTTGCTCTTTCTGTCCGATGACGGGCGTTCGTCTGAGCAATCGCACGGTCAATGTCCGAAATAGCAGATAATATCATACGTTGTCTTAATTTAAATCGAGCTTTCAGAATACACTTTAGTATCAGTGCTCGTCTCTTTTCTGCCGTTTTGTTAATTACATCTTTAGCAAACCAATACATAACCAGCAAAAGCAGCGCTGCTTGCCTCTCCTCCACTTGTTATTGTTGCAGACAGTGTCGCGCAAAAATGATTACGGTCCATCTGTGACTGGGAGGAACAGTCGCGCGCAGTCCCACGTCTCTGGACTAATTTGCCTAATCTTCACGGTTCTTTAGACCACAGTGGAAACGCAGACAGTAGCAGGTCTGGGGGAAAAAACGTTCCTGGTACAAATTGTTCCTGGTCATTTCGGTGGAAACGGGACTATTGATACAACAAAGAGTGCATCGCCAGTGAAAATTGCTTGGGTGTGAACACAAAGACGCGCCGAAAAACGCTGGCAATGATCGTGCGAAAATCGCCCCGGTGTGCACAGGCCTTAACATTAGTTAACTACATTGAACTAACATTGAGCAATTCATTTGAATCGATTGTATTCCTCATTTTTAAGTCACTTTTGATAAAAGTGTCTGCTAAAGAAACGCTTTACGTTAAGGTGACATTAGTTAACATGAACTAATAATGAAACACACTTAAGAATATATTAATCTTAGCTCGTGTTAATTTCAACATTATTCAGATCAACAGTTGTATCTGTGAATATTGTTTAATGAACTGTATTGCCCTGTTAACACCAACTTCTACTCTTTTGTCTATGTCTGGTGTGGCGAGCTGCTCCATTCATGTTTCTATTGTCCTCACTCGACAAATCTTTCACACCGCTGACCTAAACCTCATTATTGATGTATAAAATCCTCTTAAAATCTAGCCTGGCTCCGCCCTCCTACAAACTTCCGCTCAATCTTTATTTTCCTTCCGTCTGGGATTGCGGTATATTCTCTGGTTTTCTCCAGACAGAGGGAGTGGCTGAGAACGACAACGTTGATGTTGTGCGCTAGTTTGAGATGACATACGTCACGACCAAACGTCAGCGATTGGTTATGGCAGATCCAATAATTTTACACTTCTACAGAGTACCCGCCTTCAAGGAAGTTAACGCTTGTCAATGGAGAGTGGCCGGACTCTCTGAACAAACGAAATGTACGAGAGTCTGATAGGACCAGGCTACTTAAAATCCACACTTTTTAAAAAGTCATTCTGAATAGACACTAACCAACAACCAAAACTTGAGGTTATATATTCCCAGACATTAGTTCTTGCTAATAAGTGACACCTAAAGTGTTACAGACTCTCATTACTGTAGTAATATTCTTATATCTTAAAGGCAATACAACAATCATGACGTCTAAATACTTCAGTGTGTGATATTTGTGCCACTAGTGTCACCAAATGAATAATGCAAAAACGATGTCTGGCAGATTAGAAGAAGGTTTTGAAAGTGTAGAGGATGAAGGTTAGGTCAGCGGTGTGAAAGGTTTGTCGAGTGAGGACAATAGAAACATGAATGGAGCAGCTCGCCACACCAGACTTAGACATTTACATTTACATTACATTTTATGCATTTGGCAGACGCTTTTATCCAAAGCGACTTACAGTGCCCTTATTATTACAGGGACAATCCCCCTGGAGCAACATGGAGTAAAGTGCCTTGCTCAAGGACACACTGGTGGTGACCACTGGGATCGAACAAGCAACCTTCTGCATATCAGTTCCATGGTTTAACCCACTGGACCACCATCTTAGACAATAGAGTGCAAGTGGGTGTTTACAGGGCAATACAATATTTTATTAGTGTCTTATCAGCCTTCTCTAAAAACTCACATGACATGAGCTGCGTCCGAAATCGAATACTTTTCTACTATATAGAATGCGAAAAACAGTACGCCAACAGAGTACTATGTCCGAATTCATAGTACTCGAAAAAACAGTATGCGAAAAGTACCTACTACTTCCGACGAGATTCTGAAGTGCTCATACAATGGACACTTTACCATCCCATGAGGCCACGGGAGACGATTTATGAATGGAGGTGATGGGACGCTGGTAGGTCACATGATCATGACAACATGGCGGATGTAGCACGTCCGGATTACATTCATTCATACTATTTAGAACTTACTTTTTTAACGGTCGCTAAGTTTGTTCAAATTCAAATGTAGTACCTACTCACATAGTACGCGATTTCGGGCGCAGCCATGGTCTTAGATAATAATGTTTCATAATAATCATAGTTTTGGAGATAACATCCATTTTGAAATGACGCATGATCACACTTCATTGTGTTTCTAAGTTGCTACACCACAGTATTTTAAATATATATTGTTAATATTTATATTTGTGTTTAATTGAGCTTATAAAACTCTCAAGTTTTGGTTATGTTGATTATGTGTCTATTCAGAATGACTTTAAAAAAAGGGTGGATTTTAAGGGAATTTGATCAATAAGGAAGGTGTGAAAGGTTTGTCGAGTGAGAACAATAGAAACATGAATGGAGCAGCTCGCCATACCAGACATAGACAATAGAGTGCAAGTGGGTGTTAAAAGGGGGGCGATAAAATATTTAGCATCTTATTATTCTTCTCTAAAAACTCACATGATATGGTCTTTAAAACTATGGTTTTTATGAAACATTTTCTGAGTTTTTTCATAGTTCCTCACATTTTAAATGAAGCACGACTACACTAGTGGCTTCAGCTTCATGGTGTTTCTAAGTTTCCACATCATATTTTTATACATTTAAAATATATATTGCTAATATTTATATGTTTGAGCGTATAAATCTCCATATTAATAACAGTATTGAACTGTAAACTCTCAAGTGTTGGCTTTCTAATATATAAAATGACGTCCAAATTTGGCAAAATGTATTTAATTTAAATGTAATTATAGTCGCAATGCAAAAAATCTTAATGGTTTATGCAAAAATGTAAATTCTCATTTTTGTCTTTTGAGTCTGGGATGAAATATGATTCTTGATGGTTTTTCGTGAGATTCGCCCGTCGGTTCCTCCATCAAATGTAAGGCTGTCGGAGGAGAATGCCCATGTTATAATGTCTAGCGTATGTCGCATCAGCATATTAAACGAGTCAGAATTGCACCGATTAACAGCTACAGAACAAACAAATGCATTCATGAAACAAACAAATAAAACGACACTTTATTCCCCCCAACGAAACGCTGAATTTGAAGCACTTCCAGGAGATATTAGTATTGTGTACAGTATAAGGCCTATTCAAACAAACGTTTACGTTTCCCGCCCATATGAAAGGGGAAAACATCGCGTGGAGCCCCTTTCGATATTTGGTTCCTAATAGAGTCGGACACACAGTTATGACAAGAAAAGAATTTCCATGATCCGTCAATGTTGATATCTCATATCAATTGATAAAAGGTCATAGGAAAAATATAGATATTTATGTTGCAGTTAAGTTTATCTTACAAAATACAAAATCATTGTTTTTAGTGGTGTGGTCTACTAAGACAAGTCCCTCAAATCGCTGTATAGAATCAATTCCGAATTCACACAAATCCTATTATTTAGACTAACCAACTCATCTAGCGTCTTCCTTCTATTCGGAATGATCCGAGATGCATAACAGACCGCTTCTTCCAATGAATTCTGCAATTTGTTAAGAGAAGGCAGACGAAGGACGAAAGGCAAGAAGTCTTTGTATATTTATCGCTAACAGCAGAGCCGGTGAACTCGGTTAAGGTTTGATGTTTATGTCTGTTTTATGTGACACCCACCCGTGAACCTTCAACACGAACGATTCTCACAGGGTGTTCGGCGTTTCTTAACACTTGCGCTAATTACCAACAAAAGGAGCCACTCGCTCCCAATGGACACGAGTAAACGCTCTCTGGATCTCAGACTCCACCCCCTTCCTCCCAGCAGCCAATCCCCTGTGAGCGGCTGTCATAGTTGATTGGCCGGTTGGTTAAACAGGCGATCTGCGTTTCTTCTTTGCACGGCTAATCGACTTTTCCTAATCAAAGACAGCGAAAGACCACTTAAATATTCGGAAAACAAAACAAAAGCGGAGCAGAAGTGTTCCTGGTGAATCTCAAAGCCCTCTCGCGGCGCCGGTCCGCTCGCGCTCAGATGTGTTGGGTTTCTGGAGGGCTGGTTCAGGGGCAGGTGAGGGGCTATAAGGTGAGGAACACAGAGATGCAGAGCAGCAGGAGGGCCAGCAGGGGGCGTGACGTTTGGTGCCGCAGGCCTGAAGTGGACACATCGCTCCGGGAGGGTTCGGCCTCGTGGCTGGTGTCGTCTGGAAATGAGATGGAGAACATTTGATCAATTGAGATCTTGCACAAGTCAGGGTTATTATAGCTAAAGCAAGACGTCATACAGGCGAAGATATTTTTTCATGCACTGCACTGTAAAAAATGATTGTGATTTTAACGGTATTTTACTGTAAAAATGTTACGGTGAAAAACAGTTAATTGGTTAACAGAAAGTTTCCGTACTATATACGGTGAATAACTGTAATAGATCTAACCTTACATTTCATTTAATTTTACAGTAAAATATAATTAAATGTACAGTTTTTGGAAGTGAAAAAGAACAAAAACTGTAAAAAAAAACTGTAAAAAAATGCGTGACACTTCGCATTTGATGTGGCTGGTGTCGTCTGGAAATGAGATGGAGAACATTTGATCAATTGAGATCTTGCACAAGTCAGGGTTATTATAGCTAAAGCAAGACGTCATACAGGCAAAGATATTTTTTCATGCACATGGTTAATTTTGAGAATTGGAGCTATTTTGGCTTTTCATCACATGTTGTGTCAGACTGGTGGAAAGAAAACATCCAAAATACGTGTTTATTTATTGCACTTGATCTAATTGTGCATATCTTTAAAGGCCATTTTCTCCAAAAGTGAGTTTATTTCTCCACTTAAGCAGCACTTAAATGCACAAAAACTTACAGTTTTATTCCTATCTGTATTCTGAAGGTTTTTAGCGAGGGGTTTGTTCATGTGTCATTCGCCTGATTTTATACATTTCATTCCTATAAAACGTTGTTCTTTTTTTCTGGCTGTTGACAGTATTTTCTGCTTTATGAAGTGATAAAAAGATAAATCAAAAATCCCCTCGCTAAAAACATTAAACTTTAATATGTCAACAAAATCAAGCAAGAATTTTGAATCTGACTTTATCCAATGTTCAGATTTATTTTCTGGAAATATATGCATATTTAAATGGAAAACTTGTTATACAAAAAATATTTGCAATTCTTTATGTAATCAATCAACTTGCTAAGTATGGTGATATCTATTTTTATATTTATACTAAATTGTTTACCCTATTCACCTGTGGTCTTGCCTTAACTAAAAATAAAACCATAAAAAAACATGCCAGTATTAACATAAAATCAACTTTCATTGAACTAAAGTAAAATATAAACCCAGCAGGCACTGGACGTCAATGAAACATCAGAAAGATGTTGGACAGATGTCAAATTTTGGATTGAAAATGAAAATCCATCATTGGACAGACGTTGAATTTTGGTTACTTAACACCACGACTTAAAACCAACAAAATTTCCAAGTGTAATAGTGTTATAATTTAATATTGTGTGGACATTAGCACATTGTGACATTTAACAGACATTGAGTGTTTGACAATATGATGGTGGTGTTTGGAAGACATTGAATTTTGGTCACTTAATGCCACTTAAATCCAATCAACGCCAGCTGTTGTCAATATTCTACTTCAAATTGATGTTGCGTTAGGTATTGCCCCGACATTGAATTTTGGCCACCTGTTGTGAGAACCTTTATTCAAAACTTATTGTATTCCAAATAGTTGCCAAACAGAATTTTTTTTGTCCTTCAGATAAAAAAAGGACAAAAAAAATACTTAAACTTTAAAATATTAATACAAACTAATAATATCTCAATGATGGTGCACGCCCATTTGCCATGCCGTCTCAACTTTGAGCAGCAAATAACCCTCTTGGAAGCCTCAGTAATAATGGAGGCAGGGCTGTTTGGAGTCTCCGCGTTTATTGGTGTAGACACACAGACTGCGGTTATCATCAGTGAGCATGATATGGCTTTGGAAAGCACATCGTCTCGGGGGAGCCATGTGCCGTCAGAGGACGTCGGGGGGGAAACAGACAGGTGTGACGCTAAAAGAGACAGATAAATATGCTTGGGAGGACAGAGTAGTTTGCTGGCTCATTCAGGCGGGCAGACAGACACCTCCAGCCTCTCAGTGGGTATCTGGACTAATAAATCAATGCCTCCACCATGACACTGCGGCGGTGTGTGTGTGTTGGCAAGGTGAAACTGCATGATAAAACAATTCTGTGTTAATCTACACTGACATTATCAGCAGTGTTAATTGATACAAGCATGCATTTTTAAAGGTTTTTCGCCCACTGACTGCCTGATGCATTTTGCACACAAAAATGGTAAGTCATTGGGTGTACACTTTGTTTTCTGTGTTCAAAGTCTACAGATATTTTCATTCAATTTGTTAAGCATTTTCTGTATGTTCTATTTTCCGTGGAAGCTTGTTTCCGCCACAGAATAAAACATTTTAAAAGATAATTGCGTCTTTCACTGTAAAAAAAAATCAGGTCTCCAATTGAAAAATGTATAGTGACTAATCACATCTAGATTTTTTAGTTGGCCAAATTGAATTTCTGTGAATTAAATTGCATAAATTCACAGAAATTCAATTTGGCCAACTGAAAAATTTGTATGTGATCGGTCACTTTTTTACAGTGATAAACTCGCAATTGCGAGTTATATAGTCAGAATTGCGAATGATAAAGTCCAATTCTGAGGGAAAAAAGACGTTTTTCTCAGAATTGCAACTTTATATCTAGCAATTCTGCGAAAAAAAGTCAAAACTGTGAGATGTAAACTTGCAATTGCAAGAAAAAAACAATTACCAATTCCCTTTTTTATGCTTTATTCTGTGGTGGAAACAAGCTTCCATTATACCCCAATTAATTTTTTTTAGGTTACATTTTTTCTATTCCATTTAAAATGTCAATAATCAAAACAGACGTCTAATCAATTTAATTAATAAAACTGTAACAATTTTAAAACTTTATTAAAATTGTAACAATATCAGTGCCCTATAAAATGTTTTATTTTCTCAGAAACTCTGTGTTGTCTGTTTTAATTTTTCTGTGTTTTTTTTTTTATTTAATCAAGTTTTTTTTATCCAAAAATGGTGGTAATCAAATGAATGCATAAATATTACTCCGGGAGTGTTTGGCCTTGTGACTGGAGTCGTCTAGAAATGAGGAGATGGAGAACATTTAATCAACTGAGATCCTGCAAATTAAGTGTTTATTTTATTGCACTGGATCTAATTGTGTCTGTAGGTTTCAAATACAGTGCATATCTTTAAAGGCCATTTTCTCCTAAAATGAGTTTATTTCTCCACTTAAGCAGCACTTATATACACCAAAACTTACAGTTTTATTCCTATCTGTATTCTGAAGGTTTTTAGAGAGGGGTTTGTTCATGTGTCATTCGCCTGATTTTATACATTTCATTCCTATAAAACGTGGTTCTTTTTTTCTGGCTGTTGACAGTATTTTCTGCTTTATGAAGTGATACAAAGATAAATCAAAAATCCCCTCGCTAAAAACATTTAAATCTAATATGTCAACAAAATCAAACAAGAATTTTGAATCTGACTTTATCCAATGTTCAGATTCATCTTCTGGAAATATATGCATATTTAAACATGACAATTCAGAAAATGTGTTGCAATTCTTAATGTAATCAATCAACTGGGTAAATATGGTGATATCTATTTTATATTTATATTACATTTTTTACTATATTCCCCTGTGGTCTTGCCTTAACTAAAACTAAAACCATAAAAAAAATTGTTCATATGTCATTTGCCTGATTTTATACAACATTTCATTCCTCTTTAATTGGTCTTTGAGTTATTGATTAAACAATTGGTAACACTGTTCCATCATTAAATAATATCTACACATGAACACATGAGTAACACACTATTACAACTCTACTAGTAACTACTATTACCTAACAATGAACTCTGATTAACAAATTAGTTGGTAATAGTGCTCAGTTGAATGTGATAGTTCACTATTAGCTAATCAGTAACTACACATTTTTCATACCTACTAAAAACTTCTATATACAGGTTCATAATGTGAATAATTTATAATTAATTCTAAAGTGAGGATTATGGTAACCCAATAGTAATGACTCAAGTGTTGCCAAATCCTTCAAAGGGAATTACTAGTTATTTGGATCAGTTTTCTAAAGTAAAGATCATTGTAACACACAAGTAATGACTCAAGAGTAACCTAATCCATTGGAAGGAATTGCTATCCAAAACATTACAAAAACCTCAAAAGTTTACAATGTCTTCAGTAAGTTACCATGTTTTTTACTTTAGAAAACTGATCCAAATAATTAGAAGTTCTTTTGGAAGGATGTAGTAACACTTGAGTCATTACTATCCAAAACTTTACAATCACCTCAAATGAGTAGTTAACCTCAAAAACCTTCCTGTGTCGTTATTCATTAATAATGGAACGGTATTATAAAGTGTAACCAAATGTAATCAAATGCTTTTTTTGGTGAACAAAGTGCAGCACAATAGAGGTTTAAAGTTTAAATGAAAACGTGGACATAACCAAATTAAACCAAACTTTTATTTTGATGTGTTGTTGTGAAGACCTTTGAGTTTTTGTATGCATCTGACAACAGTTTTCTCAAATGAAATGGTGAAATTAAGTGACTCGTGTTCATGGCAGATTCTAAAAATACCATTTTGCTCCTGTCATTATCTTTTTTACCTCTTTTTTTTACCTCATAAAAAACATTGGATAAAGTTTTCTGTTTATGTATTTTAGCATGATGGAATCATGTACTTGTACTTTTATTTAATATTGTGTCTCCCTTTCTTTTCTTTTTTTTCTTTCTCTTTTATGTGTGTTATATAAGATGTTTTGTTTTTGTTTTTAGGATGACTCTTTAACATTTCTATCAAGGGTCAACAGATGCAAATTAGCCTTTTGGGCTAATTCTGGCACATTTATATTCATGTGTATTAATGTGCAAAGCCCCTGTAAACAAATAAATGAAACTAGCGTGCATTTGACATTTATACTAGACATATTCATTTTAGACTATTCGAATGTTTAATATTTACAGACACTAGTCGATATCATGATTTGATTAAGTTTACAGCCCTAATTTAGATTTTTAAAATTTCATTTTTATGACTGTATTATTGTACAACTGTGGACGGATTCACAACTAAACGGCTCGTAAAACAAAGCGAGCTATGGTTGGTCAGACGTCATGGTCTTTTTCTCTTTGTCTATTTCATCACATCTTGATTTTGAAAGCAGCTCCAATGTTTGATCATGTCACTATGAAAGTCAAGGCCAGCGTGACAGTAATGGCAATAAATATTACGAGCAGAGAGTCGTGCATATGTTAGTAAGTGCCATGTGTTTGGATGTAATGGCTTTTATTAAGGAGAAGCCAAAACAAGCTTGGCATCGTTCCACGTGACACCTTAGAAAGCCAAACGCTAATTTGGCACTAAACCGTTGTGCATATCCGAGTTTTGGATCTTAATTCTTACCGCAGCCAACATGCATGCATATACAGATACAGTGTGTAAATATAATTCATGCATTTCAGCCGGAAGGCATGATAGACTCGCTGAAAGGTCACATGGCTAATTTCTGGACACTTAATTGCATGTGCACATGGTGGAGGATGTTGACAGACAGCCCTCAGCTATTACAAGAGAATGCATTATTAATACGACGTGTACCTCATGCATAAATAAAACAGTCTTTGTGGTTTGAAGTGTCAGAGAAGCCGCAGGCGCAACTCATATCCTGACCGTAAAGGTACATTAAAGCAGCAACACAAACACACACACACACATGCACAGAGTGATTAGAGGAATTAAAGGACAGGACACACAGACTGAACAAAGCGAAGGTGATTTCAAGCCATACTGACCTCTTGGTTCTAATGCATTGTCTACTTTGTCATCGACAAAAACGCGGTCATGAACGCCTATGGTTTTCTCGCAGCCATCTACAAAAACAGAAGAAATGAAAAAGATACCGTAAGCCAATCATGTTAGTGATAAATCAGCAGCCCAACCCACCTGCCAATCAAAGGAAAGCCTGTGACATCACACACAGAAGCAGTTAATGTCAATCAAAGTGTGAGCAACCAAATGCCTCCGACACACTCATACGTGTGTGTTTTGTAATCAAAGACACTTACTTGGTGGTCTCACGAACACTTTCAGCTTGAGACACGACCTTCTCCCGGTTTCTGTGATCATGGATGCTGTAAAACACAAAGAACAGATAAGCAGAGGTGAGTACACACACACAAACACCTGACGAGAGAAAGATATCTTCTCAGTTTCGCGCGGCACACACACACAACTGCGGCTTGCGGCTGTATTTTGTGGTCTGAAATAGGAAATTGGCCCTTTCCTGAGGAATCTGAAGGGCGTGTACACACACACGCGGCGCCTGCGGGGTGAAGAAAGCAACGTCACGCTGTCATTTGTGGTTTATCAGCCGGTTCGGGCCCTGAGAGTTTTGAGCACAAATACACCAGACGGAATTCAAAAGAGGAAAATCACAGCTGAAATTACAGAGTGACTTCATCTCAAGGTTATTTTTAGGCAAACATGTGTTTCTTGAATGCTGGAAAGGAAGAATCACAAAGAAGATCCTCCTCAATTTCTCGAATGATTCTCCTAGACGGAAAGCGAATTAAATGGAGATCAGACTGAAGTATCTTACCGAGACCCTAAAGGGACAGTTTGCGCTTGCTTGCAAAACTTTTGATTTCACTCAGAAAAGCGTTCCTTAAAGAAATGAGGCATTTGCTCACAAAATGTTTTTCGTTCTCTCGTAATACTGTTGCGTTCCCCACAGAAACTTTGCGTTCATTTGCAAAATGTTTGCGTTAAAAAACTTTTGCATTTGCTCGCCGAAAAGAATTATGTTCCTCTGAGAACATTTGCATTTGAACATTTCCCCAGCACACTGCCAAAAAAAGGGTACAAAATTATACCTTTTAAGGTACAAGTGGCCGTCACTGGGGTGGGACCCTTAAGGGGACATTTTTGTAAGTCAGGGGTTGGCAAGTTCGGTCCTAGAGAGCTGATGTCCTGCAGAGTTTAGCTCCAACCCTACTAAGCCACCACAGTATAAAAATCATGGCTCCCAGCATGCATTGCAGCATTAAGTCACCATTGTTGAGATTCATATGTTGATTCTTGATATCTGTGTACGTCTAAACGGTTTCCCCCCTAGAATGTATTAAAAAATAAGAATTCAGATTGTCTGATCTGTGGCAAGAAAATATTGTTGGTGAATATTATTTATTATTTTGAGTTTTGTCAAAATTTTCTTCACGACAATTTTTGTTTATGGCTTCTTTTGATTTGAACAGATTGTGTTTTGTTAACACTGTAAAAAAAAAAACACAAACTCACATAAAAAATCCAATCAAACTGGCCAACTAAATAAAACACTGATCTCCATAATGGCGATTATGTTTCAATAAAACATCAACATCTAAACCTCTGATAATTCTCAATAAGAGCTTCTATAGACGTCTTTCAGGGTTGGAGCCAAACTCTGCAGGACAGCGGCTCACTAGGACCGTACTTTCCCTGCTCTAAGTAGAGGGAAACAATGGTATAATTGTACCATAAGGGCCAGTTGTGTACCTTTAAAGGTACAGTTATATGTTTTGTTCCCCCAAGGAACAAAATTGTACCTCTACTGTACCTTTTTTTCTGAGAGTACATTTGTTTGCAGTGCAAACCTTTTGAGTTCATGCGCAAAACTTTAGCATTTGCTCGCAAAACTTTTGTGTTCCCAGAGAATCTTCGCTTTCGCTTGCAAATATTTGCGCTTGCTTGCAAACCTTTTGAGTTCACATGCAAATTTACTAAAGTATTGTGTTCCCCAAAGAAACGTTGCGTTTGCTCACAAAAGAGAAGATTCTTGGCAAACAAAACTTTTGCAAGAAAACGCAAACATTTAGCAAAAGAAGGCAAAGTTTCTCTGGGAATGCAACAGTATTACGAGAGAACAATTTGTGAACACTAAAGTGTTACGATAGAATGCAAATGTTGGGGGAGTCAGTTTTGTCAGTTCTTTGGGGGGAACAATATTTTTGCGTGTGAACAGAAGTTTTTTAGAGCAAGTGCAAAGATTTGCATGTGAACTCAAAAGGTTTACAAACAAGTACAAAGTTTCTTAGGAGAACATAATTATTTTGCGAGCAAATGCAAAAGTTTTAAAAGCGAACGCAGAAGTTATGCAAGAAAAGGCGATTATTCTCGGGGAACACCAAATGCAAACATTTAGCAAAAGAACGCAAAGTTTCTCGGGTGAATGCACAAGAATTACGAGAGAACGCAAACATTTTTCTTACAAAATCTTTGCACTTGATCGCAAAACTTCCTTTCGCTCACAAAACATTTGCATTCTATCGTAACACTTTTGTGTTCACAAATTGTTCTCTCGTTATACTATTGCATTCCCCGAGAAACTTTGTGTTATTTTGTAAAATGTTTGCGTTCGCTCGCAAACTTCTATGTTCCCTTGTAAAACTTTAGCTTTTTCTCGCAAAATAATGATGTTCCCCTAACAACATTTGCATTTGAACGTTTGCCCTGCATTTGTTTGAAATGCAAACCTTTTGAGTTCATGTGCAAATCTTTGCACTTGATCGCAAAACTTTTGTTTTCGCTCAGAAAAGTATTATGTTCCCCAAAGAAACGTTGCATTTGCTCAATAAAAGATCCTTGGCAAACAAAACTTTTGCAAAAGAGCGCAAAGTTTCTCTGGGAATGCAACAGTATTACAAGAGAACGCAAACATTTTGTGAGCAAGCGCAACATTTCTTTGAGGAACACATTACTTTTCTAAACGCGAAAACAAGTTTTGCGAGCAAGTGCAAAGATTTACATGAGAACTCAAAAGGTTTGCAAGCAAACGCAAAGTTTCTCAGGGGAATGCAATAGTATTACGAGTGAACACAAAAGTGTTATGATAGAATGCAAATGTTGGTCAGTTTTGTCCATATTTTGGGGGAATAATATTTTTGCAAGTGAACAGAAGTTTTGCGAGCAAGTGCAAAGATTTGCACATGAACTCAAAAGGTTTACAAACAAGTACAAAGTTTCTTAGGGAAACATAATTATTTTGCGAAAAGCAAAAGTTTAACGAGCGAACGCCGAAGTTATGCAAAAGAGCGCAAAGTTTCTCTGGGAAATGCACCAATATTACGAGAAAACGCAAAACCTTTTCTTGCAAATCCACGAACTTGGTTGCAAAACGTATTTTCGTTCACAAAAAAACTGAGCGTTCGCTCACAAAACATTTGCATTCTATCCTAACACTTTTGTGTTCACTTATGAAACTTTGTGTTCATTTGCAATATGTTTGCCTTCTCTCGCAAAAAGTGTTGCGTTCCCCCAAGAAACTTTTCGTTTGCTCACAAAAAAACACTAAAATATAATTTTTCTCATTTTATTCCCATCACAAATTTTTTTGCGATTTTGGGAACGAAACATTTTGCGAGCGTATACAAAAGCGTGAACGCAAAAACATTGCGATATAATTTGATTTCTTCATAATAAGCTCAGGAGAAACAGCAACCAATCAGACAGTTCAATGAAACCACTGAAATATAATTTCCTCCCCAGTTTCCTGAGCCATGAAAGAGGAAACTCTGAGGAATGATGTTCATCTGGGGTTATTCTATGAGGTTTATTAAGATGGACAGCACAGTGCAAGTTCAACGCTTGGACTAATTAAGGCTAATTACTCTCAAAGTGGGATTTTATTCTGTGATCTTTGGCGGAAATGTGCAGTGGTGTTCCTCCCTGGATGCACAGAGTTTCATTACACACACACATTAAAGTCAATCATCACAACCTGCTTATTTCTGAATGACTTTATTTTATCTATGAGGAAGGATTTCATAAAAGACTATTATTACTAGATACTATTATATAATACTATTAGTAAATAAAGGCAGTATTGATTACCATGTATCAAAATTGCTTCAGTGATGTTCCCTTTACCCACATAACAAACTATTATTATTACCACCAAACAATCCCGCACAACACCCTAGCAACACCCTGGCAACCACCCAGTCCATCCTAGCAAGTGCATTGCAACACTCTGGCAACCATGCAGAACACCTTAGTAACTGCATGGCTACCACAAATAATACCCTAGCTACCACATAGCAACACACAGAAAACCAGCACAACACCGCACACATAACACCCTAGCAGCTGCATAGCAACACCCTGGCAACCACATAGAATACCCTACCAACCACATGTTAACAACACCCTGGCAACCACAAAAAAAACTATATTTATCAAGATTGTGTGAGTGTGAGTGTGTGTGAGTGAGTATGCGTGTGTGTGTGAGTGTGTGTGTGTGTGTGTGTGTGTGTGTGTGTGTGTGTGTGTGTGTGTGTGTGTGTGTGTGTGTGTGTGTGTGTGTGTGTGTGTGTGTGTGTATGTGCGTGAGTGGGTGTGTGTACGTGCGTGCAAGTGAGTGTGTGTGTGTGTGTGTGTGTGTGTGTGTGTGTGTGTGTGTGTGTGTGTGTGGGTGTGTGTGTGTGTGTGTGTGTGTGTGTGTGTGTGTGTGTGTGTGTGTGTGTGTGTGTGTGTGTGTGTGTGTGTGTGTGTGTGTGTGTGTGTGTGTGTGTGTGTGTGTGTGTGTAATGCACATTTCTGAAATGCAACGCTCTTTTCTGATCAGTATTCTGTGGCGTTTGAGTTTATTAATGGAATAAAACAAACACCTGAAGCATGTCATGAATCCAAACGAAGGAGTTTCACACGGGAAGAGCCAAATAAACTCATTAACAGACAAACAGAGAAATAAATGACAGTCAGCGTATTCCTCTGTGCTCACTAAACTGGATTGCACTAACTGGACTGTAACAACGATGTGTCTTGAGCATCAAATCCTCATATGAGAATGATTAGTGAAGGGTCATGTGACACTGAAGACTGGAGTAATGATGATAAATTCAGCTTTGATCACAGGATATAAATTACACTTTACTATATATTCACATAGAGAACATCTGATTTACACTGGAATAATATTTCACTATTTTTACTGTATTTATGATTTTAAAAAAACACAGCGTTGGTGAGCAGAAGAGACTCTTTCAGAAACAATATTTCCAGTATTGTGCAGTGATACACACACATGCTGTAATGAAATGAACACAGGCGGCACATTTCCAGGAACTCTGCCTCCTTCCCTCCGTCTGCATGCGGCTTAATAATCAGACAAATTTTCCGATTGGAAATCTGGCAAGCGCATGCTCCTGTCAGAGTCGGCCCACCCTTTGGGCAAGTATGCTAATCAGCATTTATTTCATTTGACAAAGACAACATACGAATGCAGAGCTATTAAATATGCAGCGCTCTCTTTTGAGCGCCGTAGCCAGCGGCGGAGCTTTCTCAATTTGTCCTCATCCATAAAGAGCCTCGACTAATAGCATCAGCAGAGATGAAGAGCATTTCTCACAGCCCTCATCTGCCTCGCTGCTTTAGTGCTTCTGTCTCTCATCATGTACATGCAAATGAAAGAGAAAGTGTGTGTGTGCGTGCGTGTGTGCGCGAGTGTGTGCGTGTGCAGGCGAGAGAGAAATATATTGAAGTGTTCACAGGTGTATACTAAGTTAGTCAATTATGACAAAACCTCATACATTTTATGTACTTTGTTTTTATAGACTAAAATTAAATGGAAATGTATATTTATGTTCATATAAAATACAGATAATTCTGTCTTTGTAATGCTCTTTTTAACAACCCTGGCAACCACCCAGCCAACCAACCCTAACTGCATATCAACACTATGACAACCATGCAGAACACCCTGGCAACCACATAGCAACACTCTGGCAACCACAAATACTACCCTAGCCACCACATAGCAACACCCTGGTAACCACACAGTATTCCCTAACATCTGCTTCGCAACACCATAGCAACCACACAGAACACTCTAACAGCTGCATAGCAACACCCTGGCAACCACAGAGAAAACCTGTCACCACATAGCAACACCCTGGCAACCACACAGTATACCCTAGCAATACCCTAGAAACTGCAGCACAATGGCTACTACCGGGAACCTCATAGAACATCATAGTAAGCATAACACCCAGGCAACACCCTGGCAACCACACAGAATACCCTACCAACATGTTAACAACACCCTGGAAACCACAAAAAAATCACCCCAGGATCCACATAGCAACACCCTGGCAACCATACAGAACACCCTGGCAACTGCATATGAACCCTCTGGCAACTATGCAGAACACCCTTCGCAACTGCATAGAAACACCTTGGAAACCACACAGAATACCCTACCACCTACATGTTAACAACGCCCTGGCAACCACAAAGAAATCACCCCAGGAACCACATAGCAACACCCTGCAACCATACAGGACACTCTAGCAACCACATAGCAACACCCTGGCAAGCATACAAGACACTCTAGCAACCACATGGCAACATCCTTTCAACCAACCAGAACACCCTGGAAACTGCATAGCAACACCCTGGCAACCATACAGGACACTCTAGCAACCACAAGGCAACATCCTTTCAACCAACCAGAACACCCTGAAAACTGCATAACAACACTCTGGCAACAATGCAGAACACCCTCGCAACTGCATAGCAACACCCTGGAAACCACAAAAAATACTCTAGCCACCACATAGCAACACCCTGGCAACCAAACAGTATACCCTAGCATCTGCATAGGAACACCCTGGCAACTACTCAGAACACAATAGCAACCACACAGAACACCCTAGCAGCTGCATAGCAATACCATGGCAACTACACAGAATACCCTACCAACCACATGTTAACAACACCCTGGCAACCACAAAAAAACACTATGAACCACATAGCAACACCCTGGCAACCAACCAGAACACCACTAACATTAATCAGAATGCAAAAATCTAGTTATTGAGATACTGCCAGAAACGTGTGTGAGTGAAAGTCTATAACACACACTGTTTATGAACACGCACACAACGACACTGACACACACACACACACACACACACACACACACACACACACACACACACACACACACACACACACACACACACACACACACACACACACACACACACACACACACACACACACACACACACACACACACACACACACACACACAAACATGATCTCATTTCTGCCAATTGCACTGTTATCTAGAGAGAACACATTGTGATTGAATGTGCTTTTAATTTCCACATGACACCAGAAACTCTCATCATTACGACAATAAAACACATGAATTTCACAATTTTAGGAGCCTCCAAAAACATCTTCTGCAATAAAATGAAATATATATGTTTTTTTGTTTGTTTTTCCAATCAGAATACACAGATATGTTTGAACAGCCATCGAGGGAGAAAGACGTCATGAAAGAATATGAGCTGGTACACTGAATTAAACCTGAGTTCATGCTCATCTAGATACACAGATCCCAATATACCAGGTTAAGAAAATTCTCACGGATGCCATTCACAGACATGATCCCTGGAAGTTCACAGCCCGTCCAGTGTGTGTGTGTGTGTGTGTGTGTGTGTGTGTGTGTGTGTGTGTGTGTGTGTGTGTGTGTGTGTGTGTGTGTGTGTGTGTGTGTGTGTGTGTGTGTGTGTGTGTGTGTGTGTGTGT
Organism: Gobio gobio; assembly: GCF_949357685.1. Taxonomy (NCBI): domain Eukaryota; kingdom Metazoa; phylum Chordata; class Actinopteri; order Cypriniformes; family Gobionidae; genus Gobio; species Gobio gobio. The sequence continues at coordinate 13,672,960 of NC_137116.1, forward strand.
GTGTGTGTGTGTGTGTGTGTGTGTGTGTGAGACGCTCTTTGGCAGCGTCTCTCAGTAAGTGTAACATGCTGTCTGGCAGGCGGGCAGGACCGGGCCATTTGCCACCGAATGTTACAGTCACACACACACAGGAAGAGGAAAACAGCAGGAAGTCGGGAAGTGTTGCGACCCAGAGGACACTGAACAGGATCAGACGAAACAAAACAAAGAGAAGGAAAAGGTTCCATTCATCAAAGGCATGATAATGGTTGTCGTGCTCCTTCACACTGCGGGAGAACAGATGAAACGCCAGGAGTTTTCGGGAGCTCATGCACAGAAACTCAATTCATTAAATGTCATTAAAATGATCAACAATGAAATTTAAGAATGGGCTTCCTTTGTTTGCGTCTAAACTGAACTGGCCACAACATACAGGATGTTGAATTACATTTTAATTTAATATCTCTAGTCTTTTGCTCACCATGACTGCATTTATTTGCTATAAAAATACAGTAAAAACATTAATATTGTGAAATAATATTCCAGTGTAGATCAGCTGTTTTCTAAGTGAATATATAGTAAAGTGTAATTTATATCCTGTGATCAAAGCTGAATTTATCATCATTACTCCAGTTTTCAGTGTCACATGACCCTTCACTAATCATTCTCATATGAGGATCTGATGCTAAAGAGACATTTATGATTATCAGTGTTGAAAACAGTTCATATGTTTGTGGAAACTGTCTCTCATGATTATTTGATGAAAATAATGTTCAAAAGATCAGCATTTATTTGAAATAGAATCTATTATAACCTTATAAATGTCTTTACTGTCACTTTTGATCCATTTAATGCGTCCTTGCTGAGTAAAAATATTTATTTTTATACTATTTTTCATTATAATATATTAAGTTTTAAACAGTTTAAATATGTGCTTTTAACCAGCCAACTAGAACACCCTGGCAACCACACAGAAAACCCTAGCATCTGCATAGCAATACCCTAGAAACTGTGACACCCAAGCTATGACCAGGAACATCATATCAACCACAAATAACACACTTGCAGCTGCATAGCAACACCCTGGCAACCACACAGAATGCCCTACCAACTACATGTTAACAACACCCTGGCAACCACAAAAAAAATCACCCCAGGATCCACATAGCAACACCCTGGCAACCATAAAGGACACTCTAGCAACCACATAGCAACATCCTTGCAACCAACCAGAACACCCTGGCAACTGCATAGCAACCTTCTGGCAACCAACCAGAACACCCCGGCAACTGCATAGCAACCCTCTGGCAACCATGCAGAACACCCTCGCAACTGCATAGCAACACCCTGGCAACCACACAGAATACCCTACTAACTACATGTTAACAACACCCTGGCAACTATACAAAAAATAACCCCAGGATCCACATAGCAAAACCCTGGCAACCATACAGGACACTCTAGCAACCACATAGCAACAAACTTGCAACCAACCAGAACACCCTCACAACTGCATAGCAACACCCTGGCAACTGCATAGCAACCCTCTGGCAACCATGCAGAACACCCTCGCAACTGCATAGCAACACCCTGGCAACCACAAAGAATACCCTACGAACTACATGTTAACAACACCCAGGCAACTACAAAAAAATCACCCCAGGATCCACATAGCAACACCCTGGCAACCATACATGACACTCTAGCAACCACATAGCAACATCCTTGCAACCAACCAGAACACCCTCGCAACTGCATAGCAACACCCTGGCAACCACACAGAATACCATACAAACTACATGTTAACAACACCCTGGCAACTACAAAAAAATCACCCCAGGATCCACATAGCAACACCCTGGCAACCATACATGACACTCTAGCAACCACATAGCAACATCCTTGCAACCAACCAGAACACCCTCGCAACTGCATAGCAACACCCTGGCAACCACACAGAATACCCTACCAACTACATGTTAACAACGCCCTGGCAACCACAAAAAATAACCCCAGGATCCACATAGCAACACCCTGGCAACCATACAGTTTATATGAATTAATATTAATTTAAGCAGACACAACAGTTAAAGTTGAATTCATGTTTACGTTGAGTTTTGTTCTATTTTAATTGAACTTCCTTATATTAAAATTTGAATTCCAATTCAGGCATCCCGATGTAATGGTGACCCTGACCCTGATGCCGCCCGCATCGCTCACAGCATCTATCAAAGCTGCAGCAGTCGACAGACGGTCACAGGGAAGGTAAACCGTGATTTAATAAGCGTACGTGAGATCATAAACCCCCCGCGCTGTTCCTGAGACTGCAAACCACATCCAGATTTTCCAATTCCACCCGCGTCAGACAAAAAATGTGATTCACGCTCCTCTCATCCACTGACTCTCCCGTGTGATATTGGATTTGGAGACCTTGAGAGATTAAAATCCATCCTTAAACTCGCAATATTAGAAAAAGATGCTGTCGCAAGCGTTTCACAGTGGGGGGGTCAGCTGACCTGTGCCCTGACCTTTGACCCCAGAGAGAAACACTGACACAGCTCATACTGTATTCAGCTCAATAGACTGCAGATGTGAACATCACTAAAGAACTCCCTGCGTTTTCCATTGTCACCTTCCCTTTGAAGAAAAACAGCGTTTCTGCTCTTTTCCAGCACAAATATATCTAAACATTCTTAAATCAAGACACATTTAGTGGAGGAGCGAAATGACGGAAGATAGTGAGTCTGAAAAATGACGCGAGTTTGTGCTTATAACAAGAACAAATGCTGTCAGAAAAATAAACTTAATTCAAAGTGAAATCAAGGTTATTGTTCTGACCCCAGTAGCAGCCACAAGTATTGGGCCGCCCCTCCAAATCACTGAGTTCAGGGGCCAGTTGCATAAACTAAGCCATTATGTTAAGACAGTGTCTTAAGATCTAGTTTGAGCCACTAGTAGTTAGGCAAGTGGCATTCAGTCTTACATTTTCGTATCAAATTAGGCCAGTCTATGTTTTTATGTAACTGATTTTAAAAAGTTATGAACAGTCTTAAAGAAAAAAATTTATGTCTAACTTTTAAGACTAGTCTTAATGGTTTATGCAACCGGCCCCAGGTGTTCAATCCCTTCATGGCCACAGGTGTGTAAATCAAGCTCTAGGCCTGCAGACGCTTTTACACACATTAGTGAGAGAATGGGCCGCTCTCAGGAGCTCAGAGAACTCACAGAGTGGGGTCAGCGCATGCTGAGGGTCACAGAAGTCGCCAACTTTCTGCAGAGTCAATAGAGACCTCGTGTGTCCTTCAGATGAGCTCAAGATCAGTGTGTAGAGCTTCATGAAATGGGTTTCCATGGCCGAGCAGCTCATCCAAGCCTTACATCACCAAGTGCAATGCAAAGCGTGGGATGCAGTGGGGTAAAGCGTGCCACCACTGGACTCTAGAGCAGTGGAGACGTGTTCTCTGAGTGACCAATCACACTTCTCTGTCTGACAATCTCATGGACGAGTTTGGGTTTGGCGGTTGCCAGGAGAACGGGACTTGCCTGGCTGCATTGTGCCAAGTGTAAAGTTTGGTGGAGGGGGGATTATGGTGTGGGGTTGGCCCCTTAGTTCCAGTGAAAGGAACTCTTAATGCTTCACCAAGACATTTTGGACAATTTCATGCTCACGACTTTGCGGGAACAGTTTGTGGACGGCCCCTTCCTGTCCCAGTATGACTGACCAGTGCTCAAAGCGTCTCCATAAAGACATGGATGAGCGAGTTTGGTGTTGAGGAGTCCTGACCTCGACCCGATAGAACACCTTTGCAGGGTTTTTCCTGCATTGAAAATTTTTTGGTGGCCGCCAAAGCCTTATTTGATGAGTTATTGTGATTTATGAGTGTAGAATAGATGACTGCTGCACTTGTGAATTGTGATACGGCCGTGTTAAATGAGTGACAGAGAGAACGAGCAGAGACGCACGCGCTCTCTCTGTCTGTTGATGTCTTCTCATATTTCACATTTTGGCTCATATTTCACATATTGATCAAAATCAAAAGGTCGGAAGACCGAATCCATGTTGCACGTGCCGCATTCGGACAATTTTTTCCTTGAATTCCCGCTGGGTGTGAACTGCGCACAAAAAACATTGACTCTTCTCTGACTAGCTGACATAAACCATAGTTTCAATAAACGGGAAAACATTATATTCAGTTATGAAGTGCATTCTGTATTGACAAATCTGTTGCGATGTTCTAACAGACGGGATTCGCACACAACCCGTCTCCTAATGTCCGATTCGCGAACCAATGACTCCTTTGAATCGAATCATTTTAGCGACTGGTTAGAACAACTGATCCGTCCAACACTGAACGAACGAATCAGTTTATTCATTTACTCAGAACGCCTCTGAGATGAGAACACAAGTGTGCTCACACAATTTAGCAAGAGTGGATAGTAAGAATTAGTTTAATCATCCACAGTCATTCAGCTTATTTATGTTGACAATGTGTAGTGAAATATAATTTAGTGTAGACTGGAGTTAGGTGAGACCAGAACAAAGTTATTAGCTAGCTGATAATTTTACTAAATTGTATATGGTAGAAAATTAGGCTATTTGTAAATATTTTAATGCTACTTTTTAATATTGATATACCAAAACAATTATCAGTAAATATTGTAAAAAATGAGGATCAAAACTTATATAGTGCATATCATATGTCAAGTTAAATAAATGCATCTTGATTTAAGAATGTTTCGATGTTTGTACTGGAAAGCGAGACTGAGGAAGTGATTTTTGCAGTCCTGTTTGTACTCTAATGGAGCTGACAGATAAAAGCATGATGAATGACATCCTCCGTTTGATTTCACCTCATGTCTCGATTAACCTGCTCGAGTGGATAACAGCATAAAAACACGAGAGCTCCCGCTAACCTCTGACCCCGGGGAGAGAACACACAACAGGCTCTTTTTAATCCCGCAAGCAGCAATTTGTCACTTTAGCGCTCATTGTAAGTCCACACACACACTAATGCTGGCAGACAAACACACTACGCACCTCTGACGTGTGAAAATCACACACTTCTGTCACAGCGAGCCGGATTGTGCGTGTTGAGCGTTTGATGTTATCCGTGTTTGCCGACTGTATTACACACACACGCTGACATTACTGACACCTCACACACACACAGGCTGGTTTCCGTACACATTACATCTGACATCCACAAACCTCCAGAGGCTTTTAATCATACACTGGAAAAGAAATTGGTGTGGAAAGCAACACTCACAGGTACAAAATGATTGTGTTTTGGTTTGGTTTTCCCTGTTTCTGTTTCTCTTTTACTTGTTGCCATGGTTACTGATTCCCTTGCACACCTGTTTCTTGTTCAGTTTGTTTTATTTAAGCCCTCAGTTTAATTTTTTTCTTTTATACCATGTATATATCTTGTTTTAATCATATACCATCTAAATGCCATATGCAAACATAAATAACTGAGATTGGTTCAAGTCAGTAAAATGATCTTTTTTGACACTTTACACTGCAAAAAAATGAGCTTCTTCCTTGTTTTCCAGTAAAAATATCTAAACAATCTTATATCAAGATACAGTTACTGAAGAAGTGAAATTCCTGAAGATATTAAGTCTTGTTTAATAAAAAATGTGTCAAAATGAAGTGAGTTTGTGCTTAAAACTATTTGTCTGACCATTGTTCATGTTTTAAAGGGGTCATAGAATTACATTTTTGTACAAGTTAATATGATTCTTTAGTGTCTAAATGAAAAGTTTGTAATATACTTTAATTAAAAATTCTCATTAGTATTGTAAGAAAACACTCAATTTACCTGGTCAAAACCAGCTTAGTTTTCAGCAAGTCATTTTAGTGTATGTGACTTTAAATGATAATGAGCTTTGCTCACCCCGCCCCCTCTGCTCTGTGGGGCGTTCGGTTCGACCCGACACAACACCACAACACACGTGGAGTGTTGCCTTGACAACATTTGAGGGTATATTTTCGAGAAATAATGGCAACGGGAGTCTCTGAGGACACATCTGAGCAACCTTATCATTTTGAACCGGAGTCGGACCAGGAACAGATGACGAACGTTTCTGAATGGTTGGTTAACGTCATGTCACTTTGATCTATGTACTGGCAAAGTAGCGTAGTTGCTATGTGTTTACTGATGTGTTAGTTCATTGACAGATTGATGTTATGTTATAAGATTTTTTTTTTTACATTACTTCTTAATCAGTAACAGACACCGTTATAAACCATGTACAAAAGTAAGCTTAGTGTAGTGTTACCACGTTAACTTTATCACCCGAGTAACTTACACAGTTTGTAATAACAAACATAACGCGTTGTTCATTATAAACGTGGGATTATGAATTATATTGAGAGCGTCATACACAGAAAGCATGCCGTAATGTAACTTACCCTGTAAACTTTAGCCTCATTCATCGTGAAGTGTGCAAGCGATTTGCAAAGATTAATATAAAGGTTAATAAAACGTTACAGTCACATCTTCCTGAGGTGCAGCAGGAACACGATCCTTTTTTCAAGAGCAGCTTATTAGCAAAACCTGCTTTATACTGACGCTCGTTTATAAAGCAGTCTGCTGAGAAATGATTCGCGCAAACATTGACGTTCATCGGGGGGGGTATTCCCTTCTAAAACAAAACTCAGCAGCCACTGGGTCTTCAGCGGTTCGGATTTAGGAACATCAAAATGACTGCTGTGTTCGTTATTACACCCAACAACACAACACCACAATCACTTAGACGCCATTCTGCTCCAGCGTATCAACAATGGCGGACTGATGACAGCTCGCTCAGGGCCGGTCTGTGTTGAAACGCTGCTGTCAATCAACAATCGTAGGAGGGGCGTACACCGTGTAACGTCACACGATCAAACGGCTCGATTTGAGACAGGGGAAAATATATAAGGAGATTAAAAAAAAACACTGGATGTATTTTTATCATTATAGGATGGTTGTATACAGGCACTGCCAACACACATTTCCGTATAATCGACTTGTAAAAGTGCATGTACCATTCTATGACCCCTTTAAGCATAAACTCCTAACCTAATCTTGATAATATTTTCAGTCATTTTGCGTCTCCAGTAAATGTATCTTGAATGGCCATAATGGAGAAAGATGCTTTTCACAGCCAGATAAAAATAATATAAAATAATGAAATAAAATATAATAATAAAACAAAAAAACAAAAAAACATAAAAAAACATTATTTCTAACATATAATTTTTGAATGGCCGTCAATAGAGAAAGATGCTTTTCACAGGTAAAATAAAATAAAATAAAATAAAATAAAATAAAATAAATAATAATAAATAAAAAAAAATAAATAAAATAAAATAAAATAAAATAAAATTATATGTTAGAAATAATGTTTGTTTATATTTGTTTTTTGTTTTATTAAATTAAATTAAATTAAATTAAATTAAATTAAATTAAATTAAATTAAATTAAATTAAATTAAATTAAATTAAATTAAATTAAATTAAATTAAATTAAATTAAATTAAATTAAATTAAATTAAATTAAATTAAATTAAATTAAATTAAATTAAATTTCTAATATATATTTTTTGAATGGCCGTCAATAGAGAAAGATGCTTTTCACATCCGGATTAAAATTAAATTAAATTAAATACATTTTTTTTTTTTAAATACAATAAAATAAAATAAAATAAAAAATAATAAAAAAATTAAAATAATAAAATAAAAAATAAATAAATAAAATTAAATAAAAAATAAAATTAAATAAAATTAAATAAAATTAAATAAAATTAAATAAAATTAAATAAAATTAAATATATATTTCTAACATGTCCTTTTTTAATGTTTTTTTTATACCTGCAGGTTTTGAAACAGAACTTTATTCTCTGATTATTTAAGAATGTTTCGATATTTGTGCTGTAAAACAACAACAACAACAAAACTCAGAGTAATAAAATGATTTTTGCTGTGAATGCCCACTTCAGCAGACCATAAATCAGTGAAGAGCAGCACTAAAACCCTCTTTCAGCTGATGCGATTAGAGACGCGGCGGCGTCTGCTGTGATAATGTCAGTCACTCTTTCAGAGAAATGTCCGTAATCACAGAGAGCGATAAGATTCCTCCTGAGCAGTTTTCAGCAGCAGCTTTACTTCAGCCTCTCCAGAGACGGACACCTGCACCGTCTGACTCTGAACGCTTCAGGAATGACACTCCACCATAATCATCTTCTGTTTTAGGAATATTCCCTCCACAGCAGTCCATGAGCAGTGATCGGCACGCTCATAAACATACTAATACTGTAAAACTATCCAATAATTACACTGAACGTTATTGCATGAAATATTTTAATTTTGCATTTCCCTTGACGTGTCCACCAACAAGCAAACTTTGCAACCCTGACCCAGTTATTGAACTCAATTGATCTGGATAATGAAACTGCAGAGCTGCTTATTAAAGCTGCTTCATTAATGAAGAACTGTGTGTTTTTTTACTGTGTTATTACAGTGAAGCTGCTTTCAACAGTCTGTAATGTGAAAAGCACAATGTGACTTGACTTGACCAACTGAGTTTATAGCCCAAAGCGTGCCGCAGTGCATTCTGGGATTGCCATCTGCCTAACAGATATATGCATGTGCCAATCATTTCTGTATGAATATGATGGAGAGTCCTTGAGCTTCAGAAAGGTATTATATAAATAGAAATGATTATTATTGGTCCCAAACCAATCAAATTCATTTCAAAATTCAATTAGCCTAAATAAATAAATAAATAAATATTATAAAGGATATTATTTATTATATTTATAAAATGTATATAATTATAAAATATCTATGTTGCTCGCAACATATCATTTTTGAATGGCTGTCAATGGAGAAAAGTTTTTAAATTAAATTAAATTAAATTAAATTAAATTAAATTAAATTAAATTAAATTAAATTAAATTAAATTAAATTAAATTAAATTAAATTAAATTAAATTAAATTAAATTAAATTAAATTAAATTAAATTAAATTAAATTAAATAGAAAAATATTAAAATAAAATAATTAAATTAAATTAAATTAAATAAAATTAAATAATGAAATTAATAAATAAAATAAAATAAAATAAAATGAAATAAAATAAAAAAATGAAATAAAATAAAATAAAATAACTAAAATAAAATAAAATAAAATAAAATAAAATAATGAAATTAAATTAAATAATGAAACTAAATTAAATTAAATTAAATAATGAAATAAAATAAAATTAAATTAAATAAAATTAAATAATTTTTTTAAATAAAATAATTAAATAAAATAATTAAATTAAATAAAATAAGAACACAATAAACAAACAAACAAACATAAAATATAGCATTTCTATTTTGCTTGCAACATATCATTTTTTGAATGGCCGTCAGTGCAGAAAGATGCTTTATTATCTCCCAGCAGGTTTGAAAACAGAACTTTATTCTCTGAACTTCAGGTCAAGAAGGTGAAGAGACCAATTAAACTCAATCAGTCTGTTGAATAATATGATTATTAAATGCACAATGATGTGGCCGTCAGCATATAACACTATTACACTGAAATTGGACATTTTCATTATAATCACAATGAATGCTTTGAAGGATAAACTAGAAAGACGTTTCTACATATCCCAGCCAGAGAAAGCTGACACCCTTAACTGCCTGAGATTGTGAAATCATCTTTCTATAATACAGATCATAATAGCGCCTGAAGTCAATTGTGAAATGTGGCAACTAAAAGCGGGACGCTTCACACTTCAACTCCGGCTTTGACTTCCTGTTTGCAGTTATGCTCAACATGATTTATATTAATTACATGTTCGCCAGAGAGACAAAAGCTGCCAAGATGAGAAGACGGAACCGTCACGATCAGTCAGAGAGGGCAAACGTATTTCGCAGATGTGAGGATGATGGGACTCGTGAGGAGGACGATACGCTGGATGGTTTTCACGTCCTCAGCAGCTCCAGCTAGTCAAGCACATAATAACGGCTCTCGATGAGCGAGGCCTCGGGACACAGCGCCATGGGAAGGTCCTGCGGGATGAGCGCTATGAGCGGAAACTAATGAGCTTCGCCTGTATTTTCATCTCACCTTGCAGACAGGTGTCCTTCAGACAAACACGCAAATTGCATTTTCTTTTCAAAGAATATTGATTCATATTGATTTCTGTCCTCCCTAGATTTCATATGATGTCCTTGAAAATGAATCTCAACCAGAGAAAATATTGCATTTTCTAATAATGTACAAACGGCTTTGTCACTGACATACAGTGAGGGAAATAAATGTACATTAGGACTGTTTGACCGCTGCAGGCCTAAACACATGAAACTCCATCGAGTTCAAATGCAAAACACACTCAACAGGTATTTCATCTTATGAGCTCATGTTGTGCGCTTGAGCAAATCAAAACAGAGACCAAACATCTCGAGGAAACCTCAAATATTATAAAAACAGGCACCGATGGTGGGGAGGCACCTGTTGAAATCGTTAGATTTCTTCTTATTATTATTATTCTGCCATGGGAGTCAATGGCAGCCACATGTGGGAAAGTTATGTCATTTGGCACACAGATAGAGGACAGCCTGATCTGTCACCACAGCAAATTTGAAGTCTCTAACTCAATCCCTCTAGCGCCACCATCTGTTCAAAGTTTCACTCATGTTTATGCTAATAACTTTTGAACCATAAGTGATAGAAACATAGTTTTTTTCCCGTCTGATTGCAATGTTCCAGCCATTTTAAATTATCTGAAAACCCTACTTTTCTGATCTCCTGCTAGGACGCTGCTCCGATTTTCACGAAAATTGAACCAGATCATCTTCAGACCATGCCGACAAAAAGTTATGGAATTCAAGTTGATCCATACACGCGTAAACTAATTTTATGTAGCGGCTGCGAAAATACACTTAAGGCTATATCTCCGCAACGCTTTATCGTATTCAAACCAAACTCGGTACATGTCATCACAAGCATGAACTGAGGCAACATGCAGCGTTTCGGCGCAGCGCCACCTACTGTTGAGGAGATACTAAAAATATTTGAGCTATTTTTGCTTATAACTTCTGAATGGTTTGCCCCAAAATCATAAATCATTTCTATTTTTCTTTATTTTATTTCTTATATCCGGCTGCGAAAAGCATCTTTCTCCATTGACGGCCATTCAAAAAATATATATTCAAAATTTAATTTAAGTGGTCTTGTTAGATTTGGAGCAACATGCCGAGTCGAGTGCTATCCAATTTTCCCATGTCAGCCATTTTGGGTGTCTGCCATTTTGAATTTTTGTAGAAAAATGCTGTATTTTCAGAACGCATAAACGGATTGTTACGAAACTTGGTATGGGTCATCGGCACGGTGTGCTGAAAGAGTCTGAGAAGTTTTGGACCGGCACCACCTAGTGGCGAAAAAAATATTTACATGCTTATAACTTTGTATGTGATTGACTTATTTTCACGGGAGTCCTGAATCCTTGCAGAGTCCAATGGTACCAAACATGCTAGGTATATTGTAATTTAGTGTAGGGCTGCACGATTCTTGCTAAAATGTGAATCACGATTTTTCTCCATGGGAATTGAGATCACGATTCTCTTACACGATTCTCATTTTTTCTTGTACTTTAAAAAAAATGAATCAATTTTAAATAAAAGTAATTAGTTACAATTAAATTAAAATGTAGAAACAACAAATGTAGACAGACTAGATGTAAATATATGCTTATTACTGTTTATTTCTATTTTTAAGATTATTTAATATCTTGCCTTGTGGAGAGAGGGTTTTTGTTGTCTTATTTCGTTGTTTCATTTTGTTTTTGCGTTTTTGTAAAAAATGAAAACTATAAATAAAATGTTTAAAAAAATGTTATAAGAAAACGCTTAACGTGGCTTAATGTACTAAGACAGTGTTACAGACATCCCAACCTGAAAAAGTCACCCCCCCCCCAAAAAAAAAAAACCATGAAAGGAGGAAAAGTATCCCGAATTTCACCACAGAACATGACTTTACTTGTATATTATAATATAATATATCATTAATATATAATTTCTATAGGCCTATGCAATTATTTGTAAAAAAAAAAAGAGTAAAATTATGTAGATCACTTTTACTATTTACATAAGCTGCTTATACTATTTATGTAAACTGCTTTTATTTATATTTCATTGCAACTTTAAACAGGGGCCCGTTCTTCGTACCTCGCTAACTCAGTTAGCCGGATTTGATTGTTGACGATTTGGCATGATCTTGGATTGTTTGGTTCTTCGACGCTCATCCTGGACTTGCTGTCATAGTAACAGGTCCGTTAGCTTAAACCTGCTCATGAGCAGGCTTATTTCATGTAAACAGGATTAGATTGCATCTTGAGGTAATACTTAAAATCTGTCCCAGCCACTGCTACTTTATTACAAGAGTTCATTACTGAACCAGGGGTAATAATAATCATTTTAAATAATAATAATATACAAATTTTAAATTGTATATGTATATGAGAATGTATATAATATTATAATGTTGTGTATAATACTATAGACACAGCCACTTGATTAAGCGATTAATTTGTGATGGAATAATTACTTTATAATTTTATTGGAAGTTTGCACACATGTTGTACAGTTAATCTGAGCCGTACATTAATTTAAGTGACGGATATTATGGGATGGCTTGATGCAGCGCAGGAGATGCAGAGAATTTGATCTTGACCCTTAAGAAACTTTAATACTGTCACGTTACAAATCTGCTTCAAATTGAATTAAAAATTGAATTACAACATTGAAATAAAAATGTAAAGGGTGTACAAATACTGTATAAAATCGAAAATATAAATAATTGGTAATCATGTAAAAAAAACATTTATCATTGATCTATTATAACTTTTATGTTGGTTTGGTTGTTTGGCTGTTTCCTTATAAAGGTCCAGATATTCGTGGGTTTTTTTGTGTAATTTGTCAAGTTTTTTGCCAGGTGGCTTTTTTAATTATATGATGTCATTACGTTGCTCTCTTGACGCCAGCCAATCGCTGCATTGCTGATCATGGTTTCGAGTATCGATGCATCTGCCCTCTTCAGGGAAAACAAGAACGCGCAGTGATCTTAGATCATTTAATCCAGATATTTTAATCCAATCCGCAAATTCGTTTGAAGAATCAAATTAGCCAGACATCAGTTATCACGATTAAAAGATCTGGGATCTGTCAAATCATCTCAGATGTATTAAGCGAGGTACGAAGAACGGGCCCCTGGTGTGACCAATAACACGTGAACGCAGCATGATCTGAGGGAAATACACGGAAGTGAATCGCCAACATTAAGAAATGAGATCGCATTTATGTTTGAATCGAGATCGTGATTTTTTTTCGATTAATCGTGCAGCCCTAATTTAGTGCTTAAACAATTTTTGCGAATATCTTTGAAACCTTCTGATCGAGATGAAACCACCATAGGAAAATCAGAATCATAGCGGGTTGACTGAACGTCATGGGCCAAATGTCACAATTTGGATTGTAAGTGGCAAAAAAATGCAATCACAGTCAGGTGAAGGTCATTTTTTATGTGTTACAGTTTTTTTTATTCGCTTTGGTACTATTTTCACATGTAAGGTGTACATTTTCAAAACTCTTAGTACAAAAATCCAAACTGATCACACTTGTAACACAGCTAGTCATTCTTTCAAAACTTGATGTAATGTTTTCATTCAGTTGCACATGTTTTCATTCCATATAATCATTATTGCAAACACAAGATTATTGTAATATGTAATGAGAACATTTGGTTTAATCACCGAAGCACAACAGTATGATCTTCTTTCAGTTTAGTACTTTTAACATTCAGTTAATCCAACAGCAAAAAATGCAAGATACATGTTTCAAATTAATATGCTACAGTACTATAAAAGACAGATTACACAGTTTTCACATTAGGCAATACACTTTACCAGTATATTTAATACATTACCCAACAGTTCCATAATCTATAATTTCCAAAATATCCATCCTATGTGTAATCAAGTGAAGGATCAATGAAGACATCCTCTACAATCATTTGGGCAAATTAGGTTTTATTTTTCATATATAATTGTAACAAGTATACTTTCTATAATGAAATGTAACTAAATGAGAAGAACATAACATTTAGTGCACACATTACATTAATTTGGATCAAGCCTGTCTTGAGCATTTGGCCATAGATTCTCATCCACATCACAATGAATGTTATCATTGTTCATGCACCTTGGAAAAAACCTTTTGGCATGGCGAATCCATGCTTGACATTGGTCTACACTGATGTCATCACATGCATCATCCATGGCCTGAAGGAGTGTAGCACGCTCAAGGGGTTGGCGATCATAGACCTTCCACCTCCATGCTGAAAAAAATTCCTCAATAGGGTTGAGGAAAGGAGAGTATGGAGGCAGGTAGAGGGTCATGAATCGGGGATGGGCGTAAAACCATGCTTGAACTACCTCTGCGTGGTGGAACCTGACATTGTCCCACACAATTACATAGGTGACCCCTTCACCTTGACAGGATGGCTCAATTTCATTGAGAAACTCAATAAGATGTGCAGCATTATAGGAGCCAAGTAATGGCCTACGTCCTACAACACCATCTTCAGAGATAGCTGCGCACATGGAGATGTTTCCTCCACGTTGTCCAGGCACTTGGACAGTGGCCCGTTGGCCGATGATGTTCCGTCCACGGCGACGAGTTTTGGCCAGGTTAAAGCCCGCTTCATCAACAAAAATGTACTTGTGATGGTTCACATCAGCATCAAGCGCCATAACCCTCTAAAAAATATATTTTGGTTAGTTCTTTTTACAGTGTTGTTCCAATATACATATGACGTAAGTGATGCATCAAATAGTAACAGTAATACAATATATAGTGCTGTACCTGGACATACTCAGCCCTTAGTTGTTTCACCCGGTCATTGTTTCTCTCAAAAGGCACCAGGTAAATTTGTTTCATTGATACCTGGTGCCTCTTTAAAAGGCGGCCTAATGTTGGTAGGCTGATGGATGCCACATTGGCAAAGGTGTCATTGTTCTCCTCAATTGCCTGCTTTATTTCTGACAGCCGTATATCATTCCTGGCCCTCACCATTTCCACCACTGCCCACTCTTGCTGGTCGGTCAGCACGCGGCCACGGCCACCGCTATGGGGTTTTCTGTCAATTCTAAGCATAGAACAGACTATCCTGTCAATAGATCATACTGTACGAATACTGTAACATGTCTGATGAATTTACATGCATTGCAATTTACTGTAAATTTAATAGTATACATCCTCTACACTTACCGGTTTTCTTGGCGAAAAGTTCGGATGATAGAATTGACAGTTGATCTTTTTAGATTTGGATCAACTAATTTGGCAGCCTCTGCCATAGTAAGGCCTCGGTTCACCACATGATCAACGATGATGGCCCGGACTTCATTAGAGACAACAGTTCTGCCTCCCTCTCTCTGATGACCAACCCTTTGACGGGCCCCATGCCCACCTCTCTGACCTCTCTGTTGGGGGCCATCCCCACCTCTCTGACCTCTCTGTTGGGGGCCATGCCCACCTCTCCGACCTCTCTGTTGGGGGCCATGCCCACCTCTCTGACCTCTCTGTTGGGGGCCATCCCCACCTCTCTGACCTCTCTGTTGGGGGCCATGCCCACCTCTCCGACCTCTCTGTTGGGGGCCATGCCCACCTCTCTGACCTCTCTGTTGGGGGCCATGCCCACCTCTCTGACGGGGCCCATGCCCACCTCTCTGACCTCTCTGTTGGGGCCCATGCCCACCTCTCTGACCTCTCTGTTGGGGGCCATGCCCACCTCTCTGACGGGGCCCATGCCCACCTCTCTGACCTCTCTGTTGGGGCCCATGCCCACCTCTCTGACGGATCCCTTGTCCACAAGCTCTTCCTATTACTTGCTGTCTATCCTGCTCCATGTTGAAAGAAATTGCCAGTGTTTACACCCCCACTTTTATATAGTGACCAATTGTGGTTACCACTATGTGAAATCAATTAGCAATAACGAGTATTCATCATGTGTGGTTACACATAATTTATATGTTTGTACAAACACATTTTTATTTCTGTAGTTCTCAAAATCCATATACTGTATATTGCTGACAAACCAATTTAAAATCTATAGGTTTACCAAACGGTTCAGTGATTAACTATTAAGATCAGTTGGATTAAATAATAGACAAAAGTATTAAACTGAACGAGAAGAGATGCAAATCAAAAGTTTGATAGTAAGATCTTTATGAAATGCAGTTACTATGAATGAAACATTTATAAAGATGAAACACTTATTTTGTGTAGTGAAAAGGATACTTTGTGGTTTTGTGTATTGTACTAACACAATTGAAAATATGCTGAAATGTTTGAAAAAAGTTCACTTTTGATGATCTGTTGTGATATTAGTACTATGAGTTTTGAAAAATTTCACCTTGGTTATGAAAATAGTACCAAAGCGAATAAAAAAAACTGTAAATGTCTATATCTCCTCAACTAAATTAAATATTATCTGAGGGCACACAAAAAAGCGGTGGAACT
>NC_137116.1:13706988-13724488 GCF_949357685.1 Gobio gobio
TTTCCACTCATGACCGGGAACAAACACACACACTTGCAGAACTCCGGAAACACAAACTGCATCAATTGTCCCCTTAACGCTGGGTTATTTGTGAAGCTGAACAAGGTGATATTTCCCTCACACACACACACACACACACACACTCACCGCCTGCGGTTTCCACTCATGACCGGGAACACACACACACACACACTTGCAGAACTCCGGAAACACAAACTGCATCCACTGTTCCCTTAACGCTAGGTTATTTGTGAAGCTGAACAAGGTGATCTTTCCCTCACACACACTCTCTAAAAAATGCTGGGATAAAAACAACCCAAGTTAGGTGGAAAATAGACTAACCCAGCGATTGGGTTGTTTTAAGCAAACATTTAACCCAACCGCTGGGTTAAAACGACCCGTTCACTAGGTTAAAACAACTCAATTGCTGGGTTAGTCCATTTTCAACCCAACTTGTGTTGTTGTTAACCCAGTACTTTTTAGAGTGTGTGTCTGGGAGAAGTGCCCATATATGGAATTCCGCTCTTTATGACATCATACAGGGCCATACTCTTGAAAAAAAAACCTTCCTGAAACTTGTTTGAATCCTGAAGGAGTGTGTTTGGCACGTCGTGTTTTGAGATTTTGAGATGTTTATCATGAGAATGAACTCTTGAACAGTGTAAATAAGGCAGATCGCAGGAAATAGCGTTAGATCATCCCCTTTAACCAAGAGATTGACAGCCTAAAAAGCCATTTTCCTCAGGATCAGCACAGCCAAAATCTCCAGCCCTGAAGAACTACTATAGCTTTACACAGCCGACACGTGCCGGAGAGCAACCGCGCAGCTGCTGTGCGGCGGAGGAGCGATAAATCCAGTCTAGTCAATTAGGATTTGACACCTGGGGCAGGTCTGTGAACTATGACCCCGGCCGCCCATCCCACGGTCTGAAGACTAAAGGAAGAAGCGGCTCAGAAGCGGAGGTCAGACGCCCATGGAGAAGCGGCAAGGTCATGGACAGTGAACTGAATTATGAACCGCCAGAGCTGCGTTTATTTAATCAAAAATATTGTCAAAAATAGTGAAATATTATTCCACTGTAGATCAGCTGTTCTCTGTGTGAATATATCGTAAAGTGTAATTTATATCCTGTGATCAAAGCTGAATTATTTTCATTACTCCAGTCTTCAGTGTCACATGATCCCACATGATATGATGATTTGATGCTCATGTTTCACCCACAATAATATAAAAAAGAAAATGTCGCAACACACTGGCCTAAACTCGTTCTTTTGACTTTAGGGCGAAATACGAGCTGGTTCCTGACATTCACACACATGTTTATTTAATCAAAGGTCATCACATCTAGAGATTGGTCCGAGCACGTTACAAACCCCCATAATTCCCCAGAGCAAATGATGTGCTCAGTTCACCCTCATCTCTGCATTATCTGACACTCCAGCTCCAGACGATCCTGGTGTGTGTTCAGAGTCCCACGTCTCCTTCGCTCGGCCTATTTCCAGCAGAACTCAAACGAGGAAAGGCTTCTGTAGGTCAGGTGGGCGGCCAATGAGACGGGGACGATTAAAGCCATTCTGTGTGTGTGTGTGTGTGTGTGTGTGTGTGTGTGTGGCTTTCTACATCCCAGATGTTTTAAACAATGCTCCGACTCTTACACAGAAACACATTCAAAACCTTTTCTCTTCCGCAGAAAGCACGTTAAAGAGGTTTGCAACAGAATGGGTGAACTGTCTCTTTAAAATGAAATATTGAAACATGCTTTCGCTGGGATGAATGAGGGAAGGACAGAGAGAATATTCAGAGGCTCTAAACATAGCAGCGCTGACAGGATGTCGAGCGTCTCGTTGTCCACGGATACGGTCATATTTTAGCCAGAAAAAAAGAAATAATAAAATGAATAAAAAATAAAATAAATTAATTTTTTAATAATTGTAAGTAATTTAAAATAAATAATAATATACAATAATAAAATAAAAATACTAATTTAATTAAAAATTTTTTTAAATAAACATACAAACAAATAAAATACAAAAAAATGTTTTTATTCAAATTATAAATTTAAATTTAATTAAAAAATAAAATAATACAAATTTAATTATATCAAAATTATAAAAAATTAAATACAATCATTTTACTTAATTTTTATAACAAATAAAATATAATTAAAATGTAAAAAATAAATAAACAAAATATTAATTAAATAAAATATATTGTTTTAAATGTAATTAAAAAATAAATAAACTAATATATATTTTTAAATGTAATCAAATTTTCTTTAATTAAAAAACTAACAAAATAACAAAATAAAATGCTTTTACTTTTACATAATTTTAAATAACAGATAAATACAATATTTTTTTTAACAAATTTAATTAAAATGTAAAAATGAATAAACTAAATAATAATTGAATAAAATACAAATATTTAAATGTAATTAAAAAATAAATAAATAATAAAAAAGTAAAATGTAATCAAACTTTAAAAAATAAAATGTTTAAAAATATATATTGATTTAAATTGAATTTGACAAATGTAACTAAAATAAAATAAAAACTGGTAAAAGTTTGGAATTATTATGTTTTGGGGGGAAACGGTTATGCTCCACAGGAGAAACTGGATGATAGATCCTGAAACATGCGATGACTGGGATGAATAAGGGAAGAGAGAGAGAGAGAGAGATAGAGAGAGATAGAGAGAGAGAAAGAGAGAGAGAGAGAGACTGCAGGCTCTAAACATAGCGGCGCTGACAGGATGCCGAGCGTCTCGTTGTCCGCGGACACCCGCAGCTGTTGCCTGAGTCTCCCGTCGGGTCTTGGCAGGTCCGCCACAGCCTCTGGCCCGAGCGGCCGCTCACAGCAGGCCTGGAGAAACAGGCCAAACACACACTCCAGCTGAAACAGGCCAAACACACACTCCAGCTGACCCGCGCCGTGCCGAAAGCTTGACACGCACGTCATTACCGGTCGCATTACGCCCCAGCGGGGGCCATCTTCACGCAGGCATTGGCCGGGACAACTGTGTCAGGTTTGGAGCGAGGGCAAATATAGCCCGGGCCATCAACTCAACAAGCGTGACTTATGGGCGCCTGGTTCACCTGCAGGTGTTCCTGCTTCAGACGGACGTAAATCTCAGCGCGGCCCGTCTAATCACTGGATGAGTTATTCCCACGCGGACCACAGGGAACGGGGACGCGGAAATCTGGCCTGCTCATACATATCAGTCGGAGAGGGCAGAAATCCCTGTGTGTGTGTGTGTGTGTGTGTGTGGACTGGTAATCCCTACGTTATGGGGACAAAATGTCCCCACAAAGATGGCAACATCCAAAATCCTCGTCCTTGTGGGGACATTTTTAGGTCCCCATGAGGAAAACATCTTATAAATCAGACTAAGTGATGTTTTTTTTAAATGTAAAAATGCAGAATGTCTCCTGTGATGGGTAGGTTTAGGGGCAGGGGCAGTGTGTGTGTGTGTGTGTGTGTGTGTGTGTGTGTGTGTGTGTGTGTGTGTGTGTGTGTGTGTGTGTGATGGGTAGGTTTAGGGGCAGGGGCAGTGTGTGTGTGTGTGTGTGTGTGTGTGTGTGTGTGTGTGTGTGTGTGTGTGTGTGATGGGTAGGTTTAGGGGCAGGGGCAGTGTGTGTGTGTGTGTGTGTGTGTGTGTGTGTGTGTGTGTGTGTGTGTGTGTGTGTGTGTGTGTGTGTGTGTGTGTGTGTGTGTGTGATGGGTAGGTTTAGGGGCAGGGGCAGTGTGTGTGTGTGTGTGTGTGTGTGTGTGTGTGTGTGTGTGTGTGTGTGTGTGTGTGTGTGTGTGTGTGTGTGTGTGTGTGTGTGTGTGTGTGTGTGATGGGTAGGTTTAGGGGCAGTGTGTGTGTGTGTGTGTGTGTGTGTGTGTGTGTGTGTGTGTGTGTGTGTGTGTGGGCATGTTTTCGTGAAATATCAGGACACAAATGTGTATAATGACATGGGTATGACATAGGTATTACAAAAAGAGGGTGAAATATGAGGACGTTCCCCATGTCCTCACTTTTCAAAATGCTTATAAATCACACAAAACAAGTTTTTTTTCACAGAAAGTGAACTGCACAGTCTCCTGAGAGGGCTAGGTTTAGGGGCAGGGGCAGTGTGTGTGTGTGTGTGTGTGTGATGGGTAGGTTTAGGGGCAGGGGCAGTGTGTGTGTGTGTGTGTGTGTGATGGGTAGGTTTAGGGGCAGTGTAAGGGGATAGAAAATACGGTTTGTACAGTATAAAAACCATTACGCCTATGGAATGTCCTCACATTTCACAAAAACAAACATGTGTGTGTGTGTGTGTGTGTGTGTGTGTGTGATGGGTATAGGTTTAGGGGCAGGGGCAGTGTGTGTGTGTGTGTGTGTGTGTGTGTGTGTGTGTGTGTGTGTGTGTGTGTGTGTGTGTGTGTGTGTGTGTGTGTGTGTGTGTGTGTGTGTGTGTGTGTGTGTGTGTGTGTGTGTGTGTGTGTGTGATGGGTAGGTTTAGGGGCAGGGGCAGTGTGTGTGCGCGTGTGTGTGTGTGTGTGTGTGTGTGTGTGATGGGTAGGTTTAGGGGCAGGGGCAGTGTGTGTGTGTGTGTGTGTGTGTGTGTGTGTGTGTGTGTGTGTGTGTGTGTGTGTGTGTGTGTGTGTGTGTGTGTGTGTGTGTGTGTGTGTGTGTGTGATGGGTAGGTTTAGGGGCAGGGGCAGTGTGTGAGTGAGTGAGTGAGTGTGTGTGTGTGTGTGTGAGTGTGTGTGTGTGTGTGTGTGTGTGATGGGTAGGTTTAGGGACAGGGGTAGTGTAGGGGGATAGAATATATGGTATGTACGGTATAAAAACCATTACGCCTATGGAAAGTCCCCATAAAACATGAAAACCCAACGTGTGTGTGTGAGGTTAACGTGCCATAAAACATATTTGTTACCAATACCATTATTTCTGATTACACTCAAGTGTTACTATACTTAAATAAAACTATGAAAAAGTGATTTGAAATCAAATGTGTTAGCTGTAAAAAAAAAAAAAAATGTCAATAAATATTTCCAAAAGTTGCCAAGGCATAATTTCTCATTTCTATTTTAAGAACTACAATTACTAAAACTATACTAAGCTGAAATAAAAAGAATAACCTAATTAAAATAATAAATAATAATTTAAAATAAATTGAAATAATTAATAATAAAAAGAAATTAAATAGTTAAAAAACTAAAACAAAAAGTATAATGAAAATTAACACGGCTTTGCCTGTTTTATTTACAATAAACAGTAAAAATGTCCATTAGTATTTCTCAGTTTCATTTAGTTGAGTAGGCAAAGTCCAAAAATTACTGAAAATAACTGAGCTAAAACTAAAATTAAAATAAATATAATTTTTAATAAATAAAAAGTGTAATTATAATGAACAATATAATTATTTTTTAAATAGTAAATAATAATAAAAACACAAATACTATATTAAAAAAATAAGAATGAAAAAATAAGAAAATGAACAGAAAATATAAAAATAAAAACTAATTTAAAATAATAAATAATAATAATACTATATTAATAATACTCAAATAACACTGCTTTGCCAGTTTTATTTACAATAATTTCAGTAAAAATGTCCATTATAGCCACAACATTTCTCATTTTCATTTAGTCAAACTGCATTTCACACAGACTTCAGCAGTTTTTCATGACTTCATTTATGACACATGCATAAGCTCACAGAGAAAGACAGAAAGAAAGACAGACAGAAAGCATTAAATGCAGCTCAATATCTGTGAGATTTAAACATCTTCATAACCGCAATCATATTTCTGCTTGAATTAAAACACGACAGAGGATCGTTCACACAATCTATTTCTCATTTACATTCAAATAAACGGATACAAATCAAAAACACAAAACCAATGGATGGAAAATGTCATTTATCGGCTCAAGAGTTCTTTTGATTTAGTGTTTGAGACTATGAGGAATATCTCATCCATATCTGTGTGGAAGTCATGGATGGCCAGCCTTAGATTCAATCAGTCTTGTCTCTCTCTCTCTCTGTCTCTCTGTCTCTCTGTCTGTCTCTCTCTCTCTCTGATAAATGTGAACGATAGAGTCTCCAGGAGCCATATGGCATTTCCTGTGCACATCTGAGAGCCGGACTGTGTCCAGAACAGAAGGGCAGCTGCTCCAGCGTCCAGCCAGAACACACACACACACACACACACACACACACACACACGTCACCTGGGAATATTCCGAGACGAACAGTCAATCAGATTGATTGCTGTTGTCCTTCCCAAACTCCTCTGGTCAGCCTAAAACATAAAGTCCAGTCTTATAAAGGTTCTGAACCTTCAGGGCTTCCGTCAGGGCATCGACTCAAATACATTTCATGAATTAAAAAGCTTGGAAACATACTTTATCAACAAGAGAAATAACCATTAAACATGAAATTATTACGCAATCATTTAAAACATTTCTCCTTATATGGAACTTTTTTTTTTGAGTGTATAATAATATATAAAGTTAATATTTTAATAATTAATTAATTAATTAATTTAATAAGTTATAATTTATTAAATAAGTTATATTTTATTTAATTAATATCACTTATTTATCAAATAAATAATATTTTATTTAATTAATATAGTCGATTTGTTTAATACGTTTGATTTAATTTAATTAATATAGTTGATTTATTTAACAAGTTATTAATTATTTAATAAGTTACTTATTTTCTTTGTTAATTTTACTTAACTTAGTTAAGTCGTTAATTCCACTTTAAAAATCTGCGTGCAAAAACTTGTGAAAGACACATTAAGTACAATTTAGTGCATAACCTGTATAATATAATAATTATGGATATTATGAATATTTTAATAATTGTAATAATTTAACAGCACATTCTCATGTTCACGGTAAAAACGTTTCAAGCATTTCATTTTGATTGTTTTTTATGTTTTATTTATTAATTATTAATTTAATATTTCCACTTTTTTTATTTCCCCCCAATTTTTTAAAGTTGTAAAATAAATAAAAAGACAGAAAAAAATATTATTGGAAATATAATTATGGTTTAAATGTTGTTGTTTTTTGTGCTTGAAATAAAATAATCATCAACTGAAATAAAACAAATTACTTGTTTTATTTCAACTAGTTACCAAGGCAACAATTCTAATGTTGTTTATCTTAACGATGTACTAAAATAACAACAATTTAAATTTAATAAAAACTATGTACACATTTATCAGACATTATAGACTAAACAAAAACTGACAAAAACACAACAAAATGACTAAAACGTAACTAAAATTAAAATGAAAACAGAAACTATAAAAAGAAAAACTCATTCAAAATATGAATAAAAACTATAATAGTAAAATAACGCAGTTGTAGAATGTTTTACAGGTAAACATAGGCGTTCTACATCTCAAAATGTCTCCTGAGTGTAAACTGGTGTTAAACTTCCACCTCAACAGTTTCAGTGATTTTGTTCTCAGCTGATAAACACAAAACACAGGTGTGACCATTTAAAGGACATCTGTAGATTTAAAGGGTTAGTTCACCCAAAAATGTAAATTGTGTCATTAATTACTGAGCCTCATGTGGTTGGACACCCGTCAGACCTCCGTTCATCTTCAGACACAAATGAAGATATTTTAGTGTAAATCTGATGCTCTGAAAGGCCTCCATTGGCACAATGCACTTTACACTCTCAAGACTCTTAAAAGACACTAAAGACTAAAGTTACAAAGTCCATCTCACTACAGCGGCTCTACAATAACTTTATGGAGTGATGAGAATAGTTTTTGTGCGCAAAAAAAACCTAAAAATCAGTGAGTCGAATCATGATTCGGATCGCGTGTCAAACCGCCAAACTGCTGAAATTTGGCAATTCAAACAGCTGAATCGACTCACTGATTCATAACGCTCTGAACTGCTGAATCGACTCACTGATTCATAACGCTTCAAAGCTTCATGAGGCCGTGTTTTGAAATCGTCATCACTATATAAGTCGTTATTTAGGGTTTTTTTGCGCACAAAAACTATTCTCGCCGCTTCATAAAGTTATTGTAGAGCCGCTGTAGTGAGATGGACTTTGTAACTTTAGTCTTTAGTGTCTTTTAAGGGTCTTGAGAGTGTAAAGTGCATTGAGCCAATGGAGGCCTTTCAGAGCATCAGATTTACACTAAAATATCTTCATTTGTGTCTGAAGATGAACGGAGGTCTGACGGGTGTCCAACCACATGAGGGAATTTTCATTTTTGGGTGAACTAACCCTTTAACCAGGACGTCCAGACGGGCTTCAGAAACGCCAGTGGAGGAAAAACAGACGTTTAGCAGAGATTCAGACACACCTTGACCTCTGATGACCTCTAGGGTTGCAGTTCTGACCCCAAACCAAGCAGACCGAAACCCCTCACAGTCACACTAAACGGATTCCAGCTGACGTGTGTCAAACATGAGCTCAAGGCGTTTCATGAAGAAGACCCGCTCGTATAAACCGCCTCAGTGAACGTGCTTTACATCCAGAGCCCATCCTTCCATCACTGAACCGGCTTGTTAAGTTAATACAGCGCGTCCTGCGGGATGAGACGCGAGTGAGAGAGTGTGTTTTACTGCTGAATGTTAGACAACAGACACACACACTGTAAAAAAACTACTCATTTCCCTTTCGAGGGAACTTCACACTGCGTCCACTAGGGACAGCTTTGGGAACGCCCACAGCGTGATAGCGTCTGATGCACGTATGTCAACTCAGCCAATGGCGAGAGTGAGCGTCACGGGCGGGTGACGTCACGTCCAGGAAAGGATAAATATACATCCGGTCCGATCGCACTTCAGCTTTTCTGCCTCAGCTAAGCGATCTGTGTGAAAAAACTGTCTCTGTCTACCTATTGTTGTCCGTCAAAAGCACAATAAGTCTCAGTTTAAAAATGGCGAATGCATCAGTATTCAAACAGTGTACTCCTCCGTGTCCCCGTTTCCTTACGGGTGGAGATACACATGATTTGTGTGTGATGTGTTTGGGAGTGGAGCATGCTCTGTCAGCCTTCGAGGGGGCTGAGTGTGAGCATTGTGAGAAGCTGCCGCTTCGCATGCTCCGCTCCCGCCTGTCACTCTTTGAGAAGGGTGATCAGGATCGCGTTCCCTCTGGTTCTGGACCCGCTGCTGCTGAGGCACAGCGGAGAAGGACATCATGGGGTTCGCAGATGGATCTCTCGGCGGGGTTTGAGACGAGCGCGAGCGCTCTTTCTCTGCCTTCACCCGGGAGATCTGTCGCTCAATCTCTGGTGTCGGAAGCCCGCGCTGCGGCTTCTTCCGCCCAGAGTGAGAGCCCGTCGCTTCAACACTCCAGCTCTGAGGAGGTGGATGTGTTGAGCGTCGGATTGGGGGAAGATGATTCGCCATCTCTTTCCCCCGCACACGAAGAGCTGGTGGAGGTGATTACTCGCGCTGTGGCGAAGTTAAATATTGATTGGCCAGCCGAGAAACAAGGCGCTCGTCCGAAAAGCAAATTAGACGAGCGCTTTTTGACGTCAAATGTGTCACCTTCACCACGGGGTCTTCCTTTCTTTCCTGATTTACACAGTGAGCTGTGTAGATCATGGAAGAAACCATATTCATCACGTCTTTTCAGCCCTCAAGTAAAAACATACAGTGATATAAGGGGGCTGAAAGAATATGGTTATGGGGCGATGCCTAAAGTGGATCAGACGCTTGCTAGTTATCTGTCCCCTGCGTCAGCATCGTCCCTGAAGGCCCCCACGCTCCCCACTAAACCATTAAAAACAACATCAGGGCTAGTGGGGAAAGCGTACACGGCAGCAGGGCAGGCTGGTGCATGTTTGCATACAATGAGCATTTTGCAAGCGTACCAGGCTGAACTGCTGGGGGATTTGGATGGCGGCGAAACAGTGAGCCCTGAGGCAGTGCGCGAACTGCGTCGGGCCACAGATTTATCCCTGAGAGCCACCAAGGAGACCGCTAGAGCTATTGGGCGGTCTATGGCAGCCTTGGTGGCGACAGAGAGACATCTGTGGCTCAATTTATCTGACATTAAGGATAAAGACAGGGCTTTTCTCCTTGATGCGCCAGTTGAACCCGCTGGTCTGTTCGGCGACGCTGTAAATGAAGTCGTCGACAGATTTCAGGAGAATAAAAAGCAAGCGGAGGCTTTTAAAAAATATCTCCCGCGCCGCCACCAACCCTCTGGGGCTGCTGGGCGTGAGCAGCCCCAGCCGTCTAGCTCTTCGTACAGGCAGCAGCAAAAAGAGAGTGTCGCATCTCGTGCTCCACCTCAGAGATACGGTGGGCCAGGTCGGCACTCTCAGCCGAAGCCTTCTAAGCCGAAGACCGACCTGAGGGTCGTGCTTCAGGCGAAGAAGGCTTCAGGCCAAAAGAGGTCCTGACGCCAGCAGCGTCAGGTCTCCGAGGGCGCCCCCCCGCGGGGTGGATTGGTGTTCACCTCAGTATACGGTGCCCACTCCACTTCGTTGCCCTCAGGGGACCGTTCTGCCAACCCCGCCACCCTTGGTGCTTCGGGGCGCAGCGGTTTCCAGCGAGCTCGTGACTCGGCGTCCACAGGACAAGGTGTCACACTCGCAGCCTCCAAGGAGGTTAGAAACACAGCCAGATCGGTTAGGTGCTGCCAGTACGCTTCAGGCCGCCGAGATGGTTGCAGTGGAAATATCAGAGACCAGCCTCGAGAGGCTGGTTCCCTTAGTAGATTTTCTGGCAGAATGGAAACGTCTACCAAATATATCGCTATGGGTCCTGCAGACGGTAGAAAAGGGGTACAGAATTCAGTTTGGGTTCCACCCACCTCGTTTCAACGGAGTGCTGGTAACATCAGTACGTCCCGAGCAGGCTCTGATAATGGAACAGGAAGTAGAAACCTTGTTAAAAAAGGAGGCTATAGAACAGGTCCCTGTACAGAACAGAGAGTCGGGTTTTTACAGCCGGTACTTCTTAGTTCCAAAAAAGGATGGAGGGTTGCGCCCCATATTAGATCTTCGTCGTCTGAATTGTACGGTCAGGAAACTAAAATTCAAGATGCTGACGCTAAGTCAGATTGTGACCCAAATCAGATCCGAGGATTGGTTTGTCACAATAGATCTGAAGGACGCATACTTCCATGTCTCCATCCTTCCACAACACAGGAAGTTTCTGAGGTTCGCTTTCGGGGGCAAAGCGTACCAGTATCGGGTTCTTCCATTTGGTCTAGCTCTCTCACCCCGCACGTTCACGAAATGCGTAGATGCAGCTCTGGCCCCGCTCAGGCTGCAGGGCATACGCATTCTGAACTATATAGACGACTGGCTGATTCTGGCACAGTCGCAGGAGATGGCGGTTCGGCATCGAGATGTCGTCCTCGCGCATATTCAAAAGTTGGGGTTGAGACTGAACGCGAAGAAGAGTGTGCTTCCTCCAGTACAGAGGACCACTTTTCTAGGCGTGGTTTGGGATTCTGTAGCAATGCGGGCAGTGCTTTCACCCACGCGCATTGCTGCGATTCTGTCAGCTATAAAGAGAGTCAAACTAGGCCAGTCATTCACTGTCAAGCAGTTTCAAAAGTTGCTGGGGTTATTGGCAGCGGCGTCCAACGTGATTCCTTTTGGCCTGCTGTACATGAGGCCCTTACAGTGGTGGCTCAGGACCAGAGGGTTTTCCCCGAGGGGGAACCCTTTTCGTATGATCAAGATCACGCGGCGGTGTCTCCGCGCCTTGGTCATATGGAAGAAAGCCTGGTTCCTGTCCCAGGGTCCGGTGCTGGGGGCACTATGTCGTCGAGTCACCCTGACGACAGATGCCTCTCTCACGGGCTGGGGAGCGGTAATGGAAGGCCGCTCAGCTCAGGGTCTGTGGGGGGACCATCATCTTTCGTGGCACATCAACTGCCTGGAGATGATGGCAGTCTTCAATGCTTTGAAGTTCTTCCTCCCGGACCTGAGGGGCCATCATGTGTTGGTCCGTACGGACAACACATCGGTGGTTTCCTATGTAAATCGTCAGGGGGGTCTGCGTTCGCGCCCACTGTGCAAGCTAGCGCACCAGATCCTCCTGTGGTCTCTGGGGAAGTTACTCTCCTTGAGAGCAATCTTTATCCCGGGGGCCCAGAATATTGGAGCGGACATCCTGTCGAGACAGGGGCTGAGGCCAGGGGAATGGAGACTTCACCCCGAGGTGGTGAAGCTCATTTGGGAGATTTACGGCCAGGCGGAAGTGGATCTGTTTGCGTCTCAGAATACGACGCACTGTCCACTCTGGTTCTCGTTGACACATCCAGCTCCTCTGGGACTGGATGCCATGGTACAGACGTGGCCGAGGCGGCGTCTGTACGCATTTCCCCCAGTTGTTCTGCTCCAGGGAGTTCTGGAGAAAGTTCGCCGGGAGGGGATAAGTCTACTGCTAGTAGCTCCTTACTGGCCGAGCCGGATTTGGTTCTCGAACCTGGTAACACTGCTCGATGGCTCACCTTGGAAGATTCCGATAAGGAGGGATCTTCTATCTCAGGCGGAGGGCTCAATATTTCACCCCCGCCCAGAAATGTGGAACCTATGGGTTTGGCCGCTGAGGGGGCTGAGCTCATAGAGTCTGGTCTCTCTACTGAGGTAGTGGAGACCATTCTTAGCTCCAGAGCTCCATCCACGAGGAGACTATATGCCCTGAAGTGGAGGTTGTTCACTTCTTGGTGTCAAGAACGACATTTAGATCCAGTCAACTGCCCTGTTGGTTCAGTGCTAGATTTTTTACAAGAGCGATTCTCCTCTGGGTTGACCCCTGCTACACTAAAGGTGTATGTTTCATCTATTTCTGCTTACCATGCCCATGTGGATGGTATTACTGTGGGGAGAGACCCGTTGGTAACTCGTTTCCTTCGTGGCACTAAGAGGCTGAGGCCTGCGGTGCGCACTAGAGTTCCTACTTGGGATTTGGCTATAGTGTTGGAAGGTTTATCTTCGGCTCCGTTCGAGCCACTTAACATCATCTCAGAAAAGTTTCTCACTCTGAAAACCATCTTCCTTCTTGCCATCTCTTCTATTAAGAGAGTAGGAGACCTTCAGGCCTTATCAATATCCCCTTCGTGCTTGGAGTTTGCACCAGGGATGGTTAAAGCTTTCCTTTACCCTAGATTAGGGTATGTTCCGAAGGTGTTAACCAATGTTCCACGGCCTATAGTGCTGCAGGCTCTCTGTCCTCCTCCATTTGTTAATCCAGACCAGGAAAGATTGAACCTTATATGTCCAGTGCGAGCACTGGATGCTTATGTCCACAGAGCTGCCCTGTGGAGGAAAGCGGATCAATTGTTTGTTTGTTTTGGACCTCAGAACAGGGGTCTCCCTGCGTCCAAACATACAATGAGCAAGTGGATAGTCGAGGCTATCTCACTGGCTTATGGGTCTTCTGATCAGCAGTGTCCCTTAGCTGTCAAAGCCCACTCTACTAGGAGTATGGCGGCCTCTAAGGCCTTAGTATCGGGGGTTTCCCTCAAAGAAGTCTGCGATGCGGCCGGTTGGTCCTCGCCTCTTACGTTTGTGAGATACTATGATCTTGACCTGGAATGTGCTCCAGGTTCTTCAGTGCTCCTGTCTTGAATGTGCCACAGTTTCACACGACAGGCATTTGGTATTATGGCGTTTTGGTATTTCGTTCCCAAAGCTGTCCCTAGTGGACGCAGTGTGAAGTTCCCTCGAAAGGGAACGTCTCAGGTTATGACTATAACCATAGTTCCCTGAGAAGGGAACGAAACACTGCGTCCCTTTGCCATACTCCCTGCATCCCTGTGATCCCTTGCTTCGGCAGTTTAGCTGAAGTGCGATCGGACCGGATGTATATTTATCCTTTCCTGGACGTGACGTCACCCGCCCGTGACGCTCACTCTCGCCATTGGCTGAGTTGACATACGTGCATCAGACGCTATCACGCTGTGGGCGTTCCCAAAGCTGTCCCTAGTGGACGCAGTGTTTCGTTCCCTTCTCAGGGAACTATGGTTATAGTCATAACCTGAGACGATTTCACAGTTTACGGGAGCTTTTGAGTCGAAAATGATGTGGATGTGAATTACTTGCAACTGCATAAAAATCCCCCCGACTTTTCCTCACCCCATCTCATCCAAGATGTCCATCTCTGTCTTTCTTCAGTCGGAAAGAAATGAAGTTTTTTTGAGGAAAACATTCCAGGGTTTTTCTGCACATAATGGACTTCAATGGGAACCAACGGCTGAAGGTCCAAATCACTGCAGTTTCAGAGGCTCTGACCAATCCCAGACGAGGAATAGAGTCTGATCTAGACAAAACATCGCCACATTTACAACACAAACACACATTTATATACTTTAAACCTCAGATGCTCGACTTCTGTGTTGTGATTCTTTACGGCATATGATGTCATCACGTCGGAAAGGTCACGTGACGTAGGTGGAAGTGCCGACCCAGTGTTAAAACGAACGTGCAAAGACTAAATCAAACGCCCTTTACACAAATAAAGGTAAAGGCCTGTTCACACACGACGATTTTCACGCGTGTTTAGCGCAGACGTTTAACGCCTCGTGACTACACAAAGAGCGCCAATGTGTGTGTGTGCACACACCTGAATGACTCAGCTGTTCACATTAATTGTTTGAAGGATTGACTCTGTGACTGAATGACTCATCCGTTCGAATGAATTGTTTGAAGGATTGACTCAATGACTGAATGAGTCATCCGTTCGAATGAATTGTTTGAAGGATTGATTCAGTGACTGAATGACTGAATGACTCAATGATTGAACTCAGCTGTTCAAATTAATTGTTTGAATGATTGACTCAGTGACTGAATGACTCAGTCGTTCGAATGAATTGTTTGAATGAATGACTCAATGACTGAATGACTCATCCGTTCGAATTAATTGTTTGATTGAATGACTCAATGACTGAACAACTCAGCTGTTCGAATGAATTGTTTAAGTGAATGACTCAATGACTGAATGACTCATCCGTTCGAATGAATTGTTTGAATGATTGACTCAGTGACTGAATGACTCAGTCGTTTGAAATAATTGTTTGAATGAATGACTCAGTGACTGAATGACTCAGCTATTTGAATGAATTGTTTGAATGATTGACTCAGTGACTGGATGACTCAGTCGTTTGAATGATTTGTTTGAATGAATGACTCAGTGACTGAATGACTCATCCGTTCGAATGAATTGTTTGAATGAATGACTCAATCACTGAACGACTCAGCTGTTCGAATTAATTGTTTGAATGATTGACTCAGTAACTGAATGACTCAGTCGTTTGAATGAATTGTTTGAATGAATGACTCAGTGACTGAATGACTCATCCGTTCGAATGAATTGTTTGAATAAATGACTCAATGACTGAATGACTCAGTCGTTTGAATTAATTGTTTGAATGAATGACTCAGTGACAGAATGACTCAGTCGTTTGAATGAATTGTTTGAATGAATGACTCAGTGACTGAATGACTCAGTGACTGACTGACGTGATGACATCATATGTTGTGAAGAATCACAACACAGAAGTCGAGCATCTGAGGTTTAAAGTATATAAATGTGTGTTTGTGTTGTAAATGTGGCGATGGTTTGTCTAGATCAGACTCTATTCCTCGTCTGGGATTGGTCAGAGCCTCTGAAACTGCAGTGATTTGGACCTTCAACCGTTGGTTCCCATTGAAGTCCATTATGTGCAGAAAAATCCTGGAATGTTTTCCTCAAAAAACGTAATTTCTTTCCGACTTAAAAAAAAGACAGACATGAACATCCTGGATGAGATGGGGTGAGGAAATCATCAGGAAGTGTTCATTTTGAACTGAACTAGTCCTTTAAGAGTTTGTGGGTTCCCAGCATGCATCAAGATGCGTTAAATTGAAGTCAACAACTGCAGTCTACATAGGCAGCACATCTAATCTGTGAAGCAAGAAGGAACTGGCCAACAGAAGGTGCTGTCTAGGTAGGCGGCTCACTAGGGTTTGAAACACAGCCACGCTTAACCTTCACGATCAGCGGTAATGAGGAGAGACCAGCCGAACGAACAACAGGAGGAAATAAAGTCTAATTAACATTCACAAAATGCTTCCTGCTACATCTATTATTATTATTACTGAAGCACTAATAACATCATTCAGCTATATGATGATTAAGAAGAGAAAGAGGGATGAGATGAAGGTCAGGCGGGGTCAGAATGGGCGTCTGGACTAATTCTGTCAGTTTAACATGCTCTGATTACACCTGAAGGGTTCGAGTTCACGACGGGTTTGAGTAAGTGTGTCAGTGAACTGCCTACGGCGGAGCTTCTCTCTTCAGATTTGACTCATTTGTTCATCAATCAAAGGTCAAAATCACACCTGAAATGCATTAATAATAATTCATTAGGGGTGTACGATATGTAATGTACTTAGTGCTTTAACAAAGTGCGAGCGGAATATTATCATGATTGCGGGTGTCATATTGATGTTATAAAATGGTTCAGTAAACATTATGTTTATATTTTAGGCACAATATTGTCAATATTTTGCTTTGTCGACAAAAAAATACATAGCGGTGCTTCATTACTGAAGGAATCTGCTTTTCGAATAAATCAGTTTAAGGAGTGATTCAATAACTGAATGACTCAGCTAATCGAATGAATTGTTTGAATCAATGACTCACTTAATCGGCCGTTTTAATTAATTGTTTGAATGATTGACTCAGTGACTGAATGACACAGCTGTTCGAATGAACTGTTTGACTGAATGACACAGCTGTTCGAATGAACTGTTTGACTGAATGAATCAGCCGTTCGAATGAACTGTTTGACTGAATGAATCAGCCGTTCGAATGAACTGTTTGACTGAATGACTGAGCTGTTCAAATTAATTGTTTGCATAAATTACTCAATGACTCAGCCGTTCAAATGAACTATTTGCCTGAATGAATCTTCCGTTCGAATGAACTGTTTGACTGAATGACTCAGCCGTTTGAATTAATTAATTAAATGAATGACTCAGTGACTCAATGACTCAGTCGTTCAAATGAATTGTTTGCATAAATGAGTCAGCCGTTCAAATGAACTGTTTGACTGAATGACTCAGCCATTCAAATGAATTGTTTGAATGATTGACTCAGTGACTGAATGACTCAGCTGTTCGAATGAATTGTTTGCA
Organism: Gobio gobio; assembly: GCF_949357685.1. Classification (NCBI taxonomy): domain Eukaryota; kingdom Metazoa; phylum Chordata; class Actinopteri; order Cypriniformes; family Gobionidae; genus Gobio; species Gobio gobio. The sequence goes on from NC_137116.1 coordinate 13,724,098, forward strand.
TAAATGACTGAATGAGTCAGCCGTTCAAATGAACTGTTTGACTGAATGACTCATCCGTTCGAATGAATTGTTTGAATGATTGACTCAGTGACTGAATGACTCATCCGTTCGAATGAATTGTTTGAATGATTGACTCAATGACTGAATGACTCAGCCATTCGAATGAATTGTTTGAATGAATGACTCAGTGACTGAATGACTCATCCGTTCGAATGAATTGTTTGAATGATTGACTCAATGACTGAATGACTCAGCCATTCGAATGAATTGTTTGAATGAATGACTCAGTGACTGAATGACTCAGCCGTTCAAATGAATTGTTTGAATGAATGACTCAGTGACTGAATGACTCAGTGACTGAATGACTCAGCCGTTCAAATGAATTGTTTGA
>NC_137116.1:13729488-13741988 GCF_949357685.1 Gobio gobio
ACAATCCGGATCGACTTACACAAACTTCGGATCGGATCGACTTACACACACTTCGGATCGACTTACACACAATCCGGATAGACTTACACAAACTCTGGATCGACTTACACACAATCCGGATCGACTTAAACATACTCCGGATCGACTTACACACACTCCGGATCGACTTACACAAACTCCGGATCGACTTACACACACTCCGGATCGGCTTACACACACTCCGGATCAACTTACACACACTCCAGATCGACTTACACACACTCCGGATCGACTTACACACACTCTGGATCGACTTACACACACTCCGGATCGACTTACACACACTTCGGATCGACCTACACACACTCTGGATCGACTTACACTCCGGATCGACTTACACACACTCCGGATCGACTTACACACACTCCGGATCGACTTACACAAACTCCGGATCGACTTACACACACTCCGGATCAACTTACACACACTCCAGATCGACTTACACACACTCCGGATCGACTTACACACACTCTGGATCGACTTACACACACTCCGGATCGACTTACACACACTCCAGATCGACTTACACACACTCCAGATCGACTTACACACACTCCAGATTGACTTACACACACTCCAGATCGACTTACACACACTCCAGATCGACTTACACACACTCCAGATCGACTTACACACACTCCAGATCGACTTGCACACACTCCGGATCGACATTGGATCGACTTACACACACTCCGGATCGACTTACACACACTCCAGATCGACTTACACACACTCGAGATCGACTTACACACACTCCAGATCGACTTACACACACTCCGGGAATGAAACAGAGGCACTTACACGAGGGGACGCCATCAACATTTATTTCCCGTGAAGCGCCGCTAACCGAAGGGTAAGTCCACCTTGACCTTGTTTGCGGTGTTTGGCGCTGATGCCATCAGGAGTAATCGGGCCGGATGGAGCGGGGCCGGTTCTGGCAGGTGTTGAAATGGGGCCGAGGTCCTTGTGGACGCTCAAGCCTCGCTCGCCCAAAATACGAGAACACGGCAAACCAATAAACCTCCACCCAGCTGTCCCACGGCTGCTTTCACCCAGCTAATAAAACACTGATTTCTGTCCCACAATCCTCTCTGGTGAGGCGTGTGTGTGTGTGTGTGTGTGTGTGTGTGTGTGTGTGTGTGTGTGTGTGTGTGTGTGTGTGTGTGTTCAAGCCAAGCATGAAGGAGCCACTGTTCTCCATCCAACATGACAACGGCCGCCGCTAAATATCTTCATCATCGCCTGGAGCGAACGCTAAACGCTACTTATTATTATTATATAGTCAGACTGATATATAATCACAACAATTATGGCAAAATTAAATATATGCAATATAAATATTACATCATAGCATTTTCTTAAACCTAAAATGTTCTTATTTTTTATTTTACAGTGAAATATTAAAATATAAATATTTCTTATTTTTTATATTTCAATTTGTTATTAATAATGATATACAAAAATATTTTTCAGTATTATTATTATTATTTTATAGTCATACTGATATATAAATCACAACAATTATGGCAAAACTAAATATATTATATATAAATATTATAGTATTTTCTTAAATATTCTTAAAATGCTCTTATTTTTATTTACAGTGAAATACTAAAATAGAAATATTCCTTATTTTTATCTTTTAATTTATTAATAATACTAATATAATACTTTTTTACAGTATTATTATTATTATTTTATAGTCAGACTGATATATAATCACAATTATGGCAAAAATTAAATATATTAAATATAAATATTATATTATAGTATTTTCTTAAATATTCATATTTTTATTTTACAGTGAAATATTAAAATATAAATATTCCTTAATTTGTATATTTTAATGTATTATTCAAGATTATATAATAATTTTGTTTTACAGTATTATTATTATTATTTTATAGTCATACTGATATATAATCACAACAATTATGGCTAAATTAAATGTATAAAAAATAAATATTATATAATAGTATTTTCTTAAATATTCATATTTTTATTTTACAGTGAAACATTAAAATAGAAATAATTTATTGTATATGTTAATGTATTAGTAATAATAATATAATAAATGTATTTACAGTACTATTCAAATTATAGTAATATTGATAAATAATCACAAAAATGACCATCAAGCACAGCGAACATGGAGCATTTTTAAATTGCATTTTTAATTGCAATCACAAATTGTTTTGCAAAAATCCCCCCCCCCCCCCATGAATATATGAATATGACAGGCTCTTCTTCATGCATCCAGTCTTGAATGATGAGCATCCGACGAGCGACACACACGTTTTCTGTGTGTGTTTCCTGACAGAACCATGTCTTTCCCGCTTTGAGGAAACGTGAATGTAAGTGTGAGAGACGGGAATGACTCAAGGGAGCAAATAAACAACAGAGCAGCAGCATAAGAGCTGGAGGAACCTGTCACACACACACACACACACACACACACGATAGAGCACACACTCCTGCGCTTGTGTCACATCTAAATGAGCTCTTCCTCTTCTGTTCCAATACCAGAATAAAGGCGTTCATCCCGACCTTCGCCTGGAGCGAGCGCTGTGATGATGAGTGTGTGCAGATCAGAGTGTGTTACAGCATTAGACTGTGATGATGAGTGTGTGCAGATCAGAGTGTGTTACAGCATTAGACTGTGATGATGAGTGTGTGTAGATCAGAGTGTGTTACAGCATTAGACTGTGATGATGAGTGTGTACAGATCAGAGTGTGTTACAGCATTAGACTGTGATGATGAGTGTGTGTAGATCAGAGTGTGTTACAGCATTAGACTGTGATGATGAGTGTGTGTAGATCAGAGTGTGTTACAGCATTAGACTGTGATGATGAGTGTGTACAGATCAGAGTGTGTTACAGCATTAGACTGTGATGATGAGTGTGTGTAGATCAGATTGTGTTACAGCATTAGACTGTGATGATGAGTGTGTACAGATCAGAGTGTGTTACAGCATTAGACTGTGATGATGAGTGTGTGTAGATCAGAGTGTGTTACAGCATTAGACTGTGATGATGAGTGTGTGCAGATCAGAGTGTGTTACAGCATTAGACTGTGATGATGAGTGTGTGCAGATCAGAGTGTGTTACAGCATTAGACTGTGATGATGAGTGTGTACAGATCAGAGTGTGTTACAGCATTAGACTGTGATGATGAGTGTGTACAGATCAGAGTGTGTTACAGCATTAGACTGTGATGATGAGTGTGTGCAGATCAGAGTGTGTTACAGCATTAGACTGTGATGATGAGTGTGTGTAGATCAGAGTGTGTTACAGCATTAGACTGTGTGATGAGTGTGTGCAGATCAGAGTGTGTTACAGCATTAGACTGTGATGATGAGTGTGTGTAGATCAGAGTGTGTTACAGCATTAGACTGTGTGATGAGTGTGTGCAGATCAGAGTGTGTTACAGCATTAGACTGTGTGATGAGTGTGTGCAGATCAGAGTGTGTTACAGCATTAGACTGTGATGATGAGTGTGTGTAGATCAGAGTGTGTTACAGCATTAGACTGTGATGATGAGTGTGTGTAGATCAGAGTGTGTTACAGCATTAGACTGTGTGATGAGTGTGTGCAGATCAGAGTGTGTTACAGCATTAGACTGTGATGATGAGTGTGTGCAGATCAGAGTGTGTTACAGCATTAGACTGTGATGATGAGTGTGTGCAGATCAGAGTGTGTTACAGCATTAGACTGTGATGATGAGTGTGTGCAGATCAGAGTGTGTTACAGCATTAGACTGTGATGATGAGTGTGTGTCGATCAGAGTGTGTTACAGCATTAGACTGTGATGATGAGTGTGTGCAGATCAGAGTGTGTTACAGCATTAGACTGTGTGATGAGTGTGTGCAGATCAGAGTGTGTTACAGCATTAGACTGTGATGATGAGTGTGTGCAGATCAGAGTGTGTTACAGCATTAGACTGTGATGATGAGTGTGTACAGATCAGAGTGTGTTACAGCATTAGACTGTGATGATGAGTGTGTGTAGATCAGAGTGTGTTACAGCATTAGACTGTGATGATGAGTGTGTGTAGATCAGAGTGTGTTACAGCATTAGACTGTGATGATGAGTGTGTGTAGATCAGAGTGTGTTACAGCATTAGACTGTGTGATGAGTGTGTGTAGATCAGAGTGTGTTACAGCATTAGACTGTGATGATGAGTGTGTGCAGATCAGAGTGTGTTACAGCATTAGACTGTGATGATGAGTGTGTGCAGATCAGAGTGTGTTACAGCATTAGACTGTGATGATGAGTGTGTACAGATCAGAGTGTGTTACAGCATTAGACTGGGATGATGAGTGTGTACAGATCAGAGTGTGTTACAGCATTAGACTGTGATGATGAGTGTGTACAGATCAGAGTGTGTTACAGCATTAGACTGTGATGATGAGTGTGTACAGATCAGAGTGTGTTACAGCATTAGACTGTGTGATGAGTGTGTACAGATCAGAGTGTGTTACAGCATTAGACTGTGTGATGAGTGTGTGCAGATCAGAGTGTGTTACAGCATTAGACTGTGATGATGAGTGTGTGCAGATCAGAGTGTGTTACAGCATTAGACTGTGATGATGAGTGTGTGTAGATCAGAGTGTGTTACAGCATTAGACTGTGATGATGAGTGTGTGTAGATCAGAGTGTGTTACAGCATTAGACTGTGTGATGAGTGTGTGCAGATCAGAGTGTGTTACAGCATTAGACTGTGATGATGAGTGTGTGCAGATCAGAGTGTGTTACAGCATTAGACTGTGTGATGAGTGTGTGCAGATCAGAGTGTGTTACAGCATTAGACTGTGATGATGAGTGTGTGCAGATCAGAGTGTGTTACAGCATTAGACTGTGATGATGAGTGTGTACAGATCAGAGTGTGTTACAGCATTAGACTGTGATGATGAGTGTGTGCAGATCAGAGTGTGTTACAGCATTAGACTGTGTGATGAGTGTGTGCAGATCAGAGTGTGTTACAGCATTAGACTGTGATGATGAGTGTGTGTAGATCAGAGTGTGTTACAGCATTAGACTGTGATGATGAGTGTGTGTAGATCAGAGTGTGTTACAGCATTAGACTGTGATGATGAGTGTGTGCAGATCAGAGTGTGTTACAGCATTAGACTGTGTGATGAGTGTGTGCAGATCAGAGTGTGTTACAGCATTAGACTGTGATGATGAGTGTGTGTAGATCAGAGTGTGTTACAGCATTAGACTGTGATGATGAGTGTGTGTAGATCAGAGTGTGTTACAGCATTAGACTGTGATGATGAGTGTGTGTAGATCAGAGTGTGTTACAGCATTAGACTGTGATGATGAGTGTGTGTAGATCAGAGTGTGTTACAGCATTAGACTGTGATGATGAGTGTGTGTAGATCAGAGTGTGTTACAGCCTTAGACTGTGATGATGAGTGTGTGTAGATCAGAGTGTGTTACAGCATTAGACTGTGATGATGAGTGTGTGCAGATCAGAGTGTGTTACAGCATTAGACTGTGATGATGAGTGTGTGTAGATCAGAGTGTGTTACAGCATTAGACTGTGATGATGAGTGTGTGCAGATCAGAGTGTGTTACAGCATTAGACTGTGATGATGAGTGTGTGTAGATCAGAGTGTGTTACAGCATTAGACTGTGATGATGAGTGTGTGTAGATCAGAGTGTGTTACAGCATTAGACTGTGATGATGAGTGTGTGCAGATCAGAGTGTGTTACAGCATTAGACTGTGATGATGAGTGTGTGTAGATCAGAGTGTGTTACAGCATTAGACTGTGATGATGAGTGTGTGCAGATCAGAGTGTGTTACAGCATTAGACTGTGATGATGAGTGTGTGTAGATCAGAGTGTGTTACAGCATTAGACTGTGATGATGAGTGTGTGTAGATCAGAGTGTGTTACAGCATTAGACTGTGATGATGAGTGTGTAAAGATCAGAGTGTGTTATTGAGGCTATATGTATATATTGAGGCTACATGTATATTGAGGCTATATGTATATTGAGGCTATATATATACAGTATTGAGGCTATATATATATATATTGTATATATATTCTGATTTCCGGGCCGCAGTGGTTGTTGTTGTGGTGTTTTTTGGAGGTCGTTGTGTTTGAGATCCGCACATTCCGTCAGGCGTTCTCGTTCCCGTCCCTCCACACGCTCCACATTAGAGCCACTTGAATGATTTAGAGGCTCTAGAAGAGGCTCTTCCACGTCTCGTTAGCAGGACGTGTCGGGTGGCGGGTGGAGGGAGGGAGGGTGGAGCTCTGGGTAAACACCAGCTCCTCTCGGCTGTTATCTCCCACATGTCCCAGTGATCAGCCAGCGGCCGCGCGGTCATTTGATCACACAGATGCCCTGCTAAGTACGAGATAAGCATCGTCTGCCCGCGAGGAATGCCAATCACCACGTGCCCTTCAGAGGTTCATCTTCTACTGACTCTCATCAACTGCACACACAACTACACTCACACCGGCCGGATTCATCCCAGAATATCAGAGGAATATGGCACACAAGTCTCTTTCTTTAGATCTCATTTTGCTTCTGCTTTGAGGCTAAAATCCTAAGATTAGGACTCTTATATCAGTGCTTTATTAAATCACAAAGGCTGACGTTTAATTGCATAAATATATGCGCTGCATGTTTCAGAGTGAAGCATGACTCTGTGTTCTTATACACGCAAGCAGCTCGTGATCTACATTTGAACAACAGGGTAACTGTAAAATACAATTAAAATACAAGTAATATACCTGTAAAAAAAAATACAGAAAATTCCTTCATATTTATACAGTACATTGTGCCCTATTTTTATGGACTTTTTTATTTTTTACAGTGTATACATATAATAAGCACAGAATTGTTGGCAAAATGTTCTTAAATTTTCTTTAAAAATCGTATTTTTAATTTTCTTAATGTATATATAAATATTCCTTATTTTATATTTTAATTGAGTAATAATAATTATTTTATTTTACGGTACTATTATTATTTTAACTATTATTATTATTATAGTAATATTGTTATATAAATAAATAATCACAGAATTGTTGTCAAAATGTTCATTAAAATCTTATTTTAAATATTCTTAATTTAAATAGAAATAGAAATATTCCTTATTTTTATATTTTAATTTAGTAATAATAGTAATCATTTTATTTTACAATACCATTAGGGTCTTTTATTTTAATTATTATTATAGTAATATGGATAAATATAATCACAAAATTGTTGTCAAAAGTATTTTTCTTTATTTTCCTAATAATTATTTCTTATATAGAAATATTCCTTATTTGTATATTTTAATTTAGTAATAAAGTAATATTTTTTTACGGCACTATTATTATTATAGCAATATTGATATATATATAATCGCAAAATTGTTGTGGAGATTCTTACATTTTCTTAAAAATCTTATTTTAAATTTTCCTAAAAATGTATATAGAAATATTCCTTATTTTGTTTATATTCCTTATATTATCTTATATTTTAATTTAGTAATAATAATAATTTTATTTTACGGTACTGTTTTTTTATTTATTATTATTATAGTAATATTGATATATTTATATATAATCACAGAATTGTTGTCAAAATGTTCATAAATTTTCTTTTTAATTTTCTTAAATATATAGATATAGAAATATTCCTTATTTTTTATTTTAATTTAATAATAATTTTATTTAATTATTTTACGGTACTATTATTATTATAGTAATATATATATATATATATATATATATATATATATATATATATATATATATATATATATATATATATATATATCATAAAATTGTTGTCATAATTGTGCAGCTCTACAGACAAGCACAGCAAATCTGGTATTTATTTAGTTAAAATTGCAATTCACAATTATTATTTTTTTGGATAAAAATCACAATTCGATTTTTTACCTAAATCGTGCAACCCTCTACAGCAAAGTCCAGAGTCAAAGAGCTGAAGTCAAATCTCTTTCAGCAGAACCAACAACCAACTCCATTACCATCAGAACACACTGGAATAATAATGTAATAATCACACAACCCTGAACCATCATCACACTAATGTAGATGTTTCTACACAAACACTGTTATACCACACACACACACACACACACACACACACACACACACACACACACACACACACACACACACACACACACACACACACACACACACACACACACACACACACACACACACACACACACACACACACGAGACAGAGCTCTAGCACTTGAGTTCATGTGTGTGTGTTTGCCCTGGGGAGAGAAACAGAGCAAATAAACACGAGTGAGCAGCTCTTCACATGACCTCCGTGAACCCACGCAGAACGTGAGCTGCATGGACACACACACACACACACACACACACACACACACACACACACACACACACACTGTCACCGGTAAAACCAGGCCGGCGCTTCCTCTCTGCTCCGCTTGGAAAGTTTCCAGACATGAATTACAGGTTGCTAGGTGCATAAAAGCCTTTGATTCACATGAAATTAATTCCTCCATCCCGTAGCACTCAGACTTCAGAACATCCACCGAGCCCGAATTATGACGGAGATTAAAGCTCTTTTTTTCTGTCTGTTGGTGCAACAAAGCAACACGGATTCAGTGGGAGGTCATTATTTCTGATCAGGGCCGGCCCTAACCAATTTGGTGCCCTAGGCAAGATTTTACTTGGTGCCCCTTGTGTCAAGGTTTAGCACTACACGTTATCAGTCTTTGGAAACACTCGTACTGTTTTATTTTTGTAATGCATTGATGTATTATTTTTATTTTTGTTGTTTTATATGATGTCCAGTCCATTCTACCCCGTCATTATGTTCATGATATTATTATTATTATTTTTTATTTTTTAAAGGCTGATGATAGTCAAACTATACAAAAATTGCACCACTCTAAAAAAAAAAAAGGTTCTATATGGCACCAAAAATAGTTCTTGGCTCGTAATCATAGGGGAACCTTTTTTAGTGCTATATAGCACCATTTTTGGTGCTTCAGTGGTTCTTCAGCGGTTCTTCAGAGGTTCTTCACCGGTTCTTTGACTAAGGTGCTATATAGCACCTCTGAAGAACCACTGAAGCACCAAAATTGGTGCTATATAGCACTAAAAAAGGTTCCCTTATGATTACGAGACTTTTTTTTTAGAGTGTATGCCACATTACAGCCTAAACACAAAGAGCAAGAGTGCATCTAGCATTCATGCACAAACTATTCATTGAGAACTAGCAAAAGTGTTTGTTTTCCAGTAGATGGCAGCAATATTCCACTAAACTATGAGCATTCATGTTTTCACCAGGAATTAAACAGAAATTTAGATATTTAATGTGAATTTTACATAAAATGTTGCTATTTTAAATAAACCTATATATAAATATCATTACTAATTTGGGCAAATACATTTTAAAATTGATATACACCCCCTTAAAACTCCCTTAAAGGTCCCGTTTTTCGTGTTTCGCGTGTTCATGTTTCGCGTGTAAAAAAACACAGTATTTTTCACACAATTTACTTATCTGTATACTGCTGTTTTCACTGTCCTCAAAACGGCTTGAAAGATTTCCCTGTTCTATGAAGTCCCTCCTTCAGAAATACGTAACGAGTTCTGATTGTGCCAGCGGTTCCCGTGTTGTGATTCGACAGCAGCTTAGGGCACGCAGAGCGCACGTTACCGGAAAGGTCACGCCTCTTACCATAACGGGGATGCATGCGCTCAATGATCTCTAAGTACAGCGTCCCTGGGAAAGCCAAACAAAGGTGATTTGACTCCGGGATGAAAATAACAGCGTCTCGACGACATGGCAACAAACAAACTATACGAACGCAACCGAACGCAACACCTCCTCTTCTCCACGCGGGAGCAACAAGACCACGCCCCCTTTTCCACGCGTGTTCTTGTGGGCGGAGGTTAGTCGACATACTGCTCTACTGACGTAATTAAAGCAGGAAATACCAGGATGTAGTCCTAACCAGCCGTTCGCTGTAGGCTTTGAAAGGGAACTTCTGTTAAATAAAATATCTCGCTTGGCATTGAACTTTGAGCTTTATAATTTTACAGGTATTATAAATGCTCTAACAGCAACATTACACACTAACTAAAGTTTGAAAAATGGGATCACGAAGAACAGGACCTTTAAAACTGCACAACTGCAGAGTTAAAACATTAGGCTATTAAAAAAGTGATATTACATGCGTTTAATATTTTTATATTATTTATTTTTTACAAAATCACACTGGCTGTGGCCTCTGGAGAACCCAGAACAGCTGCTTGCATAAAGTTTAAGGTAAAAATAACTGGAATTAATTAGCAAACATTAGCATGTTACTATGCAATTGAATAAACTGTTCATTAATTTGCCTACATCACTTTACTTCTGTCTTTACACTGCAAAAAATGCTCTTCTTATTTAAACAAGAATCTTTTTCTTGTTTCCAGTCCAAATATCTAAAAATTCTTAAATCAAGGTGCATTTAATAGATAAGTAAAGAGTAAAGAGACACTCTTTTCTTGTTTACTTGAAAATAAAATCAAAATGAAGAGAGTTTTTGCTTAAAACAAGCAAAATTATCTGCCAAAATTATCTATGGGGTGAGAAAAATAATCTTATTTCTGTTTGGGACAGAAACAAGATTTCAATCAGGAACAAGATTATTTTTCTCACTCCATTGGCAGATCATTTTGCTTGTTTTAAGCAAAAATTCACTTCATTTTGATTTTATTTTCAAGTAGCCTAGTCATAGTCATCATTTTACTTATCTAGTAAATGCACCTTGATTTAAGAATTTTTAGATAAACAAAACACAAATACTAAGTAAGAAGAGCAGTGTAGCCTATCCCTTATCTTCCCTGCTTCAGAGGGCTTCTGTCTTTTTTGACACTACAATTCGGCCATCCGTCATAAATAATCAGGCAACTTACACCGTGTCAACACCTGGAGCGAGCGGCCAAGCACCCTAAAAAATGAAAGCAATCCTGTCTGCGTCGGATGCGGCGAGAGGCGACGCAACACAACAAATTCCCCTAACGATAAACTGATATCGCGCGTTGTATTTCTGACTCACTTCAAGATCGGCGGGGGGAGATTGATGAGGCGGACCGGGAAGATGCGGGGGACTTAGTTAAGTTTTTTGCGCTTTATTTGGTAATATTTCAAATTAATATTAATAAAATAGTATCAGTAATACATTTTTGGCGCCCCTATGGATGAGTGGCGCCCCTAGCATTTGCCTATTCCGCCTATGCCACGGGCCGGCACTGTTTCTGATGCATTACATTTACGCATTTATCCAAAAAGCCACTTGCATTGCAGTTCATGCCATCCCTGGGAATCGAACCCATGACCTTCAACACACACACACAGATACAGAGGGAAACATGACGTCGTACAAACACACACACTACCTCTTTTCTGCCCCGTTCTTTTACCTTTTTACAGCACATACAAGAGCACTTGTGCCCGTCCGGAGTTCATTATGCAGGAATTCTTTTGTTCTGTTAAACTCGTTTAGCGCTGGCGCAACTCCCGCAGGTTAATCGAGCCGCGCAATTAAACCTTTGCTGGAGATTTCTTTAGGTCGGAGCCATTCAGCTCTAGTAGGGACCTTTGCAGAAAAGGAGCCACGCATCTCAAAAGCGTCCCAAACCAATGTTTTTGGGGATCTCTGGGGAGGCGGAGGCGCGTGGGAGAGAGAGCGACGCTCGCTGAATGCCATAATGGAAACTCGGTGCGCTGCCATCTCGCCTTAATGCTACAAAACTCCATAAAATTAAAGGTTCCCAATGCCCGGGGAGCCATTAATATTTATAACGCCAGGCACATGGAAAAGAAAATTGAAATACTAGCAAAAGGCCAGAAAATGTTAAAACTGGAAAAGGGGGAAATGATCATAAAGAAAATAGCCAGAGTCCTAATTTGTTCCTAATAACTAACACTTTCGCTATTCTCCCGAGAGCCAATTACTCGGGAAAAAAACAAAACACAGCCTTGCTTTTCCATAAACCGCCGTCCGCTTTGATTTACCGTAGACATTTAACAGCCTATAAACACTATCGGTTGATCCGCAACCTCCACACGGGCTATCGGTGAAACCTGCAATCTGTGTGTGTGTGTGTGTGTGTGTGTGTGTGTGTGTGTGTGTGTGTGTGTGTGTGTGTGTGTGTGTGTGTGTGTGTGTGTGTGTGTGTGTGTGTGTGTGTGAAGCGAGCGCTCAACAGGTCTGACGTCGGCCGTGTGTCACGAGGAGGCGGCTCCGAGCAGGAGGTAATTGGTAATGGGATGCTATTAGAGCCTCCAGCTGAGCTCACCTCTGAGCTCTGGATGGCAGCTCGCGTTGGGCTGGAGGTGTGTGTGTGTGTGTGTGTGTGTGTGTGTGTGTGTGTGTGTGTGTGTGTGTGTGTGTGTGTGTGTGTGTGTGTGTGTGTGTGTGTGTGTGTGTGTGTGTGTGTGTGT
>NC_137116.1:13746988-13750875 GCF_949357685.1 Gobio gobio
GACCCGCAGACAGACAGACAGACCCTCAGACGGACAGACCCGCAGACGGACAGACGCTCAGACGGACAGACCCGCAGACGGACAGACCCGCAGACAGACAGACAGACCCTCAGACGGACAGACCCGCAGACGGACAGACCCGCAGACGGACAGACCCTCAGACGGACAGACCCTCAGACGGACAGACCCTCAGACGGACAGACCCGCAGACGGACAGACCCACAGACGGACAGACCCGCAGACGGACAGACCCGCAGACGGACAGACCCGCAGACGGACAGACCCTCAGACGGACAGACCCGCAGACGGACAGACCCTCAGACGGACAGACCCTCAGACGGACAGACCCTCAGACGGACAGACCCGCAGACGGACAGACCCGCAGACGGACAGACCCGCAGACGGACAGACCCGCAGACGGACAGACCCTCAGACGTTCCCTCTATCCTGAGGGAAGAGAGAGCGTGAGGCGGCCGGCGTTACTGATACAACCGCTGGACGCTGGTCATGTGTTTCAGAGCAGCTGTATCATCGCCCGCAGATGAGAGAGAGAGAGAGAGAGAGAGAGAGAGAGAGAGAGAGAGAGAGACACCAGAGCCGCCAGATTCACTGTCACTGCAGGATCTTCAGCCCAGTGTCACATGATCCGGCTCAAACACTGTCTGGAGCGCCACGAGCCGTTCACAATCTCTTTCAGTTCATGTGTGAGCAGCTGGAATATGAACTGACTAGAGGAATTTCAAAATATACTTTATGTAAAATAAATATTAATACATATATGTGGGTTCTCTATAATCTATTTATCCATCCAGCTGTCCGTCCATCCATCCATCTATCCATCCGTCCATCCGTCCATCCATTCATCCATCTATCTATCCATCTATCCATCTATCCATCTATCTATCTATCCATCCATCCATCCATCCATCCATCCATCCATCCATCCATCTATCTATCTATCTATCTATCTATCTATCTATCTATCTATCTATCTCTCCATCAATCTCTCTATCTATCTATCCATCCATCCATCCATCCATCCATCCATCCATCCATCCATCCATCCATCCATCCATCCATCCATCCATCCATCTATCTATCTATCTATCCATCTCTCCATCAATCTATCTATCTAAAAAACTTATTTTTAAAACTTTAAGCCATCATTTGAAGTTCATAAAGACAAAAAAGTAAACCCTTCTCCTAAATAAAAGCACTCAACTCGCATTGCAGTTGAATTCCTTTGATTTCCAGCTCCAAACACCTCACGTCAAAACTGTCATACAATTCCAGAATTGAATCAGAATTGAAATAGCATTTTCAATCCAGGAGTGCGTGACACACAGCCCTGGTCACGGGGCTAAGCGGATCTGGTTCGCAGTGATGCAGTCGGAGACAGATCATCATATTTCCTGCCCGTCTCCGGCTGCGTGTGCATTTGGGCAGATGCTTCGGGAACGAGGCCATTTACCCAAAGCGCCTGGCAGATTCGCACCCAGCCTTCTGGTCTGAGAGCGAAGCGCGCGCGTGTCGAATGGATAAATCCCTTGTTTAGCATAAACAGCCTCATGCCACTCATCTCAGCCTTCTGCAATTCCCCCACTCGCCTCGGGACGCTCACACAGCTACAAAGGGTTTGTCAATGGCAGGAATGAGAAAGATCTTCAGGATCTGCCTGTGGCGCTGTCATTCTCTGCCCAGGTGCGCAGGATGAAGATGAGTCTCACCTGTGAGCAATGCCACCCGGCTCAAGAGATCCACACCATGTGTTATTGCATCCAGAGCTGGAGAGTCTCAGTGTCTCGTGAAGGACATTTCAAAGCGACTGCGAGTGTGTTTTTACAGCTGTGCTCCGCCTCGGGCGTCGGACGGATGACGTGTTCTTCAGAAACGGGTGACAGTTTGCCCTGCAGCTACAGTCGATCATCATCCCTCCGCTCATCCGAGTGGCCAAACGCTAATGAGGCTCGAGTAAACATTTAATACACACATTAGGATCCATTCTTCCTTCCCTCAGGCGGAGACATGCAGCAAACGGACTGAGAACATATATTGTGTTGCACATGCAACATGTGTTCACTCAACAGCTCTTTGTCTGCATTTGTTGTGTTATAGTGAGCCCTGCACTCTTTTGAAATAAAACTGGCTAATGCATTTTATATATTTGATGCACTGTTTCAGTCAGATTAATTAAATGTTGCATTAAATATAATATAATGACTGACTGAAACATTGCAATGAGTGTTTTGCGAGCTACACTCTAAAATGAGCCTTTGGGGTTTATTTTTTTAGTGTTTGGGTAGTTTTTGTGTTACGCAGATCCTGGGTCAGAAGTAACAACCCAGTGTTTGAGTAGTTTTTTTGTTACTCAGATCCTGGGTCAGACGTAACAACCCAGTGTTTGGGTAGTTTTTGTGTTACGCAGATCCTGGGTCAGACGTAACAACCCAGTGTTTGGGTAGTTTTTGTGTTACGCAGATCCTGGGTCAGACGTAACAACCCAGTGTTTGGGTAGTTTTTTTGTTACTCAGATCCTGGGTCAGACGTAACAACCCAGTGTTTGAGTAGTTTTTTTGTTACTCAGATCCTGGGTCAGACGTAACAACCCAGTGTTTGGGTAGTTTTTGTGTTACGCAGATCCTGGGTCAGACGTAACAACCCAGTGTTTGGGTAGTTTTTTTGTTACTCAGATCCTGGGTCAGACGTAACAACCCAGTGTTTGGGTAGTTTTTGTGTTATTCAGATCCTGGGTCAGACGTAACAACCCAGTGTTTGGGTAGTTTTTGTGTTACTCAGATCCTGGGTCAGACGTAACAACCCAGTGTTTGGGTAGTTTTTGTGTTACTCAGATCCTGGGTCAGACGTAACAACCCAGTGTTTGGGTAGTTTTTGTGTTACTCAGATCCTGGGTCAGGCGTAACAACCCAGTGTTTGGGTAGTTTTTGTGTTACGCAGATCCTGGGTCAGACGTAACAACCCAGTGTTTGGGTAGTTTTTGTGTTACGCAGATCCTGGGTCAGACGTAACAACCCAGTGTTTTTAAATTAGTTTGCCCAACCCTGAAGCTGTTTGATATTTAATATGATATTTTAAGGTATTTCAAACAATGCATGGAATAGCATGGTAGTTTTTCCGAGCAGTCTAAGGCCAGAGCCAGTGTGTGTGAGAATCCACATCTCCTTCAGAGATACTCATAAATCCCACCGGCTCTAAACTGGAACTCCTCAGAGTCGCGAGCGATGAAATTCATGAGGCCTTGACTTTCATGAGCACTACATTCTGTCTAAACCACAGTGGCCGTTTGAAGACGGTCACAGGCGCCGCTCAGGGCGATAACCTTGAGAAGCAGGACAGAGTCAGACATTTGGCCAATTCTAAAGGTCAGAATTATGGATGCTTGGTTTGTGATTCACTTCATGTAGCCTCTGTCTTGCTGATGGACAGCTGGCTCTGGGCCGCTCACACCCCGCGGCTCACGATGAACCGCCCAATCGCCATTCAGCACCACCTCCTGCACAATAACACCGTTTGTCAGAGCTGATGAGGAAATAAGGGCTTGAAGGGAACAAATTGGTCAGTCTTGACTGCGCCTTGTAAGCAAGATGCTAACAGCCAACTGTGGTTTACGTGAAGAGGAGGAGGATTTTGGGACGGATGGAGGAATGAGGGTGGGACATGGCCCAGTTTATTTAGCCAAAAATATCTAGAACAGGTAGCTGAAGGGTCCAAACACACACACACACACACACACACACGTTTAACAACTACCTAAATGGGGGCATTACACAGACTTCCATTGTTATTATATGCAGATGCAGTTATAAGTACTATATTATTATCCTCACAGAAAACCTTTTTTTTTTTTAAACAAAAAAACTTCATTTTTT
>NC_137116.1:13751075-13781075 GCF_949357685.1 Gobio gobio
CTCTGCCCGATCCGGCTCACGCTAAACGCTTATATTCAGACATCATAAAAGATATCAGATTCACTTAGACAGTAAAAGGTGTAATGCTGTTCTGACGCTCTCTCTCACACACTCACACACACACACACTCACACACACACTCACACACACACACACCTTTCTAAGGATGAGTGAAACTGACTGTTTTAAGAATCGTAGCAGCGCAGCTTTAGAGAGCTCAGAGTTCTGTAGACAGATAACAGGCGATCCACATCCATATTTTAAAATAAATTAAATAATAAAAAAAGTATCAGATTTGATAGAAACTTTGTCAGGCTGACACACACACACACACACTCACACACGCTCTCACTCACACACACACAGACACACAGGTACTCTCACACACACGCTCTCACTCACACACACACAGACACTCTCACACACGCTCTCTCACTCACACACAAGCTCTCTCTCTCACACACACACACACACACACACACACACACACACACACACACACACACACACACACAGATACTCTCACATATACACACACACACACACACACACACAGGTACTCTCACACACAGACACTCTTACACACACTCACACACACGCTCTCACACACGCTCACACACACGCTCACACACACACACACACACACACACACACACAGATACTCTCACACATACACTCTCACACACGCTCTCACACACACACACACACACACACACAGAGATACTCTCACACATATACAGTACACACACACACACACACTCTCACACACACTCTCACACACACTCTCACACACACACACACACACACACACACACACACTCACACACACACTCACACACTCACACACACTCTCACACACATGTTTGTTTTTGTGAAATGTGAGGACATTCCAAAGGCGTAATGGTTTTTATACCGTACAAACCGTATTTTCTATCCCCTTACACTGCCCCTGCCCCTAAACCTACCCATCACACACACACACACACACACACACACACACTGCCCCTGCCCCTAAACCTACCCATCACACACACACACACACACACACACTGCCCCTGCCCCTAAACCTACCCATCACACACACACACACACACACACACACACACACTCACTGCCCCTGCCCCTAAACCTACCCATCACACACACACACACACACACACACACACACACTGCCCCTAAACCTAGCCCTCACAGGAGACTGTGCAGTTCACTTTCTGTGGAAAAAAAACTTGTTCTGTGATTTATAAGCATTTTGAAAAGTGAGGACATGGGGAACGTCCTCATATTTCACCCTCTTTATGTCATCATACACATTTGTGTCCTGATATTTCACAGAAACATGCCCACACTCACACACACTCTCACACACTCTCACACACTCTCACACACACTCTCACACACTCTCACACACTCTCACACACTCTCACACACTCTCACACACTCTCACACACTCTCACACACTCTCACACACTCACTAACTCTCACACACAAACACACACACACACACATACTCACACACACTTTTGACAATCACACACTCTCACACACACACACACACACACACACACACTAGATTTAAATAGAAACATGTTTTGGCCGCATTAAAAGTCTTTTTAACTAGTAAGTACCAGTAAATGTCCTCACTAGTCGGTTGTCATAATACATTAATGACCTTTGGCCCTCACAAGTATAGCTAAACCTGTACACACACATACACACACACACACACAGAGTGTATGACACCATCACACACACACAGAGTGTATGACACCATCACATGAACATCTCTGAAATAGATCGAATAGAATAGAAAAGGGCTGAAAATCCCATTACCGCCTGAAAGGTCATGGCACAGTGCAGCGTTCCAGACACACACACACACACACACACACACACACACACACACACACACACACGTCTGCTCCCTCGCCACTGGTCTCTCTCACAGCAGCATCACAGCAAACACAGCCCATGATAATACCTGCTAGAATTGATTTACGCTGTGATTGGAATAAAATCAGTTTTTGGAGGTGAAGTTCAAGGTTTTGCCCCTGTTACTGAACCCCATTTCCTGCCGAATCTGCAAATATTTGCCTCCGGAGAGCCGCCGCAATCACAGAGCTCATAAAACAATCCGCCCCTGCAATAGTTGGAAAAATACAGCCTGCCGAAAAGTGTTTTATATTCCCTTCCCTAATTATAGCTCCTTTTCCCTCGTCATTCCCTCTGTTCCTCTCGCTGTGACATCATCACACGAATAATCCTGACGTTAAAGACCATAGATATACATAATAAAGGCTAGATGCCTCGTCCGTGCTGCTGGCCAATGGAGGTCGACGTCCGCACCTGGCGGCCATCTTGTCACAGTCGGCTCGCTCACTCCTAACATTGTGTTTTAATGGTGCGTGTACTTTTTAAATAACCATAACTTGCTCAATTCTACCGATTTTCAAACTGTTTTGTTTGTTATAAACGTCAGAGGTGTAGTTATGACACTGCACAATTATGAATCATTATTCATAATTTGTTCAAGCATCCAGAATTATAGCCACGTTAATAACGTTTGTAAGAAACCAAACCGTTTGTAAATCCGTCAAGATTTAAGCGAGATAAGAGTATTTGTGTTCAGATCACTCGCCTTACATCAGGAACAAGATGGCCGCCAGAAAGCTTGCCTGTGACAAGATGGCCGCCGGTGATGACGTTAGAGACTCCGCCGTAAGACTTCTAGCCTTTATTATGTATTTCTATGATAAAGACGGCGTCCGGTCAATAATCGGGATTCTCTCATCGCTCATTCTTCTGCCGAACACGGGGAAAATTCAATTAAAGCGGATGTTCCCGAACATTCACACACACACACACACACACACAGGCACTCACACACACACACTCACTCACAAACGCACTCACATACGCTCGCACGCACACGCACACTCTCACACTCACACACTCTCACACACATACACTCTCACACATACACACTCTCACACTCTCACACGCACACACTCTCACACACATACACTCTCACACTCACACACTCTCACACACATACACTCTCACACATACACACTCTCACACGCACACACTCACGCACACACACACACGCACGAACGCACGCACGCACACACACTCACGCACACACACACGCACGAACGCACGCACACACACTCACGCACACACTCACATTCACACACACACACACACGCACACACGCACAAACTCACACACTCACACACTCACACACTCACTCACACACACACACACACACACACACACTCTCACTCACACTCTCACTCACACTCTAACTCACACTCTCACTCTCACTCTCACACACACACACACACACACACACTCACACTCACTCACACTCACACTCACACTCACACACACACACACACACACACTCACACACACACACACACACACACTGACACACACGTTTGTTTTTGTGAAATGTGAGGACATTCCATAGGCGTAATGGTTTTTATACCGTACAAACCCTATTTTCTATCCCCTTACACTGCCCCTGCCCCTAAACCTACCCATCACACACACACACACACACACACACACACTGCCCCTGCCCCTAAACCTACCCATCACACACACACACACACACACACACACACACTGCCCCTGCCCCTAAACCTAGCCCTCACAGGAGACTGTGCAGTTCACTTTCTGTGAAAAAAAACTTGTTCTGTGTGATTTATAAGCATTTTGAAAAGTGAGGACATGGGGAACGTCCTCATATTTCACCCTCTTTTTGTAATACCTGTGTCATACCCATGTCATTATACACATTTGTGTCCTGATATTTCACGAAAACATGCCCACACACTCACACACACACACACACACACACTCACACTCACACACTCACACACTCACACACACTCACACTCACACACACACACACTCACTCACACTCTCACTCTCACAAACAAACTCACTCACACTCTCACTCTCACTCACACTCACACTCACAATCTTAGAATGTATTTTTTATTAGCCGGGATATTTATCCTCAGATTTTGTTTTGGCAAGGAAAACCCCTCCAGAATGCTGAAATAGCAGACCCTTGACACCAAGAGAGAATTAATAATGAGCCGTTCTGGAAAATAATCGGAACGGGAGAGTGGAAAAGAGAGCTTTATCTCCCAGACGGCTGCTCCCATGTTGAGTGACCCCGTGGCAGACACTGGGAAAAAGATCCAGTGGGAATCTGGCTACTCCAGCGGTGCTCCTTTCCCTCCTGCTCTCTCTTACAAAGCCGCTCTGTGGTGACACTAATGCAGTCTCTTTCTGTTCGGATGCCTAAAATATTAATAACAAACACTGAGACATCCTTAGAGAATTTAGCATCATTACACAGTTCAAAGTATTATAATATTTTAAGAAAATACAGCATTACACTACACAAAACTCAGAGCATGAACATGCACACTTAGCTAACCAAACACTGACTGAGAACACTAGCATTCAAAAGTCAAAACTCTGGGTTATTTTATTCTACCCAAATCCTGGGTCAGGCGTAACAACCCAGTGTTTGAGTAGTTTTTGTGTTACTCAGATCTGGGTCAGACGTAACAACCCAGTGTTTGGGTAGTTTTTGTGTTACTCAGATCCTGGGTCAGACGTAACAACCCAGTGTTTGGGTAGTTTTTGTGTAACTCAGATCCTGGGTCAGACGTAACAACCCAGTGTTTGGGTAGTTTTTGTGTTACTCAGATCCTGGGTCAGACGTAACAACCCAGTGTTTGGGTAGTTTTTGTGTTACTCAGATCCTGGGTCAGACGTAACAACCCAGTGTTTGGGTAGTTTTTGTGTTACTCAGATCCTGGGTCAGACGTAACAACCCAGTGTTTGGGTAGTTTTTGTGTAACTCAGATCCTGGGTCAGACGTAACAACCCAGTGTTTGGGTAGTTTTTGTGTTACTCAGATCCTGGGTCAGACGTAACAACCCAGTGTTTGGGTAGTTTTTGTGTTACTCAGATCTGGGTCAGACGTAACAACCCAGTGTTTGGGTAGTTTTTGTGTTACTCAGATCTGGGTCAGACGTAACAACCCAGTGTTTGGGTAGTTTTTGTGTTACGTAGATCCTGGGTCAGACGTAACAACCCAGTGTTTGGGTAGTTTTTGTGTTACGTAGATCCTGGGTCAGACGTAACAACCCAGTGTTTGGGTAGTTTTTGTGTTACTCAGATCCTGGGTCAGACGTAACAACCCAGTGTTTGGGTAGTTTTTGTGTAACTCAGATCCTGGGTCAGACGTAACAACCCAGTGTTTGGGTAGTTTTTGTGTTACTCAGATCCTGGGTCAGACGTAACAACCCAGTGTTTGGGTAGTTTTTGTGTTACTCAGATCTGGGTCAGACGTAACAACCCAGTGTTTGGGTAGTTTTTGTGTTACTCAGATCTGGGTCAGACGTAACAACCCAGTGTTTGGGTAGTTTTTGTGTAACCCAGATCCTGGGTCAGGCGTAACAACCCAGTGTTTGGGTAGTTTTTGTGTTACTCAGATCCTGGGTCAGACGTAACAACCCAGTGTTTGGGTAGTTTTTGTGTTACTCAGATCTGGGTCAGACGTAACAACCCAGTGTTTGGGTAGTTTTTGTGTAACCCAGATCCTGGGTCAGGCGTAACAACCCAGTGTTTGGGTAGTTTTTGTGTTACGTAGATCCTGGGTCAGACGTAACAACCCAGTGTTTGGGTAGTTTTTGTGTTACTCAGATCCTGGGTCAGACGTAACAACCCAGTGTTTGGGTAGTTTTTGTGTAACTCAGATCCTGGGTCAGACGTAACAACCCAGTGTTTGAGTAGTTTTTGTGTAACTCAGATCCTGGGTCAGACGTAACAACCCAGTGTTTGGGTAGTTTTTGTGTTACTCAGATCTGGGTCAGACGTAACAACCCAGTGTTTGGGTAGTTTTTGTGTTACTCAGATCTGGGTCAGACGTAACAACCCAGTGTTTGGGTAGTTTTTGTGTTACTCAGATCTGGGTCAGACGTAACAACCCAGTGTTTGGGTAGTTTTTGTGTTACTCAGATCTGGGTCAGACGTAACAACCCAGTGTTTGGGTAGTTTTTGTGTTACTCAGATCTGGGTCAGACGTAACAACCCAGTGTTTGAGTAGTTTTTGTGTTACTCAGATCCTGGGTCAGACGTAACAACAGGGACTGGTCGATTACACCTGGATTTCATTTTTACTTCTTATATCTGTTAAACCAGCTTAAATGTAGGCAAAATGTATTAAAACTATATAAAATATACTATACTGTAAAATATGATAGAAAATAATAGAATTATCATACAAGCCAGTGGTTGTGTTGAGTATAAGTTTAGAGGATTTAAGTTAATCCATAAACATTAATTTATGCATGAAGTAAAAAAAAAAAAGAAGCTAGTATTACATTCTAAAAAATGCTGGGTTAAAAATAACCCAAGTTGTGTTGAAAATGGACTAACCCAGCAATTGGGTTGTTTTAACCCAGTGCTTGGGTTAAATATTTGCTTAAAACAACCCAAATGTTGGGTTAGTCCATTTTCAACCCAACTTGGGTTGTTTTATCCCAGCATTTTTTAGAGTGTACAAGCCAGTGGTTGCGTTGAGTATAAGTTTAGAGGATTTAAATTAATCCATAAACATTAATTTATGTATGAAGTAAAAAAAAAGCTAGTATTATAGTAAAAAAAAAATCAACCCAATTTGCTGGTTTCACAAGTGTTCGATATATTTACCCAACCTACATTGGGTTGTTTTTAATCAAGAAGCTGTGTTTATTTGATCATGAATCCAGTAATCAGTGTAATATTCCTCCAGTGTAGATCATCTGTTCTCTAAGTGAATATACAGTAAAGAGTGATTTATTCCTGTGATCAAATCATCATTCCTCCAGTCTTCAGTGTCACATGACCCTTCACTAATCATGCCAATTTCTTTAAAAACACATATATCCAATGCATTTAAATTAGGGCTGTCAAAAGATTAATCACGATTAATCACGCATCCAAAATAAAAGTTTGTGTTTGCATAATACATGTGTGTGTACTCTGTTAATTATTATTTAAATATAAATACACACACATTCATGTATATATTTAAGAAATATTTGCATGTATATAGTGTATATACATTTATATAATCTATAATATATATAAATATAAATGTTTTATATATAAAAATAATATTTTTTTCTTAAATATATACATGCTTGTGTGTGTATTTATATATAAATAATAATTAACAGAGTACACACACATATATTATGTAAACACAAACTTTTATTTTGGATGCGATTAATCGCGATTAATCTTCTGATTCATTCAGGAATAATACAAATGACTCTTTGTAATCATACATTCAACTGATTCGTTCAAAACACTGATTCAGGAATTAAACAAATGACTCTTTATGAGTGAATCATTTAATCATACATTCAACATATTAGTTCAAAACACTGATTCATTCAGGAATTAAACAAATGGCTCTCTATGAATGAGTCACTGAATCATTCACTCATTCTGCTTATTTTTAAGTCCGTTTCTGACGGATAAAGTCCTGTCCAAGAGTTTTTCCTACAGAATATCTGCCCTGAACAAAACTGGCGTAGCAAATGATGGCAAATTACATCGATAAACCTGCAGGTGGCGACAAATAACTCTTTGTGAGTGAATCACTTAATCATTCATTCCACCGATTCGTTCAAAATCTGATTCATTCAAGAATGATACAAATGACTCTCCATGAGTTAATCACTTAATCATTCATTCAACTGATTCGTTCAAAACTCTGATTCATTCAGGAATTATACAAATGACTCTTAATGAGTGAATCACTTAATCATACGTTCAACTGGTTCGTTCAAAACTCTGATTCATTCAGGAATGATACAAATGACTAATAATAAAACTATAATATATATAAATATAAATGTTTTATATATAAAAATAACATTTTTTTCTTAAATATATACATGCTTGTGTGTGTATTTATATAAATAATAATTAACAGAGTACACACACATATATTATGTAAACACAAACTTTTATTTTGGATGCGATTAATCGCAATTAATCTTTTGACAGCCCTAATTTAAATGACATATGTTTGAATACATTTGAATGAATCTAAAGAGGAACAAACTAGAATTCTCCATCAACGTCCTTTCATCTATAGAATCTTTGATTTGGCACAAAAACGCGGTTTTGCTGTCAGACAGAACCCAAGGCATCCCAGCGCTCCTGAACGTGAGACGTGGCTTACACGGATTCATCCGCTGGAATGTTTGCGGACGGGTGGAAAAGCAGGAAAAACACTCTTCTGCTGAAACGTCGGAGTGTCACATTTCTGGACTATAATCAGAGTTTTATGGCCTCATAAGCTCTCAAAGTCAACAAACACGGCAGGTTTGATCCGTGAAAACAGCAGTCACGCCTGATATCAACATTAACAGACTAGCGCTAAAGTCTACACATGTGATGCAAGAGCCATCCGATACGTTTTGTGTGAAAACAGGAAATCTCCCGAGGAGCGTTCTTGGACGGGACGGGGGACTCGAGATATACGAGGCTTATTTACACTGTGGAAAAGGTATGATTAACTTGTTAATGTTGCACATAACTCCGCTCAGCCAATGTCAGCAAACGGGTGGATTTGTAATCAAAACTAAACGATTCTCAAGGAGAAAACATATCCCAAAACCACAGCTGCGTTCCCAGCGTTTGTCTGTCTCTTTCGGAGCGAGCATCTAAACCGTGCGGTTTGTCAAGTCTGTGAGACGGAGCTCGTGTTGCACATTTGATGCGAGCCTCGGTTTAAACAAATGCGTAATCTAAGACTGCAGTCGCACTTCATGTCAACAAGAGCCCGGCGACAAACAAACCTCGTCTATTTGCATAAAGCGCTACATTAGACCTCCAGAGGTCACGGCGTTTGACCCTTGAAACCGCAGCCCTTCAAAAGCTCAAACACGCTTCACGTCAGCTGGGAAACACAACACACAACGTCTGAGCGGAAACAGCCACACACACTAAATAAAGATGTTAAACGCATTTCTGTGGATCTGGATCAGATGCAGCTTTGATTCCCTGAAATCAAAACTGACCCCGTTTGCTTTCTCCATGGGCTTCGGGATGCTGGTCTCATCGCGAGCGGTTCATTAGTGCACATTTGTATTTGTAAATTATAACTTGAAAGCACTTTGATTTTCAGCTGGCATCACAGCACACGATAAAATCAAGCCCTGTCCTGGAGTTTTTCCTACAGGATATCTGCACTGAACAAAACTGGTCAGAAATTGCACAAATAACTACAAAGAAAAAGCTAAAAATTGAATTGAATGTGGAAAAATGGGTTGTGAATTTCATGCTGACTTGCTCTTGCAACCTTCAGATTTATTAAAGTTATTTATTAATAGAGTTATACGTGTGGGTGGCGACAAATGACTCTTCATCCATTCAACTGATTCGTTCAAAACTCTGATTCATTCAGGAATGATACAAATGACTCTTTGTAATCATACATTAAACTGATTCATTCAAAACACTGATTCATTCAGGAATGATACAAATGACTGTTTGTAATCATACATTCAACCAATTCGTTCAAAACACTGATTCATTCAGGAATGATACAAATGACTCTTTGTAATCAACCGATTCGTTCAAAACTCTGATTCATTCAGAAATAATACAAATGACTCTTTGTAATCATACATTCAACCGATTCGTTCAAAACTCTGATTCATTCAGGAATGATACAAATGACTCTTAATGAGTGAATCACTTAATCATACGTTCAACTGGTTCGTTCAAAACTCTGATTCATTCAGGAATTATACAAATTACTCTTTACGAGTGAATCACTTAATCATACGTTCAACTGGTTCGTTCAAAACTCTGATTCATTCAGGAATGATACAAATGACTCTTTATGAGTGAATCACTTAATCATACGTTCAACCGGTTTGTTCAAAACTCTGATTCATTCAGGAATGATACAAATGACTCTTTATGAGTGAATCACTTATTCATACGTTCAACCGGTTTGTTCAAAACACTGATTCATTCAAGAATGATACAAATGACTCTTTATGAGTGAAGCACTTAATCATACGTTCAACTGATTCGTTCAAAACACTGATTCAGAAATGAAACAAACGGCTCCCTGTGAACGAGTCATTGAATCATTCACTCATTCTGCTTATTTTTAAATCTGTTTCCGACTGATAAAATCATGTCCTTGAATTGAACGTGACGCCGAAAGACTGAAATAGAATTTGCTTGTAAAACCTACTCCAATAATCTTTATTTACAACCAAAAACTGTGTTGTGAATTTCCCGCTGACTTGATCTTACACCCTTCAGATTTATTAATAAAGTTGTGCTATGAGTATTTCACAGTGTGTCTGGTATATAAAGGAACAGAATGAATCCGGTCTGCGGGTCAGGCTTTTCCGATACCATCTGATGTCGAGTATCTTTGTTTTTCCTTCTCTCGTCCGCCGAACACCGCAGAACGGTGGAGAGGAAACATTGGGAAATCAATAAGTAAAAGGTTTATATTGGTGGTAGGCGGAACATCCGCTGTGAAATCCCCCCGCGGTGACGCTTCCCATGTGTCCGGCTTTATGGGCAGTTTCCAGCCGGACTCAATATGTGAGTTTATCAGCTCAGCATGAGAAACTATGAATGAAGACCCGGAGAGAAACTCAGAGTCTGTTATAAACCTTATCAAGAACTTTGATATTACATCTGGTCATCCAAACAAGCGCACGCTGATTTAATCACAGCTCCTGTGCAACCAGCAGAAGAAAGTGAGCTTTTATTGCTTTTTTATGGTAATCGGTACATCAGGACCGACTCTAAATACCCTCCGATTTCTCCTGGATTTATAAAACACGAACATGCGCAAATAAAACACTCTGTTCTGTGGATCATGCATTGTGTAAGAAATGACTGCTAACAATGATGGATGGCAAACTCCCAGCAGATTAAACACACATGAGTGAAGAACGCTCATCGAGAGCTGTAAAGGGACTCAAGACTCGCACAGATATGTTCTCGTTATTTCTGGATGTTCTCTCAATGTTCAAAACGTCCAGTTTTAGAGAGGTTTCAACAAACGTTAAAGGTGCAATATGTAAGTTTTTGCAGCACAATATACAAAAACCACTGCACTGTAAAAAATGATTGTGATTTTAACGGTATTTTACTGTAAAATGCTACGGTGAAAAACAGTTCATTGTTTAACAGAACGTTTCCGTACTATATACGGTGAATAACTGTAATAGATCTAACCTTACATTTAATTTATTTTACAGTAAAATACTGTTAAATTTACAGTTTTTGGAAGTGAAAAAGAACAAGTCATTGTGTAATTTACAGTGAAAACCCGTAATTCCCAGAATTCCCTGCGTGACACTTCACATTTGATGTATTTTCATTGCAATAACTGTTTCTTCTTTGTTTTTTTCTAATCAGTTATGTACATTAGGGTTTTATGTTACATCTGATGTTGTTAAATTAATGTTTATTTTGTTTTACCATGATGGTCTTCAGTGTTTGTGTGAATGACACTGAGCACCTTCTATATATTAGTATTGTCCTCTTAAAAGCTGCTTGTGATGAGCTTTGATTCATCATGTGATTCTCATCTCCACTGTGATTGGTGGTTGTCCGTATATATCAAAGGTACATAACAGATATTAGTATTTCAAAAGGTTGGTAATTTAACATTATTTCAGTTAATGAAATATGTTTTTATTTTATTTACTGTAAATTGTTTACAGTGTAAACTTAATCATTACAATTTAAACCTTTAAATTATACGGTTTTGAACTGTAAAATACATTTTTTTAACCGTGATTATTACATTATAAACCTTTAAATTATACGGTTTTGAACTGTAAAATAAAACATTTTTTAACCGTAATTATTACATTATAAACCTTTAAATTTTACGGTTTTGAACTGTAAAATATATTTTTTTAACTGTGATTATTACATTATAAACCTTTAAATTATATGGTGTTGAGCTGTAAAATATTTTTTTTTAACCGTGATTATTACATTATAAACCTTTAAATTATACGGTTTTGAACTGTAAAATAAAACATTTTTTAACCGTAATTATTACATTATAAACCTTTAAATTATATGGTGCTCTCCCTAAATACCCAAATCGTTACTGCTGTATTTTTTACGGTAAAGTTCTGGCAACCACAGCTGCCGGTTTTTTACTGTAAATTTTACTGAAAATGAAAAGTTGTGATTTTCTACACCTATATGGCTAGAACTACTTTCTCATTCCTGCGTAATAGTGGCGGATCTTCGCGGCCGTACCATGGCAATGATATTACAGCGCCTGAAAGTAGTCCAGCTAGGGAACTTTCAATGTGACCGGCACTAAGTTTGTGTAGTTGCAGAGAAAGTTTCAGGCTTGCAGCCGACAAATTGTGTTGTGGATTTAGCTGTGATTAGCCATGGTTCTGTGTGTTGTAAAGGGCTGTGATAGTAAGTCGAAGGTGTAACTACCACCATGTTTCACAGAAAACAAACAAATCATTGCGCCGCTGCAGCCATGGTACGGCCGCGAAGATCCGCGACTATTACGCAGGAATGAGAAAGTAGTTCTAGCCATATAGGTGTAGAAAATCGCAACTTTTCATTTTCAGTTGGTCTTAGCACACGATGAAACTGTAGAAGAGTCAAGTTTTAAATAGGAAAAATATTGAAAGTGTCTTTGGTCATTTTTTGAATGAGATGCTAATGGACTGATCAGAATCAATGATGTATGCTAAGCTATGCTAAAAGTGCTGATACAAAGATCGGCTGAATGGATTCAAAAACGGTAAAACTCAACTATTTAACTCTAGGGGACTGGTAAAATGAGTCTATTTTCACAAAAAGTGGAGTGTTCCTTTAACACAGATACTCAAAGTGTAAATGTACTTCGCTACTGTGATTTCCAAAATAAAGGTAACCCCTATCGCCAACATTACACTCAATAAAGTAAGTCAAATGAAGCAATAACAGTGATGCTTATGAGACCCGTTCTAAAAACATGTCAAATAAATATGGTCTGTGTGAGAGCTTGAGCTGGTAAAGCTGCCGCTGACAGAAATCTAATCCATCTATTTGTTTTAAAGGGGCTTCTGAGTTTTACGGTCCCCTGATGTTACGCTACACCAACGCTGCTTTTACAAGCACACAAGACGCCTCGCCGTCACGTTAAACCTCGCGGGCGCTGAAAACAGCGTTTAGGCCTTGACCTTGTCACGTTCTGAGGGCTGGGGCTGATTTTACACCGGGGGGGTCGCGCTTCGGCTCCGCAAAGACAAAAAGCCAGCTTGTCTCGGGTCCCTCGCCGCTAAACACTGCCGCTAATGCTCTTTGTACAGGAAGCCGGAGGAACAATGAGCTTTTCTACCCACAATTAGCTGTGCTAGAGACGCATACTAATGGCTCACACGTCCAGAAACATCTCTCATTACCGTCTAACTACCGGCGATGAATAATCAGAAACTGAAAGCTTGAAAAGTGAACGTAACGTCAGGGGAGACGGTGGTATTTGGAGCCCGTCCTCTGTGCTGATCGTCCTTCTGCATATTCAATGAGAGCAGAGCAGCTGCCACGAACAGCCCGACCTTTGACCTCAGACTTTCATTCCCGATTCCAGCGCTGAGCGCGGACGGAGAACAACTGCCCATTTTACACCAGGCTTTGATCTCCGTTTAACTCCATATAACGAATGAATGAGACGAGGGCTGTTTAACACAGCACCGCTGGAAGAAACTGAGCTTCACTGAGCTTCCAGAATACACACCAACTAGAGCAACATAACTAAACTACACGCCTTTATTTCTTACTTTGTATTGTTTTTTGGGTTTTTTTGATGATTATTGTGCTTGATTTGCCAGAAAAAAGTTGCCTCGTCGTAAAACATATATTTATTTATAATTATATTCATTCGTTTTGTCTGTGAATTAGTGGCGGGGATTTTTCAATGACTCTTTTGGCAAATTACATCGATAAATGACTCTTTATGAGTGAATCACTTAATCATACGTTCAACTGATCCGTTCAAAACACTGATTCATTCAGGAATGATACAAATGACTCTTTATGAGTGAATCACTTAATCATACATTCAACTGATTCATTCAAAACTCTGATTCATTCAGGAATGATACAAATGACTCTTTATGAGTGAATCACTTAATCATACATTCAATGATTTGTTCAAAACTCTGATTCATTCAAGAATTATACAAATGACTCTTTATGAGTGAAACACTTAATCATACGTTCAACTGATTCGTTCAAAACACTGATTCATTCAGGAATTATACAAATGACTCTTTATGAGTGAATCACTTAGTCATACGTTCAACTGATCCGTTCAAAACTCTGATTCATTCATGAATGATACAAATGACTCTTTATGAGTGAATCACTTAATCATACGTTCAACTGATCCGTTCAAAACTGATTCATTCAGGAATGATACAAATGACTCTTTATGAGTGAATCACTTAATCATACGTTCAACTGATCCGTTCAAAACTCTGATTAATTCAGGAATGATACAAATGACTCTTTATGAGTGAATAACTTAGTCATACGTTCAACTGATCCGTTCAAAACTCTGATTCATTCATGAATGATACAAATGACTCTTTATGAGTGAATCACTTAATCATACGTTCAACTGATCCGTTCAAAACTGATTCATTCAGGAATTATACAAATGACTCTTTATGAGTGAATCACTTAATCATACGTTCAACTGATTCGTTCAAAACTCTGATTCATTCAGGAATGATACAAATGACTCTTTATGAGTGAATCACTTAATCATACGTTCAACTGATTCGTTCAAAACCCTGATTCATTCAGGAATTATACAAATGACTCTTTATGAGTGAATCACTTAGTCATACGTTCAACTGATCCGTTCAAAACTGATTCATTCAGGAATTATACAAATGACTCTTTATGAGTGAATCACTTAATCATACGTTCAACTGATCCGTTCAAAACTGATTCATTCAGGAATTATACAAATGACTCTTTATGAGTGAATCACTTAATCATACATTCAACTGATCCGTTCAAAACTCTGATTCATTCAGGAATGATACAAATGACTCTTTATGAGTGAATCACTTAATCATACATTCAACTGATTCATTCAAAACTCTGATTCATTCAGGAATGATACAAATGACTCTTTATGAGTGAATCACTTAATCATACGTTCAACTGATCCGTTCAAAACTGATTCATTCAGGAATGATACAAATGACTCTTTATGAGTGAATCACTTAATCATACGTTCAACTGATCCGTTCAAAACTCTGATTCATTCAGGAATGATACAAATGACTCTTTATGAGTGAATCACTTAATCATACATTCAACTGATTCATTCAAAACTCTGATTCATTCAGGAATGATACAAATGACTATTTATGAGTGAATCACTTAATCATACGTTCAACTGATTCGTTCAAAACAGTGATTCATTCAGGAATTATACAAATGACTCTTTATGAGTGAATCACTTAGTCATACGTTCAACTGATCCGTTCAAAACTCTGATTCATTCATGAATGATACAAATGATTCTTTATGAGTGAATCACTTAATCATACGTTCAACTGATCTGTTCAAAACTGATTCATTCAGGAATTATACAAATGACTCTTTATGAGTGAATCACTTAATCATACGTTCAACTGATTCGTTCAAAACACTGATTCATTCAGGAATTATACAAATGACTCTTTATGAGTGAATCACTTAGTCATACGTTCAACTGATCCGTTCAAAACTCTGATTCATTCATGAATGATACAAATGACTCTTTATGAGTGAATCACTTAATCATACGTTCAACTGATCCGTTCAAAACTGATTCATTCAGGAATGATACAAATGACTCTTTATGAGTGAATCACTTAATCATACGTTCAACTGATCCGTTCAAAACTCTGATTAATTCAGGAATGATACAAATGACTCTTTATGAGTGAATAACTTAGTCATACGTTCAACTGATCCGTTCAAAACTCTGATTCATTCATGAATGATACAAATGACTCTTTATGAGTGAATCACTTAATCATACGTTCAACTGATCCGTTCAAAACTGATTCATTCAGGAATTATACAAATGACTCTTTATGAGTGAATCACTTAATCATACGTTCAACTGATTCGTTCAAAACTCTGATTCATTCAGGAATGATACAAATGACTCTTTATGAGTGAATCACTTAATCATACGTTCAACTGATTCGTTCAAAACCCTGATTCATTCAGGAATTATACAAATGACTCTTTATGAGTGAATCACTTAGTCATACGTTCAACTGATCCGTTCAAAACTGATTCATTCAGGAATTATACAAATGACTCTTTATGAGTGAATCACTTAATCATACGTTCAACTGATCCGTTCAAAACTGATTCATTCAGGAATTATACAAATGACTCTTTATGAGTGAATCACTTAATCATACATTCAACTGATCCGTTCAAAACTCTGATTCATTCAGGAATGATACAAATGACTCTTTATGAGTGAATCACTTAATCATACATTCAACTGATTCATTCAAAACTCTGATTCATTCAGGAATGATACAAATGACTCTTTATGAGTGAATCACTTAATCATACGTTCAACTGATCCGTTCAAAACTGATTCATTCAGGAATGATACAAATGACTCTTTATGAGTGAATCACTTAATCATACGTTCAACTGATCCGTTCAAAACTCTGATTCATTCAGGAATGATACAAATGACTCTTTATGAGTGAATCACTTAATCATACATTCAACTGATTCATTCAAAACTCTGATTCATTCAGGAATGATACAAATGACTATTTATGAGTGAATCACTTAATCATACGTTCAACTGATTCGTTCAAAACAGTGATTCATTCAGGAATTATACAAATGACTCTTTATGAGTGAATCACTTAGTCATACGTTCAACTGATCCGTTCAAAACTCTGATTCATTCATGAATGATACAAATGATTCTTTATGAGTGAATCACTTAATCATACGTTCAACTGATCTGTTCAAAACTGATTCATTCAGGAATTATACAAATGACTCTTTATGAGTGAATCACTTAATCATACGTTCAACTGATCCGTTCAAAACTCTGATTCATTCAGGAATGATACAAATGACTCTTTATGAGTGAATCACTTAATCATACGTTCAACTGATTCGTTCAAAACACTGATTCATTCAGGAATTATACAAATGACTCTTTATGAGTGAATCACTTAGTCATACATTCAACTGATTCGATCAAAACACTGATTCATTCAAGAATGAAACAAATGTCTCTTTATGAGTGAATCACTTAATCATACGTTCAACTGATTCGTTCAAAACACTGATTCATTCAGGAATTATACAAATGACTCTTTATGAGTGAATCACTTAATCATACGTTCAACTGATTCGATCAAAACACTGATTCATTCAAGAATGAAACAAATGTCTCTTTATGAGTGAATCACTTAATCATACATTCAACTGATTCGTTCAAAACACTGATTCATTCAAGAATGAAACAAAGGGCTCTTTATGAGTGTTCAAAACACTGATTCATTCAAGAATGAAACAAAGGGCTCTTTATGAGTGTTCAAAACACTGATTCATTCAAGAATGATACAAATGACTCTTTATAAGCAAATCACTTAATCATACGTTCAAACGATTCGTTTGCGAACACTGATTCTTTCAGGAATGATACAAATTGGTCTCTATGAACGAGTCATTGAATCATTCACTCATTCTGCTGTGGCTTTGTTTGAAACTATTCACATTGGTGGAGCAAACACACACAAGATAATTGATAATACTGTTGAAAATCTTAATATAACTTATGAACAGCAATAGCTAAATCTGCGACGAATCACTGCTATGATGATAGTTGCCTTAAAAATGTAATAACTCTGGAATCATACAGATGTGCAGATGCATAAAATACAGGTGTGTGAGTTTTCAGGAAATATATTTCCCTGTATTTAAAGGTTTCAGCGCGCCGGCGGACCCGTGACCAGTCATTAATCTCATTCAGGCAAATATAAAGAGTAATATTTGTGTTAACCGGCCATTAGCGGAGACAGGTGATAATTGAATTACTGCCGTAACAGCGGGACTGTCTGTGAGCCTGGCAGCTTTTTTCCCTCCCGTTTCCCAAATAATGTTGTTGGAGTTTATTGGACCCAGGAGTATCCGCGCTATGACCGCGCCATAATTAGCCCTGACTGATGGCGCGTAGTTAACATCAAACAATTAGCGCACATGGCCGTTTTCAGCACAGAAGAATAAATGTGTCCGTGACTGAGGGCTCTGATGAAAAGCACTTCTGGCATGGCCACCAAATCAATTATGAGCGAAGGAGAGCAGTGTCTTCTGGGTAACTGTCACTCAGCTGTGCAAAGGCTAATTAATGTGTTTCCAAAACTGAGCTTTTCTTTGTAAACGGAGCAGATTTTGGGCAACGCCTGGTGTCTGGCCAAGTTGTCATTAATTTATTCGACAGTGACTCTGTATGATTTATGACTGTAAAATCCACATCAATCTACAAGCGTTCTACAAAATCCACCAGCTTTGAATGAAACCGCTGTGATGCTGACAGGCCGAGAGTTACTCAAACAAATAAACCCAAGATGAGCCAACAGCATTGAGCTGAACACACTTCACCTCGCCATTTCTCATTACGCTATAATATCACCATAATGGATTCAATATTTTTAGATATTTTTTGCGATCTGATTGATCGTACCCTGAAAAAAATTATTATGGCCCGATTAAATTAAGCATAATTAATTTGTGCTCGTTTAAATAATAAAAATGTCGTTTTTTTATTTTAATTTTAAAAAATGATTTGGTTCTATGGGAATTGCATATGTTTTTGTTTAAACTGAGATAAAATAAATTGATTGCAACCACTTACGATAAAAAAAAATTGTAAATTCAACGAATCATTTTTTTCAGTGTAGGCCTCATTGATCTGAGCTGATGCAACCTTATTTTTCTGATTAAATAAGGTCAAATTAACGAGGCCTACATAAAATTAAATAAAATATAAAATAAAATATTATAAATAAGCAATAAAAACAAAAAACTAAATAAAATAAATAATAAACTTTTTTTATGAAAATAAAATAATCAAATAACACAGCATAACGAAAGATTTAAAAGCAATTTTTTTGTAGGCTGGTCAACAAGTTGGAAAAAAACCCAAAAAAAAAGCAAAAAAATTATCTTTTTTTGGGAGAGTAAAATAAAAATAAAAATAAAAACTAATTTAATTTAATTGAATTAAAACATGGCAAAATAAATAAAATAATAATGAAAGATTTATAAACATTTTTTGTAGGCTAGTCATTTTTGAAAATAAATAAATAAATAAATAAATAAATAAATAAATAAATAAATAAATAAATAAATAAATAAATAAATAAATAAATAAATAAATAAATAAATAAATAAATAAATAAATAAATAAATAAATAAATAAATAAAAAAATAAAAAAATAAATAAATAAAAAAAATTCATTTTATTTGATTTAATTTAAGTTAAGTTAAGTTAAGTTAAGTTAAGTTAAGTTAAGTTAAGTTAAGTTAAGTTAATTTAATTTAATTTGTTTGATTTGATTTGATTTGATTTGATTTGATTTGATTTAATTTAATTTAATTTAATTTAATTTAATTTAATTTAATTTAATTTAATTTAATTTAATTTAATTTAATTTAATTTAATTTAATTTAATTTAATAACATTTAATAACATTTAATTTAAGTTAAGTTAAGTTAAGTTAAGTTAAGTTAAGTTAAGTTAAGTTAAGTTAAGTTAAGTTAAGTTAAGTTAAGTTAAGTTCATTTAATTTAATTTAATTTAATTTAATTATGAGAGATTTATAAGCATTTTTTATAGGCTAGTCATTTTTGAAAATAAAAAAATAAAAAATAAAAAAATTAAAAATTTTAAAAATTAAAGATTTATAAGAATTTTTTAGTCATTTTTTTGTCATTTTTCTAGTCATTTTGATAAGTAAATAAATAAATAAATATTAAAATGAATAATATATACTTAAAATAAAATAAAATAATGAAAGATTTATAAGCATTTTTTTAGGCTAGTCATGTTTGACCAGGAACACTGCGAGTGCAACAAGTTGGGAAAAAACCCTCCAAAAAAGCACCAAAATAAAATCAGCAAAGTCAGTAAGATTTTTAGTCCAATGCAATAACATTAACCAGCATAAATCCTCTCTGGGCCAAAGCGAGCAGAACTCAACATGAGGGGTAACTCGCTTTATGTGGTGCATTTCTGAGTGACCAGATTTCAATATTCAGTCTATATAAAGAAAGATCAACACTGTATGATCAGACATCCAAATCCAGCACGCAGTGTCCAGCCGACGCTCTCCTGAGAGCACAAAGGGGGTTTCATTATCTTGCTTTGTTATTCGCACAGCAGATCTGCTTCATCCCCTTAAGAGAAGACAGTGAGCTGCTGGCCCGGCGTCCCCCTCAAACGGGCCACTGGCCACTTTGAAGCCTTTCGGCCCGTTTGCGGGGCATTTGTTTTGTGGGCTGAAGCCGGGAATGGTGGGGGTCTCTCAGCTGGTGCGCTGGGTTCATAGAGCTTGTGAGATAGACAGACCGTCCTGCTGAAGAACAGAGGCTTTGAAATACTTCACGGAGACAGAAGCCTGCGGGGAGCCACGCTGAGCTGGGAAATCTGAGCGCTTCTGTTCCTTTAGTCTGAGACTGTAAACGTCACATTTCAGAGATGCATGGACATCCAGCCCGACAGCGGAGCAACAACCATTACACCAACTCAGAGGAGAAAGAAACAAGGGGAAACTGCTTTACTAACATAAAGGTATTATAGTGTTCTCTGAAACATCTCCAGTACTCTTCTGTAAGGCTGTGAGGAAAAACCGCAGTGTTAGATCAACACTCCTCAGAGTTTATCTGACTCCACGCTCACGAGTGTTCAAAGTAACTCTGAAGAAGTGTTAAATTAATGAGAGCATTAAGTGATGATTGAATATTAGTGAAGACGCCTGATGTTAACAAGCAGAATCGCTGAAGGAAAGAGTCAGCATTTTAAAGTCACCATTATGGCGATCAGTGTTTAAGCCTGTTAAAAGTCATGAATTTAGTCATGAAGATTGTCAAAACACAACCAACAACACCTGATCACGTTTTCTCTGGACTTGACAAAAATAAATGTTATAAAACCAAGGTTCAAGAGCCCAACTAAAATGAACACTGATCACCATAACGGTGACTATTTCCTTCAGCGATTCTGCTTGTTAACATCTGGTGTCTTCACTAATATTTAATCATCACTTAATTATCTCATTAATTTAACACCGGAGTTTTTGCACTAGATAAATTAATTAATTAATTAAAACATTTAAAAAATAATAATACATTAATAAAAACAATTAAAAATAAAGAATAAAATAAAATAAAATATAAAATAAATAGGTTTGACCTCAAAAGAGAAAAAAAATATTAATTTGCAATTATTTTTGTCTTTGCATGCAAAAAAAGTAAAGTAAAATAAAATTAATAATAAAATAAAATAATTTAAATACTAAAGCAATTAAGAAGAGATGGTTTGACCTCAAAAGGGAATTGTTTTAATTAATTTACATACATTTTTGTCTTTTTATGCTGAAACACATAAAATAAATAAATAAATAATGAAATAAATTAAATACTAAAGCAGTTAAGCAGAGATGGCTTGACCTCAAAAGAGAATTTTTTTTTAAATTAATTTACATTCATCTTTGCCTTTGCATGCAGAAACATAAAATAAAATATTCTCGCAATTCTCGAGTCTCATAAATACATATTTCAACTAAGCAGCTGAGTAAAGATGATTTGAGTTCTGGTGTGTGAGATTATAAACTTCTAATACTTGTCACAAATACTCAGCTGAGCCTAGAAAACACGTTTTAAAACAAAAGCAGGGCGTAAAAGAGAGAAAAAAATATTATTTCGAGTTCTCAGTGGCAGAACTCGAGCTTGTATGTGTTGGTTTGCTTTGATATTACTCTACAAATCTAAATTAGGCTCAAAAATATCCCTGAATAAATATCAGTTGTGCTGGAGATGAAATTTTTTCCCAAATCACTCAAACCTCGATGAATACACACTCATAAAAAAAGAGCTCACCCTTAGCATGCCAAAGAACAATGGCGTTGTTTACATTATTATTATTATGTAAATTATTATTATTATTCTGATTCCTTAAAGGGATAGTTCACCCAAAAATGAAAATTCTGTCATCATTTACTCACCCTCAAGTTGTTTCAAACCTGTATGAGTTTCTTTGTTCTGCTGAACACAAAAGAAGATATTGTTTGTAATAAAGCAGATAGAGCAACTATTGACTACCATAGTATTTTTTCCCCTACTTTATCTGCTTTATTACAAACATTCTTCTAAATATCTTCTTTTGTGTTCAGCAGAACAAAGAAACTCATACAGGTTTGGAACAACTTGAGGGTGAGTAAATGACGACAGAATTTTCATTTTTGGGTGAACTATCCCTTTAAGGGACGTGAGATAATTGTTATTGTTAATGTTAATTATTGTTTATTAATTAAGTCTTGGCCTCCAGTGGCCCTTTAGCCTGACCTGCTGTACGAACCTCCATGGGCATTAATGCCATACGCCATTAGCACGAAAAGAAATGTGTTTCGTTTACATTAGGGTTAGGGTTAGGGTGGGGTTAGGGTTAGGGTTAGGGTTAGAGTTAGGGCTAGGGTTAGGGTTAGGGTTAGTGCCAGCCGGCCGTGGGCTCAGCGTTTCTCCAGATGCCATCGGATTAAGACCCGACCCTCGCTCTGCTTTCCTAACACACGCGTCTCGCTGAAGAACGCAGATGAGAAATAAAGCAGTCATTTCATCCGTTATTGTGTTTGCTGTTGCAATAAAAGTTCCGTTGTTTTATTTGTGTGTTTCCCATAAGCTCGAGCCA
Organism: Gobio gobio; assembly: GCF_949357685.1. Classification (NCBI taxonomy): domain Eukaryota; kingdom Metazoa; phylum Chordata; class Actinopteri; order Cypriniformes; family Gobionidae; genus Gobio; species Gobio gobio. The sequence continues at coordinate 13,774,132 of NC_137116.1, forward strand.
CAGAGCACGAGTAATATTTGTTTTATAATAATCATTTCGCCCTGAGCAGTAAAATCTCAAACGAAATGGGATCCGGCACAATATACGGCACTTAATAACAGCAAACGGAGCGCAGCGGGACAAAAGCATCCGCTCGTAATGTTATTAATGACCCTGCTGCACTTCACGTGGAGCTTTTCCTTGTTTTTCCTTTCGTTTTTTCCATTTCCCACTCCCGTGTCCGGTCTCTAAAGCATGTTTGCGCCATCGATTACTCCGGACCTTTAACTGCCTTCAGAGAAATTGCAAATGTAGCCTGAAGCTTGAAAGCATCGGCCCTCGCTCACAGTAATTGCAGGTGTAAAAACGGCCCAATTTTCCTGGAAATTGCACATATTCCAATTCTCGCACCAATAATGGAAAATGCTTCGAAATCGGGAAAACTGCCCTGAATTAATTACTGCGCCATGTGTGGACTGCACCTTGCCTAAGTGTGCTAAATCCATCCCTTAAATGCGGCTTTCCTCAGCCAAGCACAATAATCTTCCCCTAAAGCCCGACCTCAGCACTTCAATCCGTCTGTGGCTGGGATATTTCGCTCCGGAACGACGTCCACTCCCCGCAAATGACAGATTCCCCAAAAGCAAACGGCCATCCCGGATTCCACGAGAGCGTTTCCCGTGAAAGCGTGTCGAACACTAAGACACGTGACCTGTGATTGGACATCTGGAGAAATGCTGCTCTGCTGATTGGCTGAGCCAGATTACAGCTGCTGATAAATAACACATTTGAGACTTTTTCCTCAGGAGTTTCCAGAAAAGTGTGCATGCACTAATTTTGAGAATCCAATCTGATGTCTGTTTATATAAATCGAAATATATAAAACTACATCAATTATTCTTATTAACTGACCAAAGTATAACCGAAGTACAAACTCTAAAAAATGCTGGGATAAAAACAACCCAAGTTGGGTTGAAAAAGGACTAACCCAGCAATGGGGTTGTTTTAAGCAAACATTTAACCCAACCACTGGGTTAAAACGACCCATTCACTGGGTTAAAACAACTCAATTGCTGGGTTAGTCAATTTTCAACCCAGTATTTTTTAGAGTGTAGTGAAAAGGATACACTCTAAAAAATGGCGGGTTAAAAATAACCCAAGTTGGGTTGAAAATGGACTAACCCAGCAATTGGGTTGTTTTAACCCAGCTGTTGGGTTAAATGTTTGCTTAAAACAACCCAATCGCTGTGTTAAAACAACCCAATTGCTGGGTTAGTCCATTTTCAATCCAAATTTGGGTCAACCCCAAAAAATTGACCCAACGGTTGGATTTGTCCATATTTGACCTAAATTTGGGTTGAAACAAACATTTCGTTTACATGCACTCGAAAAAAATGCTTGTTTCAAAGGGACAAACCTAACGATTGGGTTGTCTTAAGCAAAAATGTAACCCAACCGCTGGGTTAAAACAACCCAATTGCTGGGTTTGTCCATTTTCAACCCAATTTGGGTTGTTTTTTAGTGTAACCGAGTGTAGACTGTATAATAATTATATATAATACAATAGTGGAATTAACTTTAAATGCTTTAACTTTAAAATGCATGTTTTATGTCTCCTTCTCACTATACTTTGGTCAGTTAAAAAGAATTAAAATGGACCACCCCAGTGACAGCTTTTGTACCTTTTTTTCTGAGAGTGTATCAACAATTGAATGTCTACTAGTAAAAATTACTCTCCTAATTATTGATATCAGAAATATATTTTTCATGTAACATGTTGAAATACATTTACAAATATCAAAAATTTACATTTCAACTGGTGACAATCGAGATCTTGATATCAGGAATTCACATTTTTACTAGTAACAAAGTCATTATTGAAATAAAAAATGATTTTTACTAGTAAGAATTGTATTTCTGATATGTAAAATTGGGATTTTAACTATTTTAATAATTATCATTATTATTGAAATCAAAAATAAAGATTTTTACTAGTAGCAATTCAATTGTTGATATCAGGAACAGAAATGTGCAATTTTTACTAGTAACAAAGTAATTATTGATATAAAAATGATGGTTTTTAAATGTAATGTAATGTAAAATTAGTAAGAAATCAATTATTGATATCAACAATAGAATTTCAATGGCAGCCTATGGTGAAAATACAATTACAGATATCAATAATTCATATCCTGGCAATGAATAAAAGTCCATATGGCTTGCCATACTGTGAGCATAATTGTCGTTTTTGACATGTGTAATAAGAAAGCTGACATTTATATCAGAAAAGCTTTTTAGCAAATATTGTCTTATCCACTGACCAGTTCATGAGATATAAATAAACATCAGAAAATTGCGTTTACATGCTTATTGTTTTATTATTTCAGGATCAGATCTCTGTCAATCCAATCCAAATATTATTCAGAATGATCGAGGTGTTTACATGAAGCGATCGAGCCTTCAATCTGATTATAAACGGATCATTTGTGATAAATTTACTAAGATACCAAAGTCTCAATCTGTCACACTTCAGACAGGGTCCAATTCTCACTATTAACTTTACATTTTGCCTCAATAAACTCCTAATTACTGCTTATTAATAGTTAGTAAGTTGTCTAGTTTAGGGATGTGGAATATGATCATGCAGAATAAGGCATTAATATGTGCTTTATAAGTGCTAATAAACAGCCAATATCCTAGCAATGTGCATGCTAATAAGCAACTATTGGACCTCAAAGTGTTACCGAGCATTTCTCCACAGTCCGTTTTGGGCCAAAAACAAAGCTACCCAAATGAAACACCACTCAGAACAGAAATGTGTCTTCTGAGCAACATCTGTGCTATAAATATTACATTCTGGGTGAATAAAAAAACGAATGCATTAAAACTCATTTTCATGCACATACTCAAATGAACCTTGCTTTAATTTACGCAGTTGTTATCTTGTTTTAGGATCTGGTGCAGCATCACGAGACGCCGATCTATCCTGGGCATCGAGGCTTCAAGCGTGGCTCTGATTCATTCTGAAGATTATCCTGCTCATCACGGGAAATCTAAATGTCACATCACACAGAAACAATGAACTATTGAGGACAAATAAAGCTCCTATTTACTGCAGAAGCGACTACAATAACGCCGGCTAATAGTTCACTGTACGCTTCAGGTCAGCTTCATGTGATTCGCTAAAATAACTCAAACACACTCGTGACCTTTTCCTGATGAAAATGAAGGTATTAATGAGCCATGTTCAAAACATAATCCATAACCTATGACGCAGAGATACTTACGAGGAACTGAGTTAGATGATTCGATTATGTGTGGTGCAACTAAACATAAAACAAAAGGCCGTTTTAATATTCTGGCACGGATAAAATGGCAGATTTGCAGCGTTTTGCATTTGTGACTGGTTAAAAAAATAATTCACCAGAGTGAATGTTTATAAGAGCGCTGATCCATTAACCTACACCCCACATGACCTTTGACCCTATGACATACTGTCACACCTACATTAATCAGTGTGTGTGTGTAAAACACAGGAGCTTCATCAGGTTAAAAGCAGGACTCCTCCTGTACTGAGGCGGGACTCGGGTTACACTTACACCAGCGCGGCGGGTAATTACACACGGCGCGGCTCGTTGGGCTCGCTGCGACCTCTCACCTTTTTACTCTAGTGATGTGCAGAAACACTTCCTGCATTACTCTGCATCACTGACTGACAGCAACACGCCAGAAACATGCCAGAAACACGGCCAGAAACACGCCAGAAACACACCAGAAACATAGCAGAAAAACGCCAGAAACACGGCCAGAAACACAACACAAACACGGCAGAAACACAACACAATTACGGCAAAAACATGCCAGAGCCACGGCAGAAAAATGCCAGAAACACGGTCAGAAACACACCAGAAACACGCCAGAAACACACCAAAAACACGACCAGAAACATGCCAGAAACACACCAGAAACATGGCCAGAAACACGGGCAGAAACACACCAGAAACACGCCAGAAACACACCAGAAACACGACCAGAAACATGCCAGAAACACACCAGAAACATGGCCAGAAACACACCAGAAACATGCCAGAAACACACCAGAAACACGGCCAGAAACACGCCAGAAACACGGCCAGAAACACGCCAGAAACACGCCAGAAACACAGCCAGAAACACGCCAGAAACACGGCCAGAAACACGCCAGAAACACGCCAGAAACACAGCCAGAAACACGCCGACTCACACCAGAAACACGCCAGAAACACGGCCAGAAACACACCAGAAACACGCCAGAAACACGGCAGAAACACACCAGAAACACGGCAGAAACACGCCAGAAACACGGCCAGAAACACGCCAGAAACACGCCAGAAACAGCCAGAAACACGGCCAGAAACACGGCCTGAAACACACCAGAAACACGCCAGAAACACGGCAGAAACACGGCCAGAAACACACCAGAAACACGGCCAGAAACACGCCAGAAACACACCAGAAACACGCCAGAAACACGGCCAGAAACACGGCCAGAAACACGCCAGAAACACGGCCAGAAACACAGCCAGAAACACGCCAGAAACACACCAGAAACACACCAGAAACACGCCAGAAACACGCCAGAAACACGGCCAGAAACACACCAGAAACACGGCCAGAAACACACCAGAAACACGCCAGAAACACACCAGAAACACGGCCAGAAACACACCAGAAACACACCAGAAACACGGCCTGAAACACGCCAGAAACATGGCCAGAAACACGGCCAGAAACACGCTAGAAACACGGCCAGAAATACGTCAGAAACACAGCCAGAAACACGCCAGAAACATGACCAGAAACAAGCTAGAAACACGCTAGAAACACGTCAGAAACACGGCCAGAAACACGCCAGAAACAAGCTAGAAACACGCTAGAAACACACCAGAAACACGGTCAGAAACACGCCAGAAACACGGCCAGAAACACGCTAGAAACACGCCAGAAACACAGCCAGAAACACGCCAGAAACACGGCCAGAAACACACCAGAAACACACCAGAAACACGGCCTGAAACACGGCCAGAAACACGGCCAGAAACACACCAGAAACACGCCAGAAACACGGCAGAAACACACCAGAAACACGGCAGAAACACGCCAGAAACACGGCCAGAAACACGCCAGAAACACGCCAGAAACACGCCAGAAACACGGCCTGAAACACACCAGAAACACGCCAGAAACACGCCAGAAACACGGCCAGAAACACACCAGAAACACGGCCAGAAACACGCCAGAAACACACCAGAAACACGCCAGAAACACGGCCAGAAACACGCCAGAAACACGGCCAGAAACACGGCCAGAAACACGCCAGAAACACGGCCAGAAACACAGCCAGAAACACGCCAGAAACACACCAGAAACACACCAGAAACACGCCAGAAACACGCCAGAAACACGGCCAGAAACACACCAGAAACACGGCCAGAAACACACCAGAAACACGCCAGAAACACACCAGAAACACGGCCAGAAACACACCAGAAACACACCAGAAACACGGCCTGAAACACGCCAGAAACATGGCCAGAAACACGGCCAGAAACACGCTAGAAACACGGCCAGAAATACGTCAGAAACACAGCCAGAAACACGCCAGAAACATGACCAGAAACAAGCTAGAAACACGCTAGAAACACGTCAGAAACACGGCCAGAAACACCCAGAAACAAGCTAGAAACACGCTAGAAACACACCAGAAACACGGTCAGAAACACGCCAGAAACACGGCCAGAAACACGCTAGAAACACGCCAGAAACACAGCCAGAAACACGCCAGAAACACGGCCAGAAACACACCAGAAACACACCAGAAACACGGCCTGAAACACGGCCAGAAACACCCAGAAACAAGCTAGAAACACGCTAGAAACACACCAGAAACACGGTCAGAAACACAGCCAGAAACACGCCAGAAACATGACCAGAAACAAGCTAGAAACACGCTAGAAACACGTCAGAAACACGGCCAGAAACACCCAGAAACAAGCTAGAAACACGCTAGAAACACACCAGAAACACGGTCAGAAACACGCCAGAAACACGGCCAGAAACACGCTAGAAACACACCAGAAACACGGTCAGAAACACGCCAGAAACACGGCCAGAAACACGCTAGAAACACGCCAGAAACACAGCCAGAAACACGCCAGAAACACGCCGACTCACACCCAGACCAGATCAGGCATTTTCATGTTTCATTATTCAATTTCATGTTAGAACGTCCAAAACTTCCAGATATTTTAAATGTCTGAGAAACGTGTGGCGAGCAGCGAGGGCGAGGGGCCGTGAGAGCGGGACGAAGAACACATGTTTACACTCTGGGACAAACTGTGCTTTTGGTCTGTATGGCTAATTTTGCCCTTCATGATGACTGAGAGGGGGGGGGGGATTATTTTATAACTCATTCGTTTACATTATATAAAGCCTTAAAGTTCTGCATAATTAAGGGCGTGGCCACTTTGAGTGACAGGTGGATTGTCGTTTGTCTGCTGTCTGTTAGTCGTCACCTCAGCTCTGCCCATGTTTCTGGCATGTTTCTGGTGTGTTTTTGGCGTGTTTCTGCCGTGTTTCTGGTGTGTTTCTGGCGTGTTTCTGGCGTGTTTCTGGTGTGTTTCTGGCCGTGTTTCTGGCGTGTTTCTGCCGTGTTTCTGGCGTGTTTCTGGTGTGTTTCTGGCGTGTTTCTGCCGTGTTTCTGGTGTGTTTCTGGCGTGTTTCTGGCGTGTTTCTGGTGTGTTTCTGGCTTGTTTCTGGCGTGTTTCTGGCCTTGTTTCTGGCCATGTTTCTGGCCTTGTTCCCACTCGCTGGGTTAAAACTGTATTTTTTTACAGTCTATGAGTTAAACAGTAACATTTAAAAAATGTTAGGTCCAACTAAAATTGCTCCATGAACGATGTGTAAATAATGTTTATATGTTATGT
>NC_137116.1:13786075-13813575 GCF_949357685.1 Gobio gobio
TAAAGGGTTAATGTTTTAGATGGGATATTGTGCTCTAAACAAGACCAAAAATCTTGATTTATGAACCTGTTAAAACCCCATTTGCCCATTATATCTACTTACAACTATAGTTGCCGCTTGGACTTTTGACTAAGTGAACAAAAAACTATCGATCTCTTGAGAGAATTGTTTTGTTTGGATGATTCTAGAGACCTTCACCATTATGTAGATATATATATATATATCAACAAAAAATACTTATTAATAACATGAAAATAACCTTTCTGCCTTTGCGATGCTTCCTGGAATACGAAGTTGGCACTGGCAGCCTTATGTGACAGGAAGGAAGTAAATAGCTTTTTTTTTCTCTTGAAATCCTTTATTTGGTTGTTTTCTTGCGTGTCATTGAGATATAAAACATTGATAATATCTAGAAAAATAGGAAAACGACAACTATACACTGCGGCCACTATAGTTAAATGGGTTCATTCCTTTACATCTGAAATTGGTTTTGTCATGTGTTTTAATGCATTTTACTTACTAAAGGCGTATATGTATTATAATTGTGCTTAATCATTCAACCGTACAATGCATTATAAGGTGCATTACAAGGCATAATTAATGCATTAAAATACTTTTATAATGCATTATATATAAAGGCTTTAAACATTGTTTAACTGTTAATGTGCCTAAATTGAAATTTTTCACCCATTGAAATTTGTAGTTGTAGTTATCGTTATCGTTATAGGTATTGTTAGTCATCATCGTAGTTATTTTTATTTTTGTTATAGTTATAGTTATCGTTATATTTATTGCTATCGTTAGTGTTAGCGTTAGCGTTATCGCTATCATTATAGTTATAGTTATCGCTATCATTAGTGTTAGTGTTATCGCTATCATTATAGTTATCGCTATCGTTATAGTTATCAATATAGTTGTAGTTATCATTATCGTTAGTTATCGCTATCTTTAGTGTTGTCGCTATCATTATAGGTATGAATATAGTTGTAGTTATCGTTATCGTTATAGTTATTGCTATCTTTAGTGTTATCGCTATAGTTAAAATTATCAGTATAGTTGTAGTTATCATTATTGTTATAGCCATCATTAAAGTTATCGTTATCGCTATCTTTAGCGTTATCGCTATCATTATAGGTATCAATATAGTTGTAGTTATCATTATCGTTATCGTTATAGTTATTGCTATCTTTAGTGTTATCGCTATCGTTAAAATTATCAGTATAGTTGTAGTTATCATTGTTGTTATAGCCATCGTTATAGTTATCGTTATCGCTATCGTTAGCGTTGTCGCTATCGTTATAGTTATCAATATAGTTTTATTGCTTTTATTGTGCTTAATCATTCAACCGTACAATGCATTATAAGGTGCATTACAAGGCATAATTAATGCATTAAAATACTTTTATAATGCATTATATATAAAGGCTTGAAACATTGTTTAACTGTTAATGCGCCCTAATTGAAATTTTTCACCCATTGAAATTTGTAGTTGTAGTTATCGTTATCGTTATAGTTATTGTTAGTCATCATCGTAGTTATTTTTATTTTTGTTATAGTTATAGTTATCGTTATATTTATTGCTATCGTTAGTGTTAGCGTTAGCGTTATCGCTATCATTATAGTTATAGTTATCGCTATCATTAGTGTTAGTGTTATCGCTATCATTATAGTTATCGCTATCGTTATAGTTATCAATATAGTTGTAGTTATCATTATCGTTAGTTATCGCTATCTTTAGTGTTGTCGCTATCATTATAGGTATGAATATAGTTGTAGTTATCGTTATAGTTATTGCTATCTTTAGTGTTATCGCTATAGTTAAAATTATCAGTATAGTTGTAGTTATCATTATTGTTATAGCCATCATTAAAGTTATCGTTATCGCTATCTTTAGCGTTATCGCTATCATTATAGGTATCAATATAGTTGTAGTTATCATTATCGTTATCGTTATAGTTATTGCTATCTTTAGTGTTATCGCTATCGTTAAAATTATCAGTATAGTTGTAGTTATCATTGTTGTTATAGCCATCGTTATAGTTATCGTTATCGCTATCGTTAGCGTTATCGCTATCGTTATAGTTATCAATATAGTTTTATTGCTTTTACTGTGCTTAATCATTCAACCGTACAATGCATTATAAGGTGCATTACAAGGCATAATTAATGCATTAAAATACTTTTATAATGCATTATATATAAAGGCTTTAAACATTGTTTAACTGTTAATGTGCCTAAATGCGTCCACACAAAGAGGCATGTAATGCAAAAGTAAACATTCGATTTTGATGTAGAAAGACTTGCATCATCATATTCACAACCGTCTATTGGAAAGTTTGAATGGCAAACGCCTTCACATCTCACTCGTCGAGCAGCGAGGAGACTTTAATTAAAGACGAGCGGCCACTTCATCTGAGCTTATCTGGAGATGCAATCGGACTGTGTTGCCTCCTCAACCGCTGTCCATTACAGAGAGAAAAGCCCTTTCTCTGAGCTTTAATCACAATGCAGATGTGATATTGACCGGTCATTCTGTGAGGCAGGTAATGGCAGCAGGATATTAAAAAAGAGAAAGAGAGAGCGGGGAGGAAAATCAATGTGCTGTGCTTTAATTCTGCAGGCTCATTTCTCAGCGCAGGTGCAAAAGAGCGTTTCACGGGACACGGAAAAGCTCCCAAACGCTCCCATTGGGCGAACTCTCGGGGGGGTTCGGTGGGAATGAATAGCGTCCGCTGACCGGGCTGTTTATTTGCACACACAGTCTGAGTTTTAACACCCAGGAATTATGCAAATCGTGTAACAGCACGAACACACCCATTGAAATTTGGCAGGGGCTATTTACACTAAAGTGCAAATCTGCTGGACCTTCTGCCAGCTTCAGTGCACAGGGTCGGTATCCCAGTGAAAACGCCTGGAATAAAGCCAAATAAAATGTGTTTTTACTCGATTGGGACACTATTTCGCCATTGAGACGACTGGGGAAAGTGTCCCAATTCACCTAAATTCACCTCTATGTTGAATTTGGGTTGCACTAAAAAACAATAGTAATAATAACAACAACAACTGACACATAATTAATAACTAGAGAAATAAAATAACAGTTAAAAAAGGGAAAATGAGTGTAAATAGTGGCATAAATCAAGTATAAATAGACACAAACAGCCTCTTGTTTAATGTGCAAACACAAGTACTGTGCTTAAATGACAAATGCATTTATGTGATGTGTTTTTAGTGCTAGTAATATCTGATATCTGAGCTATGCTGGACACTGTAAACAGATTTTGCACGTCTTCAGGCTCGTTAACACCATGAGCGATGATTATAGGGATAACGATAAAGATATACAGCACCGGAAACATTAAAGATTTTTAATGTTTTTGAAAGTTGTGTCTTAATCTCACCAAGGCTGCGTTTATTTGATCAAAAATACAGTAAAACAGTGATACTGTGAAATATTATTACAAAATAGGGCTGCAACGACGCGTCGACGTCGTCGATGACGTCGACTACGAAAATACGTCGACGTGCGTGAAATGCGTCGACGCGTCGGCGGCACATTATTTACGTTCTAGAATGGAACAGAAGATCTAGAATAATGGCAGCTTCTGCTCCCGGGCATAGTGAAAATGATCATTTATCATATAAAGCCAGACCGCGACATTCAAAAGTGTAGGAGTACTTTAAACAGAAGCCGAATAAAACTGTGCTTTGTTCGCTCTGTAACGCCGGTTTCACACTGCGCGCGCAGGCAGAGCAGGAGCTGTGCGCGTGGAGAGCGGGAGCTTTCACACTGCAGTCAGTGTTGCCAAGTCCGCTTTTTTCCGCGGAATTGGGCTACTTCTACACTGTTGCCGCGGGCTGTGTCTCATGTCCGCGGGTTGAAGCAAAAAAACACACATATTTAACCCCCCGAACGCGATGTTTACCAGAGAACCTCCCCGAAACGCGATTGGGCTTGTTTTGGGCTAGTTTTGAGTAACGAATGGGTGGGTTTTGTTGTGTAAACCTGGCAACCCTGCTGCCAGTGTTCTCTCTCGCAGCTGAACCGTGGCGCGTGTATTGCAACAGACGGTCACATTTTCCGGTGTTCTTCTCCGACCCCAGTACGTCTCGTGCTTTTATTTATTATGGGCTGCATATATCTGCTGTAAATGCGACCTGGTTCCGCTCTGTCCCAAACACATATGCATAATAACTTGTTGTATATAGGTAGTTTACATGATTAAAGTAACATTAAAGTTAAGATATGCCTCTAGCTTTAATAATTTAAATGTGTCTTTGAAGTTTGGGCAAAAACTTCTGGCAGCTTTAGTCGTTGTTTATGCACATGTATCTTCAAAATAGACGACTAGTTATACATTAACACTATGCTGAAAGCTCCTGTATGTGAACCTTTTGCAGATAAATACAAGTGCATTTTCGTTTACTATTGACACAAATCAATAAGTAAATCATACTCAACTACTATAGTAAACAACTTTTCCTAATTAGGCCTACTCTGTATACATTTTATGATGAATAGTATCATTATATATTATGTTTAAAAAGCTTCTTGTGTTCATATATTTCATTATAAAATGGCATACTATGTACACTACCCTTCCTGAAATACAATTAATATTGTCATCATTCATTGATTTCATGTTAAAATAATATACAAATTCACTACCCTCTTTTAAATACAATAATCAGTAAAAAAGAATAATAAGATTAATCTGGAAAAATAATCGTTAGATTAGTCGACTAATCGAAAAAATAATCGTTAGATTAGTCGACAGAAAAAATAATCGTTAGTTGCAGCTCTATTACAAAACAACAGTTTTTTCTATGTGTTAAAATGTAATTTGATGCTCAAGAAACATTTCTGATTATTGATTATTGATCGTGTGCTGCTTCATTTTTTTTTTGATGAATAGAAAGTTCATCAAACATAACAGAATTTATTTGAAATATAACTTTTTTGTTACATTTATTAATTTCATGAATCATTTACTGTCATTTTCTAATCAATTTAATATGATTTTGCTGCATAAAAGTATTAATTTTTACAATATTTTACAATCATTTAAAAAAAAAATTAAAGCAGCACTTTTCAACTTTTCAACACTGATAATAATCATAAATAATCATTCTTGAGCATCAAATCATCATATGAAATTGTGACTTGTGAAGGATCATGTGCACTGAAGACTGGAGGAATGATGATAAGTTCAGCTTTGATCCGATAAGATTAATTATCGCTATCATTATAGTTATCAGTATTGCTATCGCTATCGTTACCGCTATTGCTATCGCTATCGTTACAGTTATAGCTATCGTTATAGTTATCGCTATCACTATCGTTGGCATTAGCGTTATCGTTATATTTGTAGTTGTAGTTATCGTTATAGTTATATTATAGTGATAGTTATAGTTATAGTTATCGTTATCGTTATTGTTATTGCTATCACTATCGTTAGCATTAGCGTTAAATTTGCAGTTGTGGTAATCGTTATAGTTATCGTTATAGTTATAGTTATTGTTATCATTATAGTTATTTTTATTTTTGTTATAGTTATCGTTATAGTTATCACTATCGTTAGCATTAGCGTTATCATTAAATTTGTAGTTGTAGTTATCGTTATCGTTATAGTTATCATTATAGTTGTTGTTATAGTTATAGTCATCATCGTAGTTATTTTTATTTTTGTTATAGTTATCGTTATATTTATTGCTATCGTTAGTGTTAGCGTTAGCGTTATCGCTATCATTATCGTTATAGTTATTGCTGTCATTAGTGTTAGTGTTATCGCTATCATTATAGTTATCGCTATCGTTATAGTTATCAATATAGTTGTAGTTATCATTAACGTTAGTTATCGCTATCTTTAGTGTTGTCGCTATCGTAATAGGTATCAATATAGTTGTAGTTATCATTATCGTTATCGTTATAGTTATTGCTATCTTTAGTGTTGTCGCTATAGTTAAAATTATCAGTATAGTTGTAGTTATCATTATTGTTATAGCCATCGTTATAGTTATCGTTATCGCTATCTTTATAGTTATCAATATAGTTGTAGTTATCATTATCGTTATAGCCATCGTTATAGCCATCGTTATAGTTATCGTTTTAGTTATCATTATAGTTATAGCCATCGTTATAGTTATCGTTATAGTTATCATTATAGTTATAGCCATCGTTATAGTTATCGTTTTAGTTATCATTATAGTTATAGCCATCGTTATAGTTATCGTTTTAGTTATCATTATAGTTATAGTCATCGTTCTTAGTGTAAACGGGACACGTTTCTGTGACACTCCAGTCATCTGAACCTGCTCTTTAAAATGCTGAAATATAAAGAAATGTCTAATTCTACAGGACATATTGAACTGCAGTTGCTTTAAAGAAAAGCTTTCCTTGTACAGTGAATCAGCTCCTGTCTGCGAACAGTGTGACTGTGAGCGGGGCTTCAGAGCCACTTCTGTGCTTTTCTCTGAGAATAAAAGAGCCACATGAAGAAGAAAACCCCAAAAATAATAATCTCATTAAAGAGAAAGTCCTCTTTGAAGCGCGCCTTCTCTCAGTAGCTCCTATGACCTAGATCGTGTTCATTCTAGTAAGCACCAGATCAAGGCAACAGAAGTCAGATTTAACAAAGCATTTCCTCTTTGTGCATAGCAACGCGTTGCGTCTTTCCTTATTGGCTCATTTGTGCGTTCACGTTGCTGGAAGATGGTTGTGTCTGCGCTGGTTGGTTGGTTGGTTGGTGGCAGAAGCTCCAGCATTGCGTGCCAAAAGCCATCAGGGAAAAACTCAAAAGCCAAAGTCACGTGATTCACTCAACCCACACGCGCCCCCCCGCTCTCTGATCTCCAGACACCGGCCACTTATCCACGGGCCGGCCCCATACCTCCACCCAAACCATGAGGAGAGACTCTCCACTGTCCTACACATCACACAACCACTGAAACCCTCAAGACAACAGCGCTTTACAATGAGACTCTCATCCGCAAACACACCATGAGTCTAGAAATATTAGAGCGTTTACTCTTCAAAACACGCTAAAATATTATTTAGACAACAAAAAAACACCTACTATGAAGAATCTGATACATAACCCTGCATTTCACAGCTTGTTGGTCTATATAATACTCAATAAAAGTAATATATCTGCTAATAAACTGCTAGAAATCAAGAGAAGCCACAAGGACAAAAAAATGATATACGATCATTATTATCAAGATGAATAGTGTGTGTGTGTGGGTGTGTGTGTGTGTGTGTGTGTGTATGTGTGTGTGTGTGTGTGTGTGTGTGATGGGTAGGTTTAGGGGCAGGGGCAGTGTGTGTGTGTGTGTGTGTGTGTGTGGGTAGGTTTAGGGGCAGTGTGTGTGTGTGTGTGTGTGTGTGTGTGTGTGTGTGTGTGTGTGTGTGTGTGTGTGTGTGTGTGTGTGTGAGGGGTAGGTTTAGGGGCAGGGGCAGTGTGTGTGTGTGTGTGTGTGTGTGTGTGTGTGTGTGTGTGTGTGTGTGTGTGTGTGTGTGTGTGTGTGTGTGTGTGTGTGTGTGTGTGTGTGTGTGTGTGTGTGTGTGTGTGTGTGTGTGTGTGTGTGTGTGTGTGTGTGTGTGTGTGTGTGTGTGTGTGTGTGTGTGTGTGTGTGTGTGTGTGTGTGTGTGTGTGAGAGAGAGAGAGCTTTATCTTATAGTATCTGGGTCAATATCCCAAAAAAATAATCTGAAATAAAATAAAGCCGATCTGAAATACAGTCAGAATTTATTATAAAGTTATTTTGTTAAGATATTTTGGATCAAATTGTGATATAAAGTGGAAATCGAGAGAAGCCACAAGGACATTTATATAAGAGTATAAAAATATGATATGTGATTATTATTATCAAGAAAAATATATATTTTCAAGATAAATCATGAGATGTGTCATGAAAGAATTTGAGTATAAAATGTGTAATATAATGTATAAAAATAATTTTCTGCTAATATATATTTATATATGTGTGTCACACACACACACACATGCACACATACGCGCGCACACACACACACACACAGACACAGACATGCACGCAGGCACGCACACACACACTCACACACACACGCGCACTTACACACACACACACACACATACAAACACAGACACACACACACACACACTCACACACACACACACACGCACAGACACACGCACACACTCACAACACACAGAAACACACACACACACACGCACACACACACACACACAGACACACACTCACACACACGCACGCACAAACACACACAAACACATAATATATATATATATATATATATATATATATATATATATATATATATATATATATATATATATATATATATATATATATATATATATATATATATATATATATATATATATATATATATATATATTGATATATATTGATATATAACTTTGCAGAAAAGTTTTTGTATACATTATAATATATATATATATATATACCAAAAATAACCTGAAATGAAATAAAGCAGCTCTCAAATAAAGTCAGAATTTATTATAAAGTTAATTTAATTTAATTTGGATCAAATTGTGGTAATATACATTACATATACAATATATATATATATATATACATATAATAACTGGCCCATAATAACAATATAAGTGAAAACTAAAATAATTATAGAGAATTTATCTAAATAACTTGGACCGAAACATGCTTTGTATAATAAAATGAGCAGATAAAGGCACTATATTAGATAATTGCAGTTCTTTTGGTTGGTTTTAATGTGACGTGCAGATCACGCTGCTGATAAAAGTTCCTTTAAGTGCCGATACTTTCTATAATTTAAAAGAGTTCATTAGCCGAGCTCTCACTCCTAAAGAATGCAATTATTGCTTTCATAATTGACAGTTACATCTTTTTAATTACATGATGGCTCAAGCTATAATGAGGCGAGTGAATGATGCAAGTAGCAAAAAGTCAAGAAAATAATTATCAGTGGGTTTTATCAGCGGGGTGCGATCGCTTCCACGGCGTGTGTGTGTGTGTGTGAATCCTAAACAAGCGGAGAACTCAATTAACACCCCAGCAAGAGCAGACCAAATAATCCATAAACGCCCGAGGCTGCTCGAATCTGTGGAAACACAACCGTACGGGGGTCCACGTGTACAGGACCCGCGTTAAACACACAATATTCCTCATTAGAATAAAGGGGCGGAGTTAAACTGCAGTTCATGGACTGGCCACTAGAGACAGACTTCAGAAGGAGCAGAATCTCATTGAGCTCATGTTAAAATGGCCAACTTTACAGCAGAAGAACACATGTTTACAGTCTGGGACAAACTGTGCTTTTGGTCTATACGGCTAATGTTGTCCTTCATGACGACTGTGAGGGGGGGGGATTATTTTATAACTCATTCGTTTACATTATATAAAGCCTTAAAGTTAAACTAATTAAGGGCGTGGCCACTTTGAGTGACAGGTGGATTGCCGTTTGTCTGCTGTCTGTTAGTCATCACCTCAGCTCCGCCCACGTCCCGCCTCTTTTCTGTTTTCTGTTTCTTTTATAGTTATCGTTATCACTATCGTTAGCATTAGCGTTATCGTTAAATTTGTAGTTGTAGTTATCGTTATCGTTATCATTATAGTTATCGTTATCGTTATCATTATAGTTATCGTTATAGTTATTGTTATAGTCATCATCGTAGTTATTTTTATTTTTGTTATAGTTATAGTTATCGTTATATTTATTGCTATCGTTAGTGTTAGTGTTATCGCTATCGCTATCATTATCGTTATAGTTATCATTATAGTTATCGCTATCATTAGTGTTAGTGTTATCGCTATCATTATCATTATCATTATAGTTATAGTTATCGCTATCGTTATAGTTATCAATATAGTTGTAGTTATCATTATCGTTAGTTATCGCTATCTTTAGTGTTATCGCTATCATTATAGGTATGAATATAGTTGTAGTTATCATTATCATTATCGTTATAGTTATAGCTATCTTTAGTGTTATCGCTATCGTTAAAATTATCAATATAGTTGTAGTTATCATTATTATTATAGCCATCGTTATAGTTATCGTTATCGCTATCTTAAGCGTTAAAAGCCTTAAAGTTAAACTAATTATGGGCGTGGCCACTTTGAGTGACAGGTGGATTGCCGTTTGTCTGCTGTCTGTTAGTCATCACCTCAGCTCCGCCCACGTCCCGCCTCTTTTCTGTTTTCTGTTTCTTTTATAGTTATCGTTATCACTATCGTTAGCATTAGCGATATCGTTAAATTTGTAGTTGTAGTTATCGTTATCGTTATCATTATAGTTATCGTTATAGTTATTGTTATAGTTATAGTCATCATCGTAGTTATTTTTATTTTTGTTATAGTTATAGTTATCGTTATATTTATTGCTATCGTTAGTGTTAGTGTTATCGTTATCGCTATCATTATCGTTATAGTTATCATTATAGTTATCGCTATCATTAGTGTTAGTGTTATCGCTATCATTATCATTATAGTTATTGCTATCGTTATAGTTATCAATATAGTTGTAGTTATCATTATCGTTAGTTATCGCTATCTTTAGTGTTATCGCTATCATTATAGGTATCAATATAGTTGTAGTTATCATTATCGTTATCGTTATAGCCATCGTTATAGTTATCGTTATCGCTATCTTTAGCGTTAAAAGCCTTAAAGTTAAACTAATTAAGGGCGTGGCCACTTTGAGTGACAGGTGGATTGCTGTTTGTCTGGTGTCTGTTAGTCATCATCTCAGCTCCGCCCACGTCCCGCCTCTTTTCTGTTATCTGGGAAAGATGGCGACGGCCAGCTCGACACTACCAACCACCGACCAATCAGAGCAGAGTGTGCTTTTCAGAAGGCGGGGCTTCATAGAGCGTTACTGACAGACTGGGAAGAGAGGAGCCGCAACAACGGAGTATATGCGGACAATAATGCACGCAAAGCGTCTTTAATATTTGGACATGCAGTAATGCTGTTTTGGTGATGGTGCACATCAATAACTCATGTCTTTTTTTTGGCGATGTGACGTGTCTTCTGAAGGTGCTCTCACTGAGAAAGCGCTCATAAATCCTCTTTATACGTTTCCTGGACGCGCAGAGACTAATGCGTCTATCAGATGCTTTATGGCTGCATTGTAGCTGCTCATACATGCCATAAAAGCATTGTAAAGTCTGCTTGGATGGAGTGCTTTTCTTTAGACCGCTAATTGCTCACGCAGCAAGACTCATTTTTACGGCTGTATTACCTCATCTCTTTATGGAAATATTTATGCTTCTGTCCAACGAATGATTTTGGATGGAGGTTTGTCTTTTAACTGGCTGGATTTGGCCAGAGATTGCACGATTTGATCAACAAATAAGCAAATGAAGAAATACGGTGTGTTTTGGCAGTGCGTGCGTCACCGTAAACATGCCCTCATGCATTTGTTTCTCAGGTGTCGTGTTCACCTGAAGATTAAGAGTTTCCCACAAGCGTGTTTGTAGCCGTTGTGTTGGGTTGCTTCTTAAGCTCACAGGCTAGTAACTAAACCCCAGCACTCTTTGTTCAGGAACACAAAAGACATGGTTTCCGTGGCTGGGAGTTGGACGACTGAGGGTTGGCAAGGTGTAAAACAAACTCAACCTAAGGCCATGCGCGCACTTTTAATTTGAGACGGGCCGTGTTTCTGCCAGGTAAATCTGCGCCGCACAAAGGGAGCACTAGAGGAGAAAAGAATGAGACTTAATTAGAGGCCGCTAACTAATGACGGGGTTTAAGCTTTCACTTTAAGAGCGGCCGCTGGAATGTGTTTCTGTAAAACTCATGTTTTCTGCATCGTCACACTGTATTTACGTTTGGCTATTGTGAAGGGATTTAGAATATATAAGTCTCATTTGCTCACCCGTGCTGCGTTTATACAGTAAAAATAGTGAGATAATATTCCAATGCAAAACATCTGTCTTCTATGTGAATATATCTTAAAATGTAATTTATTCCTGTGGTTTTCAGCATCATTACTAACCAAGGCTGCATTTATTTAATCAAAAATACAGTAAAAAAATTAGATTTTTTTTTTTTTAGAATTTAATACAGCTGTTTTCTATGTGAATATATCTTAAAATGTAATTTATTCCTGTGGTTTTCAGCATCATTACTCACCAAGGCTACATTTATTTGATCAAAATACAGTAAAAATTATGAAATATGTATTTCATTTAATACAGCTGTTTTCTATGTGAATATATCTTAAAATGTGATTTATTCCTGTAATGTTCAGCATCCTTATTTATTTAATCAAAAATACAGTAAAAATTATGAAATATTTTTGGTATTTTAATACAGCTGTTTTCTATGTGAATATATCTTAAAATGTAATTTATTCCTGTGATGTTTAGCATCATTACTCACCAAGGCTGCATTTATTTAATCAAAAATACAGTAAAAATTATGAAATATTTTTGTAATTCAATAAAATTGTTTTCTATGTGAATATATCTTAAAATGTCATTTATTCCTGTGATTTTCAGCATGAGTACTCACCAAGGCTGCATTTATTTAATTAAAAATACAGTAAAAATGTTGATTTTTTTTTTTGTAATTTAAACAGCTGTTTTCTATGTGAAAATATCTTAAAATGTAATTTATTCCTGTGATTTTCAGCATCATTACTAACCAAGGCTGCATTTATTTAATCAAAAATACAGTAAAAATTTTGATTTTTTTTTTTTTAGAATTTAATACAGCTGTTTTCTATGTGGATATATCTTAAAATGTCATTTATTCCTGTGATTTTCAGCATCATTATTCACCAAGGCTGCATTTATTTAATTAACAATACAGTAAAAATTTAGATTTTTTTTTTTGGTAATTTAATACAGCTGTTTTCTATGTGAATATTTCTTAAAATGTAATTTATTCCTGCGATTTTCACCATCATTACTCACCAAGGCTGCATTTATTTAATCAAAAATACAGTAAAAAATTATAAAATATTTTTGTAATTTAATACAGCTGTTTTCTATGTGAATATATCTTAAAATGTAATTTATTCCTGTGATGTTTAGCATCATTGCTCACCAAGGCTGCATTTATTTAATCAAAAATACAGTAGAAATTATGAAATATTTTTGTAATTCAATAAAATTGTTTTCTATGTGAATATATCTTAAAATGTCATGTATTCCTGTGATTTTCAGCATGAGTTCTCACCAAGGCTGCATTTATTTAATCAAAAATACAGTAAAAAATTATGAAATATTTTTGTAATTTAATACAGCTGTTTTTTTATGTGAATACATCTTAAAATGTAATTTATTCCTGTGGTTTTCAGCATCATTACTCACCAAGGCTACATTTATTTGATCAAAATACAGTACAAATTATGAAATATGTATTTAATTTAATACAGCTGTTTTCTATGTGAATATATCTTAAAATGTGATTTATTCCTGTAATGTTCAGCATCCTTATTTATCTAATCAAAAATACAGTAAAAATTATGAAATATTTTTGTAATTTAATAAAGCTGTTTTCTATGTGAAAAAATCTTAAAATGTAATTTATTCCTGTGATGTTCAGCATCATTATTCACCAAGGCTGCATTTATTTAATAAAAAATACAGTAAAAATGTGGAAATACTTTTGTAATTTAATACAGCTGTTTTCTATGTGAATATATCTTAAAATATAAGATATGTTCATATTCATATTTCGGTGGAAACATGATACACTACCATTGAAAAGTTTGAGGTGAGTAAGATGTCTTTTTTAAAGGACTTATTAAAATGATCAAAAGTGACATTAATGTTACAAAAGATAATGCTGTCCTTTTGAACACCGTTTGCAACATTAATAATAATCATAAATGTTTAGCGAGCAGCAAATCTGAAGGATCATGTGACGCTGAAGCCTGGAGTAATGATGCTGAAAATCCCAGGAATAAATTTCACTTTACTGTGTGTTCACAAAGAGAACAGCTGTTTTACATTACAAAAATATTTTACAGTATTTCTGATCAAATAAATGCAGCTCGAACTTACTCCAAACCCGCAAGTGTAAAATCAGGACGAAAATGACAAGTTACTGCCAACGACGCATAATGCGCAGCTCTATAAACACCTCAACGCTGGAGCGTCAGTATAATTCATTTAGCATGTAGATCTGATCCTGATTACCACCGAGATCTGTTCTGACCAAATGCGGCTGGGGGAAAAAAAAAACAGAAAAACGTCCAATTACTTTTGCACCAGATTGTCTGAAGAATGCTTTGAAACAAAACGCAAAGCCACAATTGATGCCAGCCATTTTTGTGTGTGCACTCTCTAGTCATCGGCAGGCTGTAAATCTTCAGAGAGTCGATATTCCAGCTCGGCTCAATGTCAGCGCTGGTTCCGCCTCCCCGTCCCGAGATTGTGTCTGACCCCTGCACGCAATCCTCCCGCCCGGACACCCCTCGCTCGCTCGCCTGCCTGCACTTTCCCTTCACATTACTTCTGCTATTCTAACTTTTCCACTTCTGAGCAGCATCAATTATGCACTAGAATAACACAGGCCCCAGCCCGGGCGATATGACATAAAGGCCGATTATGGGCGTGAATAATTCAGGCACCTTCGTGCCATGTAGCTCTTACCAGCGATACGGCGACAGAGGCGGTGTGAGGAGCGCTCCTGCCGCTTTTAGCTGGAGGGAAAGTCGTATTGTTGAGTTTCTGGGCATTGAGAAACTCTGGGACACTTGGCTGAGAGCGACACGCCGGTGATGAATTGCTGGGAAAGGGGAAAACATTGCAATCCGCTTGAGAAATCTGCCTTTGCACGGCAAGAAATACGCGTTTTGTCTTACAAAATATCGAAACATTCTTAAATCAAGATGACTGAAGATATTGAGTGTGAAAAATGCAAATATCAGATACAGAAAAATCCATTTAATTCAAAGGGAAAACAAGCAGATTTGTTCTGGTTTTAAGCACAGACTTGCTCCAGTGAATGCATCTTGAGTTAAGAACGTTTACCTCGCCATTAAACACACGTGCAAACGTAACATCTGAACCCTCAGATTTCACCGCCACCTTTGCCGTTTCACCGCGGCCGCCTTGACCTCATTTCTTCAGGATTGCGTGCGAAGGTTTGCCAGCACAGCTCAACTGTGAGATCACAAACAGCTCTTAATATTTCATACACTCGCCACCATCACACTCCGCTTCACTGTCTGCACCAATCAAACGGCAGGAAACGCTGCGCTTCCATTGGCTGATCGACACCCCCAAAACAAAGTCCTTCAGGTCGAGACAGAAGATTTTACACACACACACACACACACACACACACTGAAACAATGAAAGCCATGTCCAAACACAGCTATTAAAACATTATGAATGTGGAAATCATCACAGTACAGATTTGATATATATATTTGGTCAAATGCACCCAAAAATAATTATGAAAAACAAAAAAAATACATAAAATTCATATTTAAATAATATTTGTTAATTAAGCATTTGTTAATTAAACATTGAGTTTCAATGAGTGCACAATATTTAAATGCAAAATCATATTTAATAATTATGAAAAACAATATTTGCTAATAATTTGCTTATAATTATATCTATATATATATAAAACATAAAATTATAATAAAACATTTTGTGAAATAGTTCTAGAGTTTAAACTTAACAGTCAACTTCCCAAAAGTATTTAATTATATATAATATATTATTGTTATTATTATTATGATTATGATTTATTGTTGTTGTTATTTAATGTAAAATGTATTTAATAAATGCAAATATTTAGTCAAATGCTCTCAAAAATGATTATGAATAACAATGAAACTAAATTAACTAAATTTAAATTTGAATTATTTGCTAATCAAACACTTTTTCATACAAACATAACTCTATATATTTTATCATTTTATATATAAACATAAAAATAAATAAAATTATAATAAATTTAGCTAAATAGTTTAATCTTACCTGTCAACTTCTTAAAAGTACTTAATTATAAGTTGATAATAATTAGGGCTGTCAAAAGATGAATCGCATCCAAAATAAAAGTTTGTGTTTACATAATACATGTGTGTGTACTCTGTTCATTATTATTTATATATAAATACACACACAAGCATGTATATATTTAAGAATTTTTTTTTATTTTTATATATAAAAGATTTATATTTATATAGATTATATAAAACACTATATACATGCAAATATTTCTTAAATATATACATGAATGTGTGTGTATTTATATATAAATAATAATTAACAGAGTACACACACATGTATTATGTAAACACAAACTTTTATTTTGGATCGCGATTAATCTTTTGACAGCCCTAATAATAATGTATTATTATCATTACCTATTTTAATTTTAGCAGTGCAGATTTCTATGGCTAAATCATTTCTTCTTGAATATTTAATTTCATAACTAGTGATGCATCCGTTATTATATTTACACGTTTCAGTAAATTAATTAATTAGAAGATTCCTGATGGTTAATACACACACGTACACTTTTAAATCTCCGAAAATGCGGGGAAATATCCCGGGACAGATCTTTCCCTCATCACGTAGGCGAGCATTTCATATCTGTAAGATATTTGTAGTTTAGACGTCCATGAATCACCATCTGGACGTGCGTGATTGGGCCGGTGGCATTAGCTAACCACAGTAGCCACAACATTGGGCCTAAATCAAACACTCGGGTGCAGGAGACACCCCGACAGCCCCCTAAAGCCCTGAGCCTATTACAGGAAATGTAAAGGGCCAGTAATCCGCGATTAGTCCAGAGAGAGAGGACAGAGAAGCCGCCCCAGATGGCCTTTCCGTGCGGACCGGGCCACTGAGCACCGAGGGGGCCAAAAAACAGCTCAAGGTTTGGGAAGCAGAGAGATCAGCGGCCAAACAAACACGGCTTTAGAAACAGATGCTAAATATCCTGGCGGGACACGGCCAGCCCATCATCTTCAGGAGCGCCCGGTCAGAAACTCTGAGGGAGATTAGAGAAGGACAATTAATCGTTTCTCAGGCGCTGAAGGAAACAGTCCGGGGCAAATTTATAACCCAACAGTTTCTGCAGACTTCCAAAGACACTCCAGGGTTCCTCTTAAGTCTTATTTATCTCATTAGGCCTTTAACACTGATTAATATGAATGCCGAATGTGAGCAGGAAGGTTTCTATGGAGGAGAGGAAGGGGGATTAAAGAGGAAAGGGTTTTGTGTCAGTAGACAATGAGCCGATGGCTTTTTAAGCCCTTTAGTGACTCCACACCATTAGCTCATGAATGAGGAGACCTCGAGTCACTTCAGTCCCAGAGACGCTACACAAACAAACCTCTGTCCGACCCGCTCCAAACATCCAGCACATCTCGTCCGGCTTCAGCACCGCAAAACCACCAGAGCAAACTTACGCCTGTCGAACATGAGCGCAGACACTTCTTTATTTACACTATCAAATCAACTCAATCCATCCATTCATTGTTTAAATAGCATCTTTTTTTTTTCCAAGTAAATATTAAAATATATGATAATATTAAATACAAAATACAAAAATTAAGATTGAGTGTATCTGATCAAATAAATAAAATATTTAAAATATATATATATAATTTATTTATTTTATCAGATGCACTCGATTCAAGATCTAAAGATTGCTTAAATGATTCAAATAAAAGTAAATATAAATTCTTCCTACATTTGAATTCTTTACAAAAATTTTACTTAATTTATTTTTTTTAAAAAATAATTTTAAATAATACTAAATAAATACATTTATATAATTTTGTTTTTTATTTAAATTGTTTTATATATACACACACACACACACACACACACACACACACACACACACATATATATATATATATGTATATAATATATAGATATATAAATTATTTGAATTTATAAAATAAATTCAAAGTCAAATTAAAAACTTTTAAATAAGTGTATATATATTTTTTATTTAAATACAAATGATTCAAATATAAACGTATTTTAATTTTTTAAAATAAAAATATTAAGAAGTTTATATATGTGTGTGTGTATATTCGTGTCTGTGATTGTGTGTGTGTGTGTATTCGTGTTTGTGTGTGTGTGTGTGTGTATTCATGTTTGTGTGTATGTGTGTGTGTATATTCGTGTTTGTGTGTGTGTGTATGTGTGTGTGTGTATATATTCGTGTCTGTTCGTGTTTGTGTGTGTGTGTGTGTGTATTCATGTTTGTGTGTATGTGTGTGTGTATATTCGTGTTTGTGTGTGTGTGTATGTGTGTGTGTGTATATATTCGTGTCTGTTCATGTTTGTGTGTGTGTGTGTGTGTGTATTCATGTTTGTGTGTATGTGTGTGTGTATATTCGTGTTTGTGTGTGTGTGTATGTGTGTGTGTATATAGTTGTGTCTGTTCGTTTTTGTGTGTGTGTGTGTGTGTGTGTGTGTGTATATTCGTGTGTGTGTGTGTGTGTGTGTGTGTGTATATATATATTTGTGTCTGTTCGTGTTTGTGTGTGTGTATTCGTGTTTGTGTGTATGTGTGAGCCTGTGTGTGTGTATATATATATATTTGTTTCTGTTCATGTTTGTGTGTGTGTGTGTGTGTGTGTGTGTGTGTGTGTGTGTGTGTGTGTGTCTGTGTGTGTGTGTGTGTGTGTGTGTGTGTGTGTGTGTGTGTGTGTGTGTGTGTGGGCATGTTTTCGTGAAATATCAGGACACAAATGTGTATAATGACATGGGTATTACAAAAAGAGGGTGAAATATGAGGACGTTCCCCATGTCCTCACTTTTCAAAATGCTTATAAATCACACAGAATGAGTTTTTTTTCACAGAAAGTGAACTGCACAGTCTCCTGTGAGGGCTAGGTTTAGGGGCAGGGGCAGTGTGTGTGTGTGTGTGTGTGTGTGTGTGTGTGTGTGTGTGTGTGTGAGGGTTAGGTTTAGGGGCAGGGGCAGTGTAAGGGGATAGAAAATACGGTTTGTACGGTATAAAAACCATTACGCCTATGGAATGTCCTCACATTTCACAAAAACAAACATGTGTGTGTGTGTGTGTGTGTGTGTGTGTGTGTGTGTGTGTGTGTGTGTGTGTGTGTGTGTGTGTGTGTGTGTGTGTGTGTGTGTGTGTGTGTGTGTGTGTGTATATATACGTGTCTGTTTGTGATTGTGTTAGTGTGTATGTGTGTATGTGTGTGTGTATGTGTAATAAAATAAAAATAAAAAAATTATATCTAACTTTATTTAAATTTAACATTCATTATAAAAATAAAAAAAGTTTTTACACTTTTGTGAAGAATTCATATACGGGCCGCACCAACTACATTTGAAGCATTTAAGCAGAATGGTCCCGATCAAAAGCTCTTCAGATCTTCAGTGGATCTGCTCCACACGCGGGGCAATCAGACTGTTTTGGGAAACGAAAGGCAAATCATGTTCCTTTATTCTCGGATCCGCAAACCACCACAAGTCTTCACAGTCGCGGCCCGGCTGATACGGCCCCCCCTCAAACCATCACCAAACCCCCACACACACACACACACACACACACACACACACACCCTGAAGACCGGAGCGCGAGGAGGACAAAGCTCAGTTCTGGGGTTAATCCTGTCGGCTTAGGGCTCGTCACAGACCCTGAGCTCCAGAATGTCACCTACATTGTTGGAGGAAGCCCGGTCGCAGCGGCCAGACACATGCGTCCGTGAAACGCCGTTTGGCGTGGGAGAAGGATGTAAACGCTGAGAGTATTACAAGCAGGACCATGAACCCCTCTCCATTCACCCCCTTTATCCTCTCCCGCTCTCCTTTTCTCTAAATACATGCATACTTTCGGCCCGGGTTGTGGAGAGCCGACAGCGAGAGGAAACAATAGTGGCCTTTCAGAGCGGCCGAGGCCTGGCCCAGAGGAAGAGAGAGAGGAACCGGCTCAATATTTACAGCGGCCCGCTCCATCTCTTCACGGCCCGGAGAGGTTCGGTTCGTCTGTGTGTGCCGGAGTAAACACTGATGCACGTTAAAAATGATAACATAAGAGATCCATAAACATATAAATAATATATAGTTCATGTAAACATTCCATTTAAATGTGAAGCTGTGTATTTGGGCAATCTAGGGTTTGAAACATGGAACATTAATGATAAAAAACTGCTGGCGATACTTTTGGCAGCAAGTAAGAAATCTGTTACACAGAAATGGTTAAAAGTAGACCCACCCACCATTGATGAATGGATTGATATTGTCTATGAGATTTATGTTATGGAAAAGATATCCTTTTCCCTCAAAGTTGAAAAAGAAAAATGTTATAAAATTTGGACTAAATGGACTGAATATGTCAAACCAATTAGATCTGATTTCATTTGACTATACTGGAGCTTTGTGTATGTAGACCTGCCCTCTTTATATGTTTTAATTACGTGAAGTGGTGCGCATCCCGGGTCGGTTCTGTTTAGTTAATGTTCTTAACTGGAATAAGTAGTGAAAATCTCAGAAGGGCAATATCCATACAATATGGACAAACTCATCTAAAATATCTGAATCCATCCCTACCAATGTACTTGAACAACTAAAGCTGTAATTAATGTATGTGATGGGAATTTGCCTTTTCAAATAAAAAGATAATTTCAACAACAAAAAAATGATACCATGCAAACTCGCTGTGTGTGTGCTGTACTTATGGCGGGTTACACTCAAAAAAATAATTTGTTGAATTTACTTCAAAAAGCTGCGTCAAAAACTATATTGAGTCATTTTTACAAATAACAATTTAGTTACACGAACAAAAGAAAGTCAAGTCAAGTCAAGTCAATGCAAACCATTTGAATTTGTCACTGTTACATAATATTTATATGTGCAGTTAACATGATAATATTATGATAAATGTATTAAAGTTTATTATGTTGGGTGAACACATTTATTGATCTACAAGCATAAGTGGAAAACTATTAAATATAACACAAAAAATGTTTAGAAACAAAATTAAAAAATAACTCAATTGAGAAACGGAAGTACATCCAATAAATGATGTACTTCCGTTTTAACATTTTTACTGTACATCTATGAAATGCACTTTCTGTAAAGCTGCTTTGAAACAATGTGTATTGTGAAAAGCGCTATACAAATAAATTTGAATTGAATTGAATTGAATTAAATGAGTGGCCACAGCCTAAAACACAGGCACTCTTCTGCATAATGGTAACCACAAAATGACAGAAACGTCCAACATAACACTTACATAAACTAACAACATCTTTCCCTTTACTGAAAAAGATCAAATAACACTTTAATCCCTAAATTGACTCTCCTAATGCAGAGAGGGAACTACAGATCCACTGCCCAGTTTGTTCGTTTCACTCAGCGATGTTAAGTTGACCGAACAAACACTTATTAAGTAAAGCTGACAATACTCATTTTTAGTAGAAACAACTCAAAAAACTCAGCTAAATTTACTTCGATTTACTAAGTAATGTGAACGAGGAGGATTTGAGTGCAACTAAACAACAGTGAAAGTTGATTTTTTTGGAGTGTACCTGCCAGCCGAGCTCTGAGAAGTGTCCCGCAGCTGCAGACTGCAGATTTATTTCCCTTAAACTGAGGTGTGAATGTGGAATGGCACGGGCGGAGCAGGCATGACCGATGCACCAGCCACATGGGCGTCATGCCACATTTAGACCAATGCAGAAACACTGAAGCATTCTCTGCTCATGCTTCAAATATCAATTCATGCACAAACATCTTTGCTTATTTGAACCATCATACGCACACTGGGAGATTATAATGCACAACACATAATGTGCATTCCTCTGTCACAGATTATGAGTTTGCGCTGGAGTAAATCAACCGAGTTATGCGGAAGAATTAGGGTTGTTAATGGACGGAAACTTTCCATGGGAACTTCATCTGGAAATATTCCAATTTGGAAACTTAACGGGAAATTGAATGGCAAGATTTTAGGACATTTAAATAAACATTTTTTTTTTTTATAAGCGGACATGTTAGGTTATTTTTTGTTGCATATTGATATATTTTCATTCTAAAATACGTAGAATAAATATATTTTTATAGCAGCAAATGTCATGCACGTGTTATTTCAGTGTCACATAATGAATAAAAAGTTCAAAAAGAACAGAATTTATTCAAAATAGAAATCTTTTATAACAATATGAGTCTTTACAATCATTTTTTTATTCATTTAGCACATCCTTGCTGAATAAAAGTATTAATTTATTTCAAAAATAAGAAATACTGACCCCAAACTAACCAAACATTAGTGTATATTGTTACAAAAAGACTAGTTTTTTTTACTTTTTATTCATTAAAGAATCAGGTTATAAAAAAATATTAAGCAGCACAACTTTTTCCAATATTGATAATAATCCTCATATGAGAATGATTAGTGAAGACTGGAGGAATGATGATAAATTCAGCTTTGATCACAGGTTATAAATGATATTTTAAAGTCTATTACAATAGAAGAACATTCTTTTAAATTGTAATAATATTTCACAATATTACAGTTTTTTCTGTATTTTTTTTAATCATGTGTGCATGTGACTGAGGATAGAAACTCAACTGAAGTGCATTAAATCTTGTCGTTTTTTTCCCATCTACATTGAAGTATAATAAATATTCCAATTTGGAAACTTAACAGGAAATTGAATGGCAAAATTTTAAATAAACTGTATCATATACAAGCACGAATATAGACATTTTGTTTCATAAGCGGACATGTTAGGTTTTGTTTTTTTGTTGCATATTGATATATTTTTTCTATGAATTACTTCTAATGAAGTAAATACGTATATTTTATAGCAGCAATTGTTATGCACGTGTTTTTTCAGTGTCACGTGATGAATAAAAAGTTCAAAAAGAACAGAATTTATTCAAAATAGAAATCTTTTATAACAATATAAGTCTTTACAATCTATTTTTTATTAATTTAGCATATCCTTGCTGAATAAAAGTATTAATTTCTTTCAAAAATAAGAAAGAAAAATAAATAACTGACCACAAACTTTTGAACGTTAGTGTATATTGTTACAAAAATACTTTTTATTCATTAAAGAATCCGGGAAAAAGTATCACAGGTTATAAAAAATATTAAGCAGCACAGCTTTTTCCAATATTGATAATAATGAGAATGATTAGTGAAGACTGGAGTGATGATGATAAATTCAGCTTTGATCACAGATATAAATTATATTTTAAAGTCTATTAAAATGGAAAAACATTATTTTAAATTGTAATAATATTTCACAATATTACAGTTTTTTCTGTATTTTTTGATCATGTCTGCATGTGATTGAGGGTAGAAACTCAACTGAAGTGCATTAAATCTGGTTGTTTTTTTCCCCAACTACATGGAAGTATAATAAATATTCCAATTTGGAATTTATAAAACTAGAATTTACATAAACAAGCATAAAAATAATAAGCGGAGATGTTAGTTATTTTTTATCAATGTTGGGGATTATTAATGAATACAGCATTTATTCAAAATAGAAAAGTCTTTAAGAAAGAAAGAAATGACCGACCCCAAACTTTTGAACGGTAGTGTATATTTGTTACAAAATACTTGTCAATACTCATCAATACTCATCAGTTATAAGCAGAAATATGAATAATATTTCACAATATTGCAGTTTTTCTGTACTTTTCGATCATGTGTGCATGTGATTGAGGGATGTGTAAGGTAGAAAGTGCCTTAAATCTCCCAGATTATGCTGCAAGATTGTTTTTCAACTACACTGAAGTTCCCTGGTATAGGCTGTAATTCTGACTCCCATTAATTCCCATTGAAAGTATCCAGTCTTGATTTCGCAACCCTAATAAGACTCAATCTGACAGCTGAAAATAAACTCTAAGCTGAAGTGCATCAGCTCCGGCGTTCACTCATGTCCGTCTAATCCAGAGCAGGATCCACACGGCATCGGCGTTTACAAAGCCTCATCTCGGAAAAGCATTTTATACATCAGCCATTGCCCCGTCCAGAGTCAACAGACAGCAAATCCCCTTTTGTCTTTATTAAATCAAATCATTGTGACATTGCATAATGTCCGTTTAAGCTCCTAATGAGCTGCGTTTTGTCCTTTATGTCATCGTGGTGATATGAATCCTCCAGACCAGGTTTCTCACGGACCTGCTGAACTCTGCCGTACACAAACCGTCTTTGAGAATGAGTTTGGACAGCAGAAAGAAACAGCAGATTTGACAGACCACGGGAGAGGTTTTACAAGTCTCCGAGAGGAAAACAGGCCGTGTCAAAACCAGTCAAGTCAGTCTGAATTGCAGCAGGATCTGTTTAAGACGGAAGAATAAGAGGCTCTGTTTTCATGTGTGGAGCCGCGGTCATATATGACTGAAGAAACAGCGGCACACGCGTGAGGAGGTGCTCAAACGCACAGAGAACACACACACACACACACACGGAGAAGTGCGCAAAGTTTTAGTTCTACGCTCCAAAAAATGCTGGGTTGAAAACAACCCAAGTTGGGTTGAAAATGGACTAACCCAGCGATTGGGTTGTTTTAAGCACACATTTAACCCAACCGATGGGTTAAAACGATCCATTCACTGGGTTAAAACAACCCAATTGCTGGGTTAGTCCATTTTCAACCCAACTTGGGTTGTTTTTAAACCAGCATTTTTTCGGAGTGTAGTTTGTGGAACTCTGAAATGTTCAATCCCATACTTAAGACCAAACTTAATCTGAGCTAAACTATGTAAAGCGGCGGTAGAAATACAATTTTAATAAATAATAGGAAAAAATATCTTTTCACACACACATATACACACACACACATTTTTATCAATAATACGCTTTTTAAATAATAAATCAAATAACATTATATGCATATATTTGTAATAAACAATACAAAATAAACAAATATTTGAATTGAAAGTTTAATAAATAATAGGAACAAATATTTATTTAAAAACACACAAAATGTAACTCGAACTCATGTTTTGGGGAGTTTTTTACGGGAAACATTATATAATAGAAATGTTTTTAATAAGTATTTAAATATGCCTTAGACAAATTGTAACTCGTGTTTTGGTGATTTTTACGGGACATTATAATAAATAATAATGTTTTGTTGCCTATATTAGGTAATAGAAATACTTTCAGTAAGCAATAAAAACAGTGCATATATATAATACAACAGACAATACAATTATAAAACACATTTGGACCTTTTATATGAAATATATAATCTTGGATGTAACATCATATATATCAATTTTTAAGCTATTTTTTGATCTATGATAGGGCTTGGATTTTAAAAAAATGATATATTAAAAAATGAAATATTCCACGTATCAATTGTAACCCGTTTTGGGGAGTTTAACGAGAAATATTATACAATAATCCTAATTTTAATAAGCAATAAGTGGAGAATCCTAAACGCAGGACTGCATTTGGTAAATCATCTTTCTCTTTTGTTGCCATAAATCAATGGAACACACTTCCAACAGAGTTGATTACATGTACGGATTTAAAAAAAAATTCACACAAAACATTGGATCCTGTCACAACAAATTTGTGGCCATTTGTGAGTGTTTGTGTGAGAGATGGGGGGGTTATTCATTTATAAAAGGTGATGGGAGGGGGGTAAATTGTTTTAATGTGGAAATGTGTCTATTGATAATTTTGCACAACTGTGAATTTAGTAACTGTTAATTTATTGTATGTTTTATTTACCTGCCCATGGACTACGGGTGGAAAATAGCCATTTGCTAAAACCCGGTGCAATGCATCTCTCCTTGTTATATACAGGGTTAATGTTTTATTGTGCACTGTCCCAGTTCAAATAGAAGAAATAATAATAATAAAAATATATGTTACATACAGATAGTAAGTGGTGTTTTAGGGACTTTTACGGGAAACATAATCACAGTTGTCCAGTAAACACTGGCCGGCGTGTTTGAGGAGAGCGAGAACACATTTCTGACCGGTTCATCATGGAACATTTTCACCAACTATCGAGTTACAGCCGAATGTATGCGGCGTTTCCGTCCAGAGGCCGTGTGACCCCTGAGCCCGGCCCGGGTCTCCAGTCGAGGAGCTCCTGAAATATCTAATTGTATTCACTCATTTTCTCTGCTCAGCATGGCACGGACAAATAAAGAGAGTGGCGGTTAAAGGGGAAGGAAGTCAGAGGGGAATCTGGCTGGCGGGGCTCTCAGGCTTGGGAAACGGTGCGGAGTCCTCATTACGGTCATTTACTGTGCCAAAGGTGCAGCGAGTAATTAACCAATTAACCATTCCTACTCATAACGCCAATGAAGTGCGGACGGCCAACAGACGACTTGCTTCGCCGGAGCCTTTGTGAGTCAATTTATGTGCCCTTCCAATATTCAGTCACAGCTCATGCGACGAACACAAAGAGAGCAGATGCACAGCTAAAAAACATCCAAACACACACACACACGCACACACGTCTTGTTCAGATCTGCTATCATGAGGGTGACCTGGACACACAACATCCCTTCCACCAGCAAAAACAAGACGATAAAACACACACTCCGGAAACCACTGGATTCTTACAGGCCCAGAACCATCTGCGCTTCTCACAACTTCTCCCAAAAAAATGGAAATATGCAAAGAAAACGTGTTATTTTCCCACCAGAATAATCACCTGGCTCGAGATCCGAGCGTCCAAATGAAACTGTGGCCCTTCAGCGTCACATATCAAATTAAAGCTGACTTTGCATTTTTTCTGTTTTAAACAAAGTGTCACATAAATAAACCGTGCTCTCCAAGCAGGGGAGAAATCCTGACCACAACACATCTGATCAGCAGAGAAACATTCAGTCTGGCGGCAGGCTTCAGACCTGTCTGAGACACTCAAACCAGCTTGAAATGTCATGTGCGACTTCAAAAATGGGACTTT
Organism: Gobio gobio; assembly: GCF_949357685.1. Taxonomy (NCBI): domain Eukaryota; kingdom Metazoa; phylum Chordata; class Actinopteri; order Cypriniformes; family Gobionidae; genus Gobio; species Gobio gobio. The sequence goes on from NC_137116.1 coordinate 13,812,939, forward strand.
TGGGTGCAAATGTGAACATCCCATCCACGTTTTAAATAGCATGCATGTGTAAATAAGCTACACGTCAATTAAAGCTATTTCAAGTTATTCTTTCTCTTTAAAACTAAATAAGAAAAATATGCACATGTACAAATAAAACAAAGAAAAAACTAAGAAATGCAACATTGTGCTATTTAAATGCATTCAGCTCGTCCTGCGATTGAGCAGTTTTTGAGCTGAGAATGACCGTGCGTCCACATGCTTTACACCTGATGATTTTAATTCATAAATTCATCTCTTGCTTCCAAAAAAAGGAGGGTAATAAACAGCATAATCCATATATTAAATGGAGGTTTTATTTAAGAGTTGACTTAATTTACAGCGCGTTCCTATATTGAAAAATGCAACCGATTAATTATATATTTGTTGTGCATCAACGATTTTATGCAAATTTGCATTTGCATTTGTGGAAGAAAAAAAAATGCATCACAGAAATCGTGAAATCCGTCAGACTGGATGAGAATAAATTACGGTAGGCAAGTAAACAAGTACATTTAAACTCATGCCAAAAAGATCGCGCGACTTTTTTTCATTATAATTTTTGCAATTCACTTTTGCTCACATGACACAAAATATGCATTCATGTAAACAGAAATAA